>NC_081408.1:634645223-635245223 GCF_030272615.1 Cryptomeria japonica
AGTCAGGTGGCTTAATCTTTAGTGTGATGTAATTAATACTAAGCAATACTTATCCATTGTGACAGAAGAATTTAATATAGGATGTGTGGAAAATATGTGACAAAGTATGCACTTGAAAAGTTACTTGTACTCCCAAGAACATTGGATATTTGTCTATCCATTTGATTTGTATTAATTTAAAACCTAAAACCCCAAAAGATCAAAGAATCAAAATTATGAAAAAGATCCCATGATAAGAAGCTATCAAAGAAATAAAAGTGTGGTTTAGAATGTAGATAAAGCATATAATAAGTATAAAATAATGTAGCAGTAAGGAGCTAAAATGGGATAATTATAGGACTCATCACTCCCATTTGCCTCTGTCTACCTAGCTCTACTTCCATCTCTCTCTACTTTTATCTCTCCTCACTCTCTACTTCCTTCCCTCAATATGACTCTTTATCTTACCTCACTCTCTCTCCATTTCTCCCCCCCCCCCCCTCTCTCTCTCTCTCTCTCTCTCTCTCTCTCTCTCTCTCTCTCTCTCTCTCTCACACACACACACACACACACACACACAATCTACTTTCCTGTACCCTGTATATCTTTTCATACCTCTCCTTCCATCACTCACTCCAACCCTCCTTCTCTACTTCTATCTTTCTCACCTCTCCCTTTAACTATCTCTGCCCTCTCAACTTATCTCTATCTCCCCTCTCCCTCTCTCTTTCTCTACATATATCTCTCTCCCTACATAACCCTCTATTTCTCTCCCTCGCTCTATCTCTTGATCCTTCCATTGCCACTACTATCAATATCACCTCTCTCTATATAACTCTCCCTCCCTATCCCTCTCTAAACCTACATCTCCCTCCCTTCTTACCTATTTCTCTACATAGCTCTCTTTTCTTTAATTTTTATCTCTACTTATCTTGACCTCTCTACCACTCCCTCCTTATTGCATTACACACATTTTTTACTTCCTTTTATATCTCTCACCTCTCTCTCTCCCTTTATCCCTCTTTATCGATAAGTAGAGAGTGAAGGAAAGATAGATCAGATAGAGAACTAAAAAGAGATAGAAACAACTAAATATGGAAGGAGGGAGTGAAAGGTACATGTAAATATATAGGGAATGGGTGGGGGGGTGGTTTTATGGATCGCCCCCTACCTATATATCTGGGTGGCGAATTGGTCTCATGCATGGTAAGTAGAGAGTGAAGGAAAGAGAGGTCAGATAGAGAAGTAAAGATAGATAGAAAAAACTAATATGGAAGGAGGGAGAGAAAGGTACATGCAAATATATAGAGAATGGGTGAGTGAGGGAGAGGTAAAGAGGTAAAGAGAGAGGAGGATAAGAGAGAGAGAAAATAGAGAGAGAGAGAGAGATGAGAGAGAGAGAGAGAGAGAGAGAGAGAGAGAGAGAGAGAGAGAGAGAGAGAGAGAGAGACCTAGATGGTGAGAGAGGCAGGTGAAAGAGATAGATGGTGAGAAAGAGTGGAGAGGTAGAGAGGTAAAGAGGAAGGGAGGGAGATACCTAGAGAGGTGAGGGAAAAGAAGAGGGAGAGAGATGGGGTAAGGAGGGAAGGGAGAGAGAGAGAGAGAGAGAGGAGAGAGAGAGAGGAGAGAGAGAGGAGAGAGAGGAGAGAGAGAGAGAGGAGAGAGAGAGAGAGAGAGAGAGAGAGAGAGAGAGAGAGAGAGAGAGAGAGAGAGAGAGAGAGAGAGAGAAGGCACACAGGAGAGAGGCAGAAGTAGAGAGGTGAGAGACCTAGTAGGGGAGAGGAAGAGTTGAGAGAGATAGAGGGGGGAGAGATAGGTGGATAATGAGACATGGAGGCAGAGGTAGAGAGGAAGAGTTATTATTTATTAAGTTTATAAAAATAAATAAATTTAAATTAACCATTATAAACTATAATAAACTAAGTTTGGATTAGAATTCATATTTGTCAATGAGTCTCAAGTTGTAATATTTCTTTTGTAGTGAATAGGTATTAACTAGAATATTCTTGTAAATATGTAAAATTACAAGCAATTGTAGAAATTCAATATAGTGTTTTTGTTTGATGTGAGATTTCCTTTACATCTTGGACGCTCTTGTATAATAAAATCTATATCCAAACTCTATATCCTATTAAAAAATAATGGGTTCACAAACATATAATGAAATAAATAGAAATATTTAAAATATTTAAGTTAATTAAATAAATATAATCAAATGATAATAAATTAATCTAGACAATAGATTTGGCATTGATAAGTGCAATAAATATTTAAAAATTACATGTGATGAGTACAGATTATTCAATCTAGATGTGATGATAAAGAGATATTGTTGATGTCATTTTCAATCTATTCTCCACTATCCAAAAGTTATTATATTTAATTTTATGATTGTGTTACAGTTTGTACAATTTCAAAAAGTCAGGTGGCTTAATCTTTAGTGTGATGTAATTAATACTAAGCAATACTTATCCATTGTGATAGAAGAATTTAATATAGGATGTGTGGAAAATATGTGACAAAGTATGCACTTGAAAAGTTACTTGTACTCCCAAGAACATTGGATATTTGTCTATCCATTTGATTAGCATTAATTTAAAACCTAAAACCCCAAAAGATCAAAGAATCAAAATTATGAAAAAGATCCAATGATAAGAAGATATTAAAGAAATAAAATGAAAAATGAAAAATTAAGACTTATAATTAATTTCTTTACTTTGATAATTTAATCGAAAGATGTTGTTAACATAAATACACATTTAGTAAATATATTTAGTAATTAATATAGAAACAAATATGTCAATATAGAACTACTAATACATTCACTATCTATCATAATAATACTAAATCCAAAAGGTTAAAATGATTTGTTTAATGTTTTTTGATTAATGTAATCAAGGTCTTGAAAGGACCAATAAAACTCTCTCAATAAGAAAGATAGAGCCCTAAGCATGAAAGAATAACAAGAAATGAGCCAAAAACAAAACAATAAGACAACAAAAGACCAAAATAACAGCCGCAACACAACAATGAGACAACAAAAACAGACCAAAATTAAGAACAACAAAAAAACTATCAACCCAAATTAAAATTGATTGCAAAAACATGTTCTAAAAAATAACTTGATTTAAAAAAAAAATAATCCTATGCTTCTTCATGCCTTGGCTTCTTCAACGTTCAACTATGAGGCAATATATTTTAAAATCTCGAGTTCCTTATTAGCAATTATAGAACTGAATAGTTGTGTGGCTTCTTCAACATTCAACAATGAGGCAATATATTTTAAAATCTCGAGTTCCTTATTAGCAATTATAGAACTAAATAGTTGCGTGTATTTCAGCTTTGCACACAGATTTTAAACATGGTTATGATTGATGTCTTCATCAACAAGAAAATTCACCGACACCACATTAATGTTTTTGAATTATTTTTTATGTTGTTTCCTGCTTCCTTTATGACCTATCGCTTAGTCAATTACGAGTGAATTGTAAGCCATCTCTAGGGTCAAGAGATCGCTCTATGAATTGACGACCTTCATTTAAAGGGATGAGAATGCCCATGACTTCTCTTCAAGCATTTTGACTGAAACGTGCCTTGGATACAATGTCAGGGGTTGAGAAATTCTTTTGTTATAGATAGAAGAGAGGAGTCAAAAGGGGGAACTCAATTGTCTAGAAGGTGGAGCCCTTCTGAATCATTGAGAGGAAATAAAGCAAAGACAATGACCAATTTGCAAGGTAGGAGACCAGTTAATTCTAGCTCTGAGAACACTATTCAGAGTTACTATTATGTCCATGTCTTTGACTTCTATGTGGGAAATGACCCTGAGATGATAATAAAGCAACCTGCATGATTTAATACATAAAGCATCGATCTGATAATATAAAAAGATCAAAAGATTGACAACATTTAAACTCACTGTGTTTAATTCCACCTAGATCAATAGAAACACATTAAAGATAACGAAATCATTGGAGTGTGTTGGAAATGCTTATGAACTAGAGTATTAATGATCTACACGAAAATAAGAATTTTCAATCACAAAGTATACTAGATCTAGGTGATTTTATTTAGCAATCAAAGTCTATGTTCTAAAAGAACATGGTGCAATGAAAATAATTTGAGTTTGAAAGGCTTAAAAAAGTTATGAATCTAGGACAATGTTGATTGGACTAGTATAAAAAGAATGTTTAAGAATATTAGAATATTCATAAAAATAGACAAAAAAAATTAATGAAAAAGTGATATAAATATGCAAATTTCATCCTTATAATTTTAAATAAAAAATGAATATCCACAATTTATAAAAGAATAATGATCTTCTATATAACTAATATATTTCTATACCGAAAACAATAACAATAATCTCTACAAATTATATAACTTTGGTGAAAATGTTAATGAAGCTCTTGCAAGGTATCCATTGTATTCAGCATCAGACAAGCATTTCTGCAACTTGAAGTCCTTGTGAACGATGTCGCTGAGAATCTCTGAGGCCATATCTACATCTTCCTCTTCATTCCCCATGTAGTAGATTTTCATGGATACTTCATAACCATTCTCACGAGAATAAAATGAAGATGAAGAAGTAGAAAGCTTTTGTGGCCTTACTTGTTTGTGGCGCTGATTTTTCTCACCTCCTCAGAAGCATCCAATTATCATTCTGTAAAAGGACTTGGCAGTCATCTTGAATGAGATTTTGAGGACCTTTCCAACTAAAAACCATGGCAACTTATCCGTCCACCTGATCAGTTTTAACTGACAACCTAAAACCCAGAAAGCCTAAGAGAGTTAAAAATATGAAGAAAGACCAAGAATAGGTACCTACAAAAAACTTTAAAAGTGGAGTGGAAAACTGAGCTTAAAGTTTATCTTAGAGGAAAACAAAGAAGAGACAAGTATGGCTTAACACAACCAAGAAGATACAAGTATGGAAAACTGAACTTACAGTTTATCTTAGAGGAAAACAAAGAAGAGACAAGTATGGCTTAACACAACCAGCACCAAATCGAATATATAGGCAGTGGGTTTAATGCAATAAAAGGTCTTAACTGAACTTACTGTTTTCCATCACATTGGTCAGAGATATTCATTCTTGATGGCAAATGTCAAACTAATTCGGGAAATATATTTCAAAATTCCACATTGCGATTCCCAATCACAAGTCCAGTTGAAAATGTACTATTTATCACAAGCGATTCTTGAAGGCAATAGTTGTGTGTGTTTCACCTTTTAAGGATGTTTAAGGTGATGTCTTGGTCAACAAGAAAATTCAGCCCCGCCATTATTGAATGATTTTTGTATGTTGTTGGGTGTTTCATATATGCCACTTCGAGCCTCTAGAGGTTGCCGTATGAACTAACGGCCTTAATTTAAAGAAGTCAGCATCCTTTTCAAGACTATTGACTGAAACGTGTATTGGATACCGTGTCAGCTGTGACTGAAGAGTCCAACATGCGATAAATCTAGAGAAGACCTGAAACGTGTATTGGATATATACATCTATAGAAAATATAAGGATGTAATTGCTTTTTAAGAATTTTCTTTGCTTGAAGCTCTTTCATAGTCTTCATGATCCATTTTGTAGAGAGAATAGTTCCTTACACTACATGCCAACTAAGTTAATGATTTTAGAAGAGAAATTAACATAATTTGAAGCTGTATAATAAAATATTTACATTTTTTTGGGAGTTTTCAAAGGGAAAATATCAGAAAGATTTCTCCAACTTGTGATAAGAAGGCTCAGAAGGGACCCAACAAAAGTAGGAAAAATGACTAGGTAAGAGAAATCTAGAGAAGACCTAAATTTTTCTTTTAATAGAGAGTGGCTTTACCATCTAGTAGGCAAGCTTCTTTTCATCTTTTCATTTTCTTCAAGGGGAGGTGGAGGTAGGAGAATTGAATTATATTTAGAACAGAAATTACATCATTTACAACATAAAGAATTCCATATAGCAATAGATATCAATAAATTTATAAGAAAACTATTGCAAATGATTTAAATGTTTGTAGTAATTACTACATTTCACATTTGAGGAGAGAAGATAATGAAGTGGCAAATTTACTTTCCAAGTGGACGACATCGTTTGGTGAAGTGGAATAAATTCATGTGGAAGATTATAGAGATCTCATGCAGAATGATGTGGGCGGGGGTGTACAGTTTGGAATTTAAATGCCATAATTATTCAACAAGGAAAGAAAGTGGGGATAGTGATGGGAGCATTATTTAAAGGTGATCTGACCCATTTGTAGCTTGTCTTGGTGCTATTGGTGTTGAGGTGTTGGTGAGAATGGAAGCAACCTTTATGCTCTACACTGGCGTTTGTAGGTGATGTCACTGCTAAAAGGATCAAATGCATTTTCAATTTTGGTGATGGTGCTTTTGTACAGATAATTGAAACGATTCTAGGATAAATCTTTTTGATGACCATGCACAAATACCGCCCAAATGTTGATGTAGTGATCACGGTGAAGGCATGGGGGTTTGAGTTGGGTGAAAAGAAGGATGTTCTGGTGCATGTTGTAAGCTATTGCATTGAGGATGAGTGGTTGTGTGGGTTGATGGAATAGCTTGAAATGGATATGCCCATAGCAGGCTTTGATGTTGTGGAAGGTCTTGACATCAATGACATACATGAATTGAGGAATTTAGGGTGATTTATCCATTGGCCTTTTCAGATTGATCATAATGAGCATCATGTAGAGGTCGCAATTGCTTGGGAATCCCTAAAGCTTTACCTAAGGGAGAGGCAAGTGAAATCTCATGGAAATGGTATATGTGGACTTGTAGTGTAGAAAGTGAAGGTGAAGGGCAAGAGGAAGGGAACGGCTTCGAGGAGGCCACAAAAGTAGAAAAGAATGGTGGAACCCGATGGAGCTGTTATGGAAGGATTTGATGAGTGCAATATAGGTGGGGGTTTGAGTAGCTTCATGCAGAGCATGCCCTAACCCTGGGTTTGGTGGAGTTTTGGTTTCTTTTTGTCAAAATTTGAATTTTAATGTTGAGCCCAATTTTTTAAATGTGGCCAAAATGTAATTATATGAACAAATGTAAATTTGGTCTAGTAGTATGTATTGCACTTCTCAATATTATGTTCTCAGGTATTGGTCGTTGTCTGTAGCTTGTTTGTAGGTCTAGGTTGATTAATTTTTGTAATGGTGTTGGTCTTCCCACTTGTGAAATGGTTGGCTAGTCTTTCTTTGATCAAGCCAAATGGTATTCGGTGTAAAGGCTAGTTTAGGGGCTAGGTTTGGGTGCTTAGTGTTTAGAGCTTTGGTGGGTGTCTACCTATATGGCTCAGGTGGTTTACAAATTTTATCTTATGCTTCAATTTTCTAATTAGTGTTGGCATTTTACACTCAGATGAGAATAGTTGATGTTGTCATTGATGGCAACCAACTGGTAATATGGTTCACAGTGTACACCGGCAACAAACATTATTTACTGGCACCCCAACCAACATGAAAATTATATTAGTTTGTATTGTAATTATATTGTATAGCTGACATGATATATTGTAAAGACTAATATATGTATGAGATCTTATAGGTCATTTTGAAAGTGAGATAGGTATGTGAGAAAGTGATAGATATGATAAATATGTATAGATAATTAATGCAAGTTGATTATGAGAGCAAATATTTGTATATGCATTTTGATGAGCGAATAAGAGCAAAGAAAAGAGAAGAAAGGTTTGTGGCAGAGGTATTTAACAGAGCTTAAACCGGTATTGAATCAAGCATTGTAGATGCTATTTTGAGCAGTACATTGTCATTGGATTTAAGCATCCAATTTTGTAGTTAGTGTGACTCCTTTTTGTGATTGAGAAGTGAGCTCTAGGCTGTTGGGCTTCCTACATGTGCAAGCCCCTATTGTATCAGTTATATTTATTCATATTGGCGAGTGAGTAATTATTGTGGGTCACAAATTCCATCGAGGTTTTTCCCCTGCTAGGTTTCCTTGCCAAAATATCTTGTGTTATGGTGTGCATTGATGTTGTCTCTCTCATTTCTCTTTATTTCTTTATTTCTTGTCCACCGACACATTAATTTGGGTTGTGAAGTTGCAAACAAGTTTAAATACTTCATATACCTATTAGACACTGATTCACAGCCCCCCCCTCCCTCTCAGTGTCTTTGGGACTAATCAAGTATCTAACAATTGGTATTAGAGCCTAGTCCTCTATTTGCAGAATCCTAACAACTTGAGGAAGATTTTGAAACCGATATCAATGGAAAGCTTGAGACAATAGTTGGAAGGAGCTCTTGAAGATTTTGATGTAGAGAAATTGAAGAATATGAAACTGGAAGATGAACTCAGAATTGCTCAGGAATTTATCAAAGAACTTCAAGATAACCTAGTTATAGCAAAGAACAAGAGAAAAGAATTACATGTGCAATTGCAAAATCAAGATGATGAAGAAAAAGAAACTCTTAGAGATATTGCAGACAAATTGAGACAAGAGAATAGTAACATGAAGAATGAGATGCAAGATTTAACCATGAGACTATGCAAAGATATTGAAGATAGAAAGAGGAATGAGGAAGATTTGGCCAGAAGACTAAATGAAAGATCAAATGAATCTCAAAGGCTTAGTTATGAAAATTATATGCTCAAAACTATTTTGATTCACATGCAACATGACAAAGATGAAATTTTGAGACAAGTTATCACTTTGGAAAGTGAGTTGATCACTGCAAATGAATACAAAGACAAATTCAAGAAAAGTTTAGATAATCTTGATGATATGCTGAAAAGTTAGAAACTTGATGGAGAAACAATTGGACTTGGATTTGAACATGGAGAAAGCTTAGGGACTACAAACAATCATGATCACAACAAACCGGTAAGGCAACCTAATGCTTAAAAATTTAATGGGAAATGTTTTAATTGCAACAAATTCAGTCATAGAGAAAATCAGTGCAGATTTAGCAATAATCAGAATACAAACTTACCCGCTGGTCAATGTTCCAAATGCAATAAAAATGGTCATAACTCAGACAATTATAGAATGAATTTGAAATGCTATGTTTGTGGTAGATTTGGACATTTATCTAATCAATGCAGAACTCAAACCAGTCCAGGTTATGAAAAGGCTATTCAGAGAAACAATGTACAACTTGTTATGCATGTAACAAGATTGGGCATATTGCAGAATTTGTAGAAGCAAGAATTCACCAGCGAACAATAAAGGATATAATAACAAAGGCAAAGTGAAGCTGACTAAAATCAAGCAAGAATTTTCAAAACAATGGATTAGGAAGAGAGATCAGAAAGGTGATGAATCTGTCACTGCACCGATAGAATAGGGTAATCCTGCACCGACAAGAGATTCTTCATCCAACTAAGGAATAATCCCTAGGGGTAAGGCAACAAATTGAAAGCCATGCATTTACCTTTGGTTGATGGTAAGAAGTTATATTTCTTCTATACTAGCAGATATGTGGATTTTTTAACTTCACCGCTGAGCATTTATTGCGGTTGTAAGTCAAAATTTGGTTATAAAGGCATTGTAACCTTTCATTTTAACTCACCAAGCATCCAAGCATTCGAAGAGAGTGAAATTGAGAAAAGGCATTCTAAAGGTGAAGTAGAAAAGATCTTTTTCAGGGGATCCAAGGATTTCACAATTAAGAGGTATTTATCTTTCGCAATGGCATCTTCATCTTCTATTCCTAAATTCATAGAAAACCCTACTATTGTGGAAAACATTAAGCGACCTAGACCAGTTTTCAAGATCATTCCCAAGATGGAAAAATAAGATGATTCTATTGGTGCATTTTCCAAAAACCCTGAAGGGAGTCGCGTTTATTGAAGACCCTAGGGCATACATACATTGCAACATAGAAAGTTTAGGATCTGAAGATTTGATGAACATGTACATGAATGTAATTACTGACAAGGATGGGATAGTGAAAATGGAACATAAGGTAGTTGAGGATTTAGGTTTCATAGACATCCTCCATATGCCAGAATTCTCAGATGATGTCGTCCACTATGTCCTTAGCAGGGTTAACGAAGAATTTATGTGGTTGGAATCAGCATTCAATATGACCAAGGAAGCTATCAAAGTTGTTATTGGTTTACCCTCCACCAGTTCTAGACCTAATAAGAAGAAGAAAATCCCTAAAAAGGAAGTTATGAGCTTAACTGGTGGTACATATGACAACTGGTCACTTAGGGTTAATGACATAAAAGATAAAAATCTTAAATTTGCTAGCATGATAATTGGATATAAAGTTGGTCACACAAATAGGTTAAATTTTGTGTCAAGTTCATGCATTCACAGTGCACATGAGATGATTATAAACAATGAAAAGATTGATATTTGTGAATGGTTGAAGGATGAATTGCTAGAAAATTTGGATAAGATAAAAGGTGACAAGAAAGGAACATTCAAATTTGGAAATTTGTTGGTATGTTTAATGCTTTACTTTTCTAAGTTGATCCTCGACATAGGTCATAAGGATTTTGCCTATGACGTTTCTATTGGAAAACAAATAAAGGAGGCAATCACCAGTATGGGAGCTAATAGTGATGAGTTGGTCAAAGATTACTTCAATAACTTTTAAACCAAAATGAAACAGAGAGAAAGGATTTCCCAAAGCATCGTAGACAAATATGATAAACAAATATACTTTGTAGTAAAGAGAGATGAAATCTGGATGGAAGTAGTTAGACCCATAACAATATGGATTACTGAAAATGGGATATGAGGTGGACTCTCGCATCTTGGAATCATATGCAAAAATACTCCTAGATGCTCCATTAGAACCATCAGAGAAAATATTTGGTAGTGCTGAAACAATTGAAAGTGATGTAGCCATCATGAAGGAAACAAAGAAAAGAGACAAATTCATGAAAGATGCTTCTAAAATGGTAAAAGAAGTTATAGAAGGGTTGATGAGTCTTGGTGGTATCGCTACTAGTATAAAAGAAGGTCAGTGTGAGTAGACACCGGTAGCTCATGTTTCCCCAGTTGTTACTTCTTCTGAGATAGAAAGTGATAAAGCAGCTGAATTTAAAAGAGTTGAAAGGAAGAAAAGAAAACCTTCACCGCCACCTACCCCATCTCCAAAGAATTCAAGGACACAAAGAAAAAAGCAGCAAGCTGTAAGAGAGCCCAGTGGTCCCAAGAAAAGGTAACTCCTAAGAAGAAATCAAATCTAAGGCACCAGACACTCTTACACTGGAGGAACTAATAAATGAAATCACACAAGAAGGTAACCTTAGCAATGCTAATAAACTCTATCATTCTTTCAAGGATGTAGATAAAAACACTATAGAGGAAAGCATTATTTTACACCTAGATATCTACAAGAAAGTTCTCATTGAGTTTGTAGTTGATCTGCCCAATGATTTGTATTTGAGGTTAGAAGCTAAAAGGATGTCAGTTATGGAATTAGACAAGAAATTAAAAGTTGAAGCATTGTTGGCAGTTCACCTTGTCAATTCCCAACAAGAGATTGGTGAATTGATTGCAGAAGCCAACTGGTCAGTTTTTGTAAGTGGTCACCAGTATGTTAGCCTTATGGCAGGTTGAGTTAAGGAAATTATAGATGAAATAACAAAGAAGTGGGACATATTCTTTGTGGAAAGAGAAAATAAAGAAGAAAAGGATAGGCAGAAAATGGAAGAGTCTTTTGCAAAGGTATATCAAAAGGATAAAGGTAAAGGTAAAAATGGTAGTGTACGTAATATAACAGTCAAGGATAACCTTCCTCCACCGGCACAGGACATCCCACCAATAATTGGAGAAGCACCGGTACAAACTAATAGTCAATAGGAAGAGAAGGCAGAGGAAATAATAGGAGATGACACCAATTCAGAATATGAAGTTCTTTTTACCATGAATGTGGACACACAAGAATTCAACATTGTCATGGACAAAGAGATTGCAGAGGTAAAACAAACTGATGCTACAAATATTGAAATCTCTGAGTCACTGGTCAACGTTGTTGACTCTCAGAACATTGAGATACCAACACAAGTTGAGAAACTTGATACCATCCCAGATTCTACTCAGCCTAACTATTGGTGTAAATAATTATTCATCATGGATATTATTACACCTCACTTAAGTTTACTTAGGTACATGCATTTCATAGTAGTTTGGGTATGAGACACTTGGGTGTTTGTGCCACATTGGGATAGTCTGTGTAGGAGAATTTCCACCTTTTATGGTGTGATCTTGTTGTTACACTCCGCATTTAGTGGGTGATCCACCTCATGTGGAATATTATATTGTTTCTCCTACCTACCCACACCTATTTCCTACCTACCCTTGTTTCTTATTGAGCCACATGTCATGTTTGTGTGCTCACATATCTATATAGCCTTTCCTATATAAGCTGGCTCATATTCATTGTATGTATTGATTGATGATCTAGTTGATCAATATTTTGCATCTTGATAGAATACAGTTTATTTCTATCATTTATTTTGTCTCTCTTATTTGTGCTTTCCATTGCCTCTTGATCTTGGAAAAATCTCACATGGTATCAGAGAAAGTCCATGTCTCACACTAACATTGAGAAACCGATAGAAGCACAAGCAGAAGCAGAGGTAAAAACACAAACTAAACCTACAAATATTGACAATAAGAAAAAGGTAGAGAAACTGGTAGAGAAAGAACTTGAATAGATCATAGCTGAGCCAACAGTCAGCAAGATAGAGAATAAGGGTGATAGTAAGATTGAAAGCAAAATTGAAACACGGAATGAGAAAAAGGAAGAAATAGTGAATAAAGAAGAGGTCAATAATGGAAATAAGGAAGAAGTGGTTAAGGCAATTGGACAAGTATTTGAAGAAAAGAAAGTTATAAACCGAGCCTAGCACTTCCACCATGGATTACAGGCCTACAAATGTGACTGATGTACTTTTGGATTCAATTAAGAGGATCACATATTGCAATGCCTTAGCATTTAAGGCCATTGGTGACACATTACCTATATTGAAGATGATTGCACCGACCTATAAGATAGATCATATTGATGGATCTTTAGGTAAATTGGACACATTGTCCAAATTTTTGCTTCAAATATTCTAATTGTAGATACGATTAATCAGGAGATTGTTAAGGAAAAGAAAAATGAATTCTTTAATAAAACTATCAAGGATTGCAGTGAGCACATTGATTCCTTATTATCGGTACTTAATTCCACCATTCTGGAATATAAAGAATTATATAAGGAAGCATGCAAGCCTCACAACTTGATAGAAGACATTTAGGAATAGATAAAGAAAACACAAAAAGAGATTGATGATATAGAAGATAATATGATAGGTTCTTCAGAACTTACATCAGTTTTTGATCAAGAAATAATAGTTTTTGAAGAAAAGATTGAGAAACTAGAAAAAAAAAAGCAAGGATAAGAATGAAGGCACATGAGCTGAAAAACAAACCTGGTCCTAGATTGGACAACCTTATAACTCAACAGATTGAGTTGTCTAAAGAAACAATTCAAGGAGAAAGATCACCAGAGGAACAAATGCATTATCTGCTCAGTATGATCCAACAAACTGAAACCATTATCTCTGACAGTGCCAAACTCATGCAGAATCTTAATCTGATTTTGGCGGATATCTTTCAAATTGTACATAACTGGATATAGTCTATGAGGTAGAATTTTGAATTCTTTGATTCTTTTTGACATCCTTTGTCATTGGTGTCAAACGGGGAGTAGTAGTATTGAGAAAAATGTACAAATGAGATCATTTTCTCAGGGGGAATACTCCTATTTTTGGATCAATTTTGGACATCATTTTTGGATATCAGTTTTTGGATTTTTCTCATGAGCGTTGCCATCAATGCCAAAGGGGGAGATTGTTAGAATTCTACACTTAGATGAGAATAGTTGATATTGTCATTGATGGCAACCAACTAGTAATATGGTTCACAACTTACAACTGCAACAAACATCAATGACTGGCACCGACAGGCACAACAAGATTATTCTCATGGACACCTAGTCTACACCAACAAAAGATCTTACTGGTACCCTAGCCGACATGGAAATTATATTGTTTTGTATTAAAATTATAATGTATAGCTGACATGATGTATTGTAAAGACTCATATATGTATGAGATCTTATAGGTCACTTTGAAAGTGAGATAGGTATGTGAGAAAGTGATAGGTATGCGAAATATGTATACATAATTAATGCAAGTTGATTATGAGAGTGAATATCTATATATGCATTTTGATGTAATATTTTGATGAGCGAATAAGAGAAAAGAAGAGTGAAGAAAGGTTTGTGGTAGAGGTATTTGACAGAGCTTAAACTGGTACTGAATCAAGCATTGTAGATTCTATTTTGAGCAGTACATTGTCATTGGATTTAATCATCCAATTTTGTAGTCAGTGTGACTCCTTTTTATGATCAAGCAATGAGCTCTAGGCTGTTGGCTTTCCTACATGTGTAGGCCCCTATTGTATCAATAATATTTATTCATATTGGCTAGTGAGTAAATATTGTGGGTCACAAATCCCACCAAGTTTTTTTGACCCTACCGAGTTTCCTCACCAAAATATCTTGTGTTATGGTGTGCATTGATGTTGTCTCTCTTATTTATTTTTATTTCTTTATTTCTTGTTCACCAGTACATTAATTTGGGTTGTGAAGTTGCAAACAAGTTTAAATATTTCATATACTAGTTAGACACTGATTCACTCCCCACTCTCAGTGTCTTTGGGATTGATCAAGTATCTAACAATTACATACTTTATATATCTATAAAATTATACCTATTATTGACCCAAAAAAAATTATAAGAAAAATATCCAAGGGCGGTGCACAAAATACCACAAACCCTACTAAAAAAAGTAGTATATTATGCAAACATGAAACAATCTCTTCATACGAGTTAAAATGAAAAAATTAAGCTCAATCACAATAAAACAATTGGACAAATACCTTGAATCTATCCAAGGGTAAGGAACCTCAATCTATGACATTCCACTTATTAACATTGATAGAAGCACATTTAGCTAGACAATCAATCACCATATCCCATTCCATCACAATATAAAGAAAAGAAATGGCATCAAAATTAGAACTTGGACATAATTTCTTCAATAAAAAAAAATCAACTGCTAGGAAAGATTAGTAAAAGTACATATATTTAGAAGAATAGTTAGGATAATAGTGTCCATCTTACACAACAAAAATTCCATCCCAATTGGAAAGGTTTAGTCTTGCAAGAAGAAGAACATCATCCTCCTTTTGATTATTAGAAGAATATGCAATAATAGTATAAAAGAATAAATGAACCAAATGTTGATTATCTTCATCCACTCCACTGATTCTCATAGGGCCTTGGGTTACCTCTAGATGATTTATTAGAATTATATTTTAAAATTATGGAGGTGGATGAGAGTACTTGTCAATTCTAATTCATTTTTTCAAGATATTTTAGTTGAACAACATTATAATAAGATATGATGTATAAGAAGATAGACCTATACTATAAGACATTTAAGATTTCAAATAGGAAATGACTTAAGGGAACATTTTGAAACAACAATTTTCTGAACTAGAAGTCTTATCTTCTAGAAAATTTCAATGAAAAGGATCTAATGTCCTTAAAAATTGTTGCAATTTCTCGCTAGCTAAATTTTCTATTTTACAAAAATAAACACCTAGATTCAAAGAAACAACCAAAGACAATATCATTGTAAATGGACAACTTGTACCATCCCAAAATTAAACTAATATGTAAGTATGGATTATAGGTTTATTCCATATTCCCCACTACAAGCTCCTAATATCTAAGGAAAAGGGAGATTGAAAAATAAAGATGTGAATAATTTTCCTCACTATTACCAACAAAACACATTCAAAGGGACCAAATATCTTATCTTTTAAATATAATTATGAGTTTTTTATTTTGACTTTAAAGCCAAATGAAAACATTACAACTTCACCAGCTAAATTTCATCTTTATTAGTAACAAATTTTCATAAAGAAAATGAAGAACCTCTGAAAATAAAAAGTAGCATCCATAAGTTAGAAATTTCTCATATAATTAAAAAGACTACCTATAAAATTACTATAAGTTAGTCCAAGGGGTTGAGCTTAACTGGTTAAAACACTTGGTTCTCACTGTGGAGACCCAAGTTCAATTCCCAATAGGGACATCTGAAGTGGAATTCTAAGTTGTGACTCTTAGCCTTCCATAGGATGGGGAAGGCCCTGGGGTTAATCACTATGTTGTCCCCACTGGTTCATAGCTCCAGTCAAAAGATATTCAGGCTTCAGCCAATTACCTATCAAAAAATAAAAAAATAAATTTATTTTTTTTGATTTGGAATGATACAAATGAGCCAAAGTTTAATTAATTTAAATTTATTGAGAAGATTTATGCTTAATTTTTCCAATTTACAAGGAACATTCAAATGATGATGAAATGATTACCACTAAAATTGAATATATAAAACTATTGGCTAATTTCTAAATTTGATTAAAAAATTATGAGTGCACAAATATATAATGAAATAATATATATATATATATATATATATATATATATATATATATATATTTAAGTTAATTAAATAAATAAAATTAGATGATAATAAATTAACCTAGACAATAGATTTGGTCTTGATAATTGCAATAAATATATAGAAATTATATGTGATGAGTACAAGTACTTCAATCTACAAGTGATGATAAAGAGATATTGTTGATATCATGTTCAATCTATTCTCCACTATCCAAAATTATTATATTTAATTTTGAGATTGTGTTAGGGTTTGTACAATTTTAAAAAATCATGCAATTCAAACTTTAGTGTTATGTGATAAATCCTAAGTAGCACATATTCATTATCACACATGATGAGTTGTGTGGAAAAGATGTGGCAAAATGAGCACTTGGAAAGTTACCTGTCCTCCCAATTTGTCTATTTATTTCATCAATGTTAATTTAAAAGCTAAAACCTTGTCAAAATTATGAAGAAGACCTCATGATAAGAAGCCACTAAAAAAGAAAAAGAAAAATGAAAAATTAAGACTTTCATGTAATGAATTTCTTAACTTTGAAAATTTAATTGAAGGATATTTTGAATATAAATAAAAATTTATTAAATTTATTGTAATTAATTATTTAAAAGTAAATATGCCAATATACAATTAATAATACATTGGCTATCCAACACAACACTATTTGAAAAACTAAAATGGCTTCAATATTTTTATTAAACTAAGCAAGGTTTTGAAAGGGTCCAAAACCTTTAACAATAAGAAACAACATTAAGCACACAAATACAGTAACAGATAACCTAAAATAGAAACAATAAGATAGAAAAAGACCAAAATAACAGCTGCAACAAAGCAACAAGACTATAAAAATAGAACAAAATTTCAAATGGTGTAGATGTAACAGTATCATGTTCTGTGGTCATGTAAATTGGGTTGAGTTTAAAAGATTAAAATATCGAAAGATTTTTAGAAGGCAGAGGATTAAAGTATTAAATGATTTAAAAAAATAAATATTAAGAAATAAAGTTTCAAGTAAGAGATGGATTATGATTATTTGATCTTGAATCTCATTTTACAAGTCTTGATTATTCTTATTAGGCTACTACTCTACAAGAATGTTATTATCTTCATTTTGTTTCTTCTAATTAAGTAGCTAGGGGATGAGAGTTTTTTTTGGTTATCCGTAGAAGAGAGGAGTCAAAAGTGGGAACTTGTATTGTCTAGAAGGTGGAGCCCATCTGAATCATCGAGAGGAAACAAAGGAAAGACAATGACCAACTTACAAGGTAGGAGAACAACTAATTCTAGCTTTAAGAGCACTATTCAGAGCTATTATTGTGTCCATGTCTTTGATTTCTAGAAACTATCATGAGATGATAATAAAGCGACCCAAATGATTTAATACATAAAACATTGATCTGATGTTATAAAAAGATTTAAAGATTGACAACATCTAAACAAACTGTGTTTAATTCCACCTAGATCAATAGAAACACATTAGAGATAATACAATCATTGGAGTGTGTTGGAAATGCTTATGAACTAAAGTATTAACCATCCACACGAAAAATAAGAATTTTCAATCACAAAGTATAGTAGATTTGGGTGATTTTGGTCGGAAACCTAATTCTATGCTCTAAAAGAACATTGCGCAATGAAAATAATTTTAGTTTGAAATACTCAAAGAAGTTATGAATCTATGACAATATTGATTGAGCTAGTATAAAGAGTATTTAAGAATATTAGAATATTCATAAAAATAGACACAAAATATAATAATAAAAGTATAGATATACAAATTTCATCATTACAATTTTAAATAAAAATGAATCCACAATTTATAAAAATAAAATGATGTTCTCGATAAATTATATAATTTTTTTTCAGAGTATACAGTAATAATCATCTCTACAAATTATTTAACTTTCCTGAAAATGTTTATGTAGCTCTTGCAAGGTATCCATTGTATTCAGCATCAGACATGCATTTCTGCAACTTGAAGTCCTTGTGAACGCTGTCGATGAAGATCTCTGAGGCCTTATCTACATCTTCCTCTTCATTCTCCATGTAGTGGATTTTCTCGGGCACTTCATAACCATTCTCACGAGAATAAAATGAAGATGAAGATGCAGAAGGCTTGTGAGGCCTTACTTGTTTGGGGCGCTGATTTTTCTCACCTCCTGAAAAGCATCCGAATATCATTCTGTAAAACCAACTAGCAGCCATCTTCAACGAGATTTTGAGGACCTGCCCAACTAAAAACTATGGTAACTTATCCGTCCACCTGATCAGTTTTAAATTCCAACCTAAAACCCAAAAATGCCCAAGAGAGTTAAAAATATGGAGAAACTAACTACCAAAAAATTTAAAAGGAGAGTGCAAAACTGAATTTACAGTTTATCTAAAAGATATTTCGCTTATGATATGCCAATACCTGTGTAACGTGGCTGTATTACAAATATGGCTTAACATAACCAGCATCGAATCCATTATACAGGTATTGGGCTTAATTTAGTAAAAGGTGTAAAACACTGTTTTCCATCACATTGGTCAGAGATATTCATTCTTGACGGCAAATGTCAAACGAATTCGGGAAATATATTTCATAATTCCACATTGCGATTCCCAATCCCAAGTCCAGTTGAACATATACTATTTATCACAAGCGATTCTTGAAGGCAAAAGTCCAGTTGAACATATACTATTTATCACAAGCGATTCTTGGTCAACAAGTTTATCACCCTCGCCATTATTGAATGAATTTTGTATGTTGTTGGGTGTTTCATATATGCCACTGCGAGCCTCGAGAGATCGCCGTATGAACTAAGGGCCCTAATTTAAAGAAGTCAGCATCCTTTTCTCAACTTTTGACTGAAACGTGTATTGGATACCATGTCACCTGTGACTGCAGAGTCCAACATGCGATAAATGGCGAAATATCACGAACTGGGAGAATGTAATGCACGAGCTTTGAAAGAAAATCTCAAAATAGTGTGAAAACCTCTTCTAAAAAAATTATGGATTCTTGAGATTTTCATGCACTCTTAGCAACAAAAAATCAAACATTTTGATAGGCAGAAGAGTATTAAAATGGGTATGAAACCTTGAATTATTCTAGGATATGTACACTTAGGAAAAACGTAAGGATATATAATTTCGTAGAATAATTTTCTTTTGCTTGAATTTCTTTAATGGTCTTTATAATTCATTTAATTTCTTGAATTTCTTTAATTTATTAGTTCGTTATGCTACACATAACACAAATTCACAATCTTAGAATTTTTGGGAATTAACATAATTTGAAATTATATAATAAAATACTTATATTCTTTGGAGTTTTCAAAGAGAATACATCAAAAAGAAATTTCAATTTGTGATAGGACGGTTCTGAAGGAGCACAACAAGAATAGAAAAATGATTAGCTAAGAGAAAGCTAGAGAAGGCCTAAATTTTTGTCTTAATAGAGAGTGGCTTTATCATGTAGTAGGCAAGCTTCTTTTCATATTTCCTTTTTATTTGGGGGAGGGTGAGGCAGGAGAATAAAATTATATTTAGAAGATAATTTATATCCATTTACAACATTAAAACTTCCAAATAACCATAGCTATTAGTAAAGTTATAAGAAAAAAAATCCAAGGGGACCTCATCAAATACCACAAACCCCACCAAACAAAGTAGAATATGATCCAAACATGAATCAAACTCCCGATAGGAGTCAATTTGAAGAAATTAAGCTCAATCGCGATGAAACAATTGAAGAAGCACCTAGTATATAGATCCAAAGGTAAAGATCCTCAATCCATGACATTCCGCTTGTCAACATTGCTGAAAGCACATTTAGCTAGACAATCAATCACCATATCCTATTCAATCACAATATAAAGAAAATAAATGGACTCAAAATTAGAAATTAGACACACAATTTATTCGATAAAAAAATTCATGTACTAGGAAAGATTAATGGAAGCTACTTATTTGGAATACTATCTAGGATCATAGAGTTCATCTCACACAAAAAAAAAATCCATCTCAATTGGAAAGGTTTAGTCATTGCAAAAAGAATAATGTCATCTTCCATTTGATTGTTGAAAGAGTATGCCATAATAGTGCAAAAGAATAAGACACAAACATTAACTCCAGTTCAGTTGATGAGTTGATGTTGCTACTCATCTTGAGTAGTTAGTGAGTTTTTTAGAGCTATGATTATGTCATTTGGGAGAGAAGGCTGATTAGTTTCTAAGATTGAATGCCACTTTCAATTGTTTTAGCATTGCCAAATACCTTTTCTTTTGGTTTCTTAAGGGTTTCTAAGAGGGCTTTTGCATAAGTTTCAACTACGTTGTCATCAACCTCATATCCATTTGAGAGAGAACGTTGATTAGTTTCTAAGATTGAATGCCACTTTCAATTGGGAGAGAAGGTTGATTAGTTTCTAAGATTGAATGCCACTTTCAATTGTTTCACAAAATTGAATTTAGAAATAAATGAATGCCACTTTCAATTGTTTTAGCATTGCCAAATACTTTTTTTTTTGGTTCCTTAGGGGCTTCTAAGAGGGCTTTTGCATAAGTTTCAACTATGTTGTCATCAACCTCATATCCCATCTTTGTAACCCAAAAAGTCCTAGGGATAACTGCCTCCATCTAGATTTCATCTTTCTTGATCACAAAGCATATCTCTTTTTGATACTTATCAACAATTTCTTGAGATAGCCTTATTCTTGTCTTCAAGAGCTGACTAGGCAAAATTGTTTTATGTATCCTACAATTAGCAGCATAAATCTGAGAAGAATACGACTATCAGCTTTGGAAGGCCCCTTTATTACCCTATTAAGTATCCTCATCTCATAAGAAATATATCAGTAAATGAAACAAATGTTGATTATCTTGATCCACTCCATAAATTCTAATAGCTCTTGGGTTACTTCTATAGGATTCATTAGAGTTATATTTTTAAAATATCAAGTTGTAGGAGAATACTTGTCAATTCTAATTCAATTTTTTTGAAAGCATTTAGTTGAACAACATTATAATAAAATAAGTTGTATAAGTAGATAGACCTATACTATAAGAAATTTAAGATTCAAAAGAGGAAATGACTTCCTTAAGTGAACATTTGGAAGTTCAACAATTTTCTAAAATGGAAGTCTTATATCTTCTAGGAAATTTGAATGCAAAGGCTCTAAGGATCTTTAAAAAGTTCATAATTCTCTCTAACAAGTTTTATAGAGAATAAAAATAAACACCTAGATTCAAAGAAACAACTAATAAAAATATCACTGTAGATGGACAACCTATACTATACTAATATTCAATTAATAAAGATGTACGAATTATAGATTTATTCCTTACTCCTGACGACAATCTCCAAATCTCTAAGAAAAAAAGAAATTGGAAATGTAGATGTTGAGCATTTTCCTCACTATTATCAACAAAGCATATTCGAAGGGACCAAAAAATCTTCTCTTGAAAATATAATCTTGAGGCATTTATTTTGACATAAATTTTAAATAAGAAGATTACAATTTGGCTAGCTAAATTTGTTTCAAATTTTCATCCACCAAGGGAAATCCTGGTTCATACCATTCCTCTTCTCAAGTAGCGATAGCCAAGAGCCAATTTTCATCTTTATTACTAACAAAGTTTTATTTTTGATTGATTAACTAGTGGAAGGTCTAGTCCCATAATCACTTTTGATTGGATCTTTGAACTAGTGGGGTCACAATGGGGGACCCCATCCCCGTGGTGAACATGTTGAGACATTAACACATCTTGGATTTATCTATGATTTTTTCTTGTCAATTTTAATGGATGATTGAGTGTTGCCTTATCAATCTGAAACTCCTAATCCGTCCATGACTACGTATTAGTGACAAATTTACATATAGGAAATGAAGGAACTTTAAAAATAAAATATAACTTCTATGATTGTAAAGACTACCTATAACATTACTATAAAATGAAGGTAGTGTTCTATGTATTGAGACACTTCATATATGATTTGAATCTATGTGAGAAAAATATTCCCTATAACATTTCTATAACATGGAACTAGTGATTTAAAATTTTGAGACATTTCATATTTCATTTGATGTTTTCTTCAACTTCAATAGAATCAAAGAAAATGGTTTACATAAAAAACAATTAAAAACTATTATAGGACAAAACCAACAAGAGAGAGGCCTTAAACCAACTAAATTAAGATATTATATTCGCAAGAAGATAGACAAACACTTCACTAGGTAAATGATAATGATCTAGTGCATGAAGGGAGATCGTTGTCTATGGGACTTAAACATTATGAATTCTTCTTATTGAGTCATCACTGATTTTGATGTTGCATTAGAATTTATGAACAAAATTTATAAAAATTAGAAAAAGTTAGTGTCAAAGAGAAAAAAAGTAGAGCATAGAAAGCACAAATAGTCATTCATTTATGTCATGCACATTTGTGTTGAAGTGAACTTTAAGAAAATAGATTTTTGGTTTCATATATATGTGCTAATTTCACACCTTCCAAACCTACATTATTGTAACTAAGATAAATTGATCTTTGATAAACTTAGATTTATTAGGATAAAAAATTAGCAAAAGAAGGTGATGGATGCATAGGATTAAAGTATTAAATAACTTTTGAGAGGAAATATTAATAAACAGTATTGAGACTAAGGGATGGTTACCATCATTTGATTTTTAATCTTACTTTTATTTTACAAATCTTGACTATTCTTATTAGGATTCTATCTTATAAGAAGATTGTTATCATCATTTTTTTTTTCCTACTTAGATAGTTAAGTGTTAGGAATGTTATGTTGCCAATAGAAGATAAAAGTCAAAAGTGAGTTTTTGTTACCTAGAAGGTGGAGCCCATTTGAACTATTGAGAGAACACAAAAGAAAGACAATTATCAATTTGCAAGATAGAAGACTACTGAGTTTTAGCTTTGATAGTAATATTGAAAGGTATGATTGTATCCATACCTTTGACTTCTATGTGGGAAATGACAATGAATGATAATGGAGAGCCCAACATAATTTAATAAATTGAACATTCAACATTGACTAGATGATCCAAATGATCTAAAGATGGACCATCTCAAAATCCATTGTGTTAACTTTCGCCTAGATCTATAAAATCACATTAGAAATAACACATGATTTGAATGTGTTGGAAAGACTTATCAACTAAAGTATTAAGGAAATAAGGTAGATTTATATCTTTATACATGGAAAAAAGATTTTTCAATCAGAAAGTATACTAGAATTCTATGATTTTGGTTATTACCTAGGTGTATGTTGTAATAGAACATTATGAAAATAAAAAAAATTGGTTTGAAAAACTTAAAGAAACCATAAATCCAAAATAATGTTGATTGGATGAACTAGCGTAAAATGAATGTTTAAGAATAAAATAATGCTAATAAAAATAAACACAAAGTAAATTAAAAAAATATAAATATGCAAACTCAATCACTATAATTTAAAATAATAAATGAAAATCTATAATTTATTAAAAAAAAATGATTTATATAAATTATATAATTTTGTACAATAAAAAATAATTATCATCTATACAAATTATATAACTTTGGTGAAAATATTTATGTATCTCTTGCAAGGTATCCATTGTATTCAACTTTAGACAAGCTATTTTGACACTTGAATTCCTTGTGAATGTTGTCGATGATTTTAAGTATTATGTAGTTTGGAAGGTGTGGTTGTGGAAGTTTCTTATTCGCAACTCATGTTAGATGTTCAACATTAGCATATTTTCTATTATGTAATTAGAATATTTCCTAGAGTTGTGAGGTTAACACCAAGAGAAATTTTATGTGTGAGATAGTTTGAGTTATGTGAGACAAGTTTCTTTTCTCTTGCATCATGCAAGGAAAGTCCAAGTTTCTTTCCTATGATATTTGTTGAACAATTAATTTATTGCTGGATTATAGAAATTAACATGGTATCAGAGCTCTAAACTTTGAATTCGAAGCAAAGTTTTATTTGATAGATTTCTTCAAATTTCATCTTTTGATTTCTTTGAGGGTTTTATTTCACAATGGAAACTAGTGTTCAGTATGAGGATAGGCTTGAAGGTGTGTCTTACTTCTTACAGTGGAACGTTTAGATTACATCCATTCTCAAGGAGATCAGGTTGTGGACCTTGTTGGCAATTTGATGGAATTGATTATGATGTTTTGTCATTGATGTCAACACTAGCTACTTTGGTTGTTTACCGGTATCTGGTTGGTCCCAGTAGGATGATTGGTTTCATGTTGGTAAGATTATTTTGATCCAATATACTCTGGTATGATTTGTCTTATGGAATTGGCTTAGGTCTTCTATTCATGCTATTCAGATATATGTTCTGTTAGTTGGTATTGATATGGTGATTGGATGCTATCTTATATGTTGGTAAGCTTGGTTTATTGATTTGGTGAAGGTTTTACCGGTAGAGCTTCGTTGAAGATCTTTTGATATTATGCATAAGTGGTGTTGGTGTGGCTTCTAGTAGGGATTCAGGATGCTAATGGTGATCATATTTGAGCCTTGATTGATTGGGATCATTGCTTTAGTGTGTGTGGACCTAAATTGGGTCCAGTGCTATCTAGGTTATGGACTGACTTAATGTAAGGTGTTGTTGGAACTTCTCAATGTGTTTCTGGGATGACTTACGGGTTGGATAATATTTGTTTGGACTCAGGCCGACATGTTTTATAACTTTGTAATAGGTTTTATTGTTTGGGTGGCTAACCTAATTGTTTAAGGTCTACGGTTTGTATATATATGTGTATGATCTCATTGTAGATCATGGTATGCAAGCGAATAATGTAATAATCATTCATGTAGAGGATTTTGTCGATCATAGGTGATCGAATTAGGTTTATGCAAGAGGTTTAAGACCTCCATTATTAAGCTTAATTGGAATTGTATTTAGGCATAGGAGATGCTATTATTGTAGTTCATTCTTCCTTTCGGATTGTAGTTTGGATTTCTTATGTAGTCAGTGAGACTCCTTTTGTAATGAGTAGTGTGCTCTAGGTTGTTGGCCTTCCTACAAGTGCAGGCCTCTCAATTTGTAATCACATAATTACTATAGAAATATTATCTGAATAATCATAAATGATTAGCATAAAATATTTGAAGAAAGAGCTAGAAGATCTTTTAAGCCTAACCTTGAATATCAAAACAAGCATAAATATAGGAGAAACAGAGACAAATCATGTTACTTTACTGATGTGGAAGGTGTGACTAATTCTGATGATGAATCGACACAAGAATCTGCTAGTGGTTCTGGTAATAGAAATGAATGGGTGTTCCTAGATATCAAGGAAGATGATTAGGTACTAGAAGAGAATGTACTTGAAGAAAAATCCCTTGCTACTAAAATTGAAGATAAGAATGAATGGGTAATAGAAAATGGATGTTCACATCATATGACTGGAGATAAAAGGAAGTTTCTATCTTTGCAATAATTTGATGGTTGTCTGGCTAGATTTGGAGATGACAAAGCATACATGATCAAAGGAAGAGGAACTATATCATTAGATGGTAAGAACAATATTGATAATATTTATTATGTTGAAGGTTTAAGGCATAATCTTTTGAGTGTAGGATAGTTGGTGGATAAGGGATTTCAATTACAATTTAAGGATGGAAAATGCAAGATCATTAATAGATCTAGATTGGAGATTGCTATCGGTACTCAGACAAATAGTAATATATTTCATTTGAATTATGGTGAGAAGGCATGTTTGATTGCACAAACTGATGAGAGTTGACTTTGGCATAAAAGGCTATGTCATGTGAATTTTGATTGCATGGTAAAGATCACTTCAACTAAGGTAGTTAGAGATATACCTAAGATTGTGAAGCCCTATAATCCGATATGTAAAAAATGTCAAATCAGAAAATAGGTCAGAACTTCTTGTAAGACTTTACAAGACAAATATAACGATGTTCTTGATCTTATTCATACCAATTTGTGTGGTCCTATTAGAATCAAAAGTTTTCAAGGTGATAGATATTTTATGCTAATCATTTATGATTATTCTAGAATGATGTGGGTTAATTTTCTAAGGGAGAAATCTGAGGCTTTTGAAAAGTTTAAAATATTTAAAGCTAAGGTTGAAATTGAGACATGATTGAAGATTAAGTGCTTAACGTTAGATCATGGTGGAGAATTCACATCTAGTGTGTTTCATAACTTTTGTGAGAAGCACGACATGAGGAGACAATTTTGTATTCCCTAGAAACCTCAACAAAATGGAGTTGTAGAAAGAAAGAACAAAACTATCTTGGATACTGCTAAAAACAATAATGATGGAAGCCAATCTACCTCATATCTACTAGAGAGAAGTAGTGAGCACAACAATTTATACATTCAACAGAGTCCATATCAAAGGAGAAATCGATAAGACACCTTATGAGTTATGGTTTGGCAATACACCTACAGTTAAGTACTTCAAAATCTTTGGTAGTAAATGTTATATGAAGAGAGACGATTTCATTGGAAAATTTGATCCTAGATGTAATGAAGGAATATTTCTTGGTTATTCTAATGAAAGCAAGGCATATAGATGTTATAACAAAAGATTGCAAAAAATTATGGAGAGCACTAATTTGAAGGTGGATGAGTTGAATAGAAGTCAAATCAGAACTTATGAGTAAAAACCGATAGTGGAAATGATCATAACTGAATTGGTAACACCTTTACCAGAACAAAATATTGAACCAGTTACTCTAGGAATATCAAAAAATTCAATAGTAATTGAAGATTAGGGAAGAGGAATAGAGAATCAGAAGACTCCTAGGTATGTAAGGTTGAATCATTTAGAAGATCATATCGTTGGGGATAATAACAAAGGAGTGATGAGAAGAAGAAGATTGGCAGCTGATGAGGTATGTTTAATCTCTCGAGTTCAACCGGTATCAGTAATTGAAGCATGTGAAGATGAATGTTGGATGAAAGCTATGCAAGAATAATTAGATCAGATAGAAAAGAATAACACATGGATTTTAGTTCCCCGGCCTAAAAATTAAGAATGTAATTGGAACTAAATGGGTTTGTAGGAATAATTTAAATGAAGTTGTACAAGTTGTGAGGAATAAAGCTAGATTGCTTTGTAAAGGATATTCTCATAAAGAAGTTATTGATTATGCTGAAACCTTTGCACTAGTAGATAGGATTGAAGCTTTAAGATTATTTGTTGCCTATGCTCCACATAAAAACTACAAGGTTTATTAGATGGATGTTAAGTGTGCTTTTCTGAATGGGGATCTTGATGAGGAAG
This sequence comes from Cryptomeria japonica, assembly GCF_030272615.1. Taxonomy (NCBI): domain Eukaryota; kingdom Viridiplantae; phylum Streptophyta; class Pinopsida; order Cupressales; family Cupressaceae; genus Cryptomeria; species Cryptomeria japonica. The sequence continues at coordinate 634,672,979 of NC_081408.1, forward strand.
TTTGAATTGAGAAACCTGATGGTTTTTCACTTTTAGATGATAAAAACATGATTTTCAGGTTAAAGAAAGCCTTATATGGACTAAAACAGGCACCTAGAGCTTAGTATGCAAGGTTGGACAAATATCTTTTAAAACTTGGTTTCACTAAAGGTAATGTTGATAGTAATATATATTATAATGTCACTGATGATGATATAGTGATTATTGAGGTCTTTGTTGATGACATTATTTTTGGAGGTGAGGATAAGTTGTGCATGGAATTTTCTAACAATATGAAGAATGAATTTGAGATGTCTATGATTGGGAAAATGATTTTTTTCTTAGGTTTGTAGATTACTAGATTGATAAAGGTATTTTCATCTATCAAACTAAGTATGCTAGGGAGTTGTTGAAGAAATCTGGTCTTGAAAAATCTAAACTGATTGGTACTCCTATGGTAACAAGTAAGAAATTGACAAAGAAAGATGAATCAACACTGGTAAATCCTACAAGATACAAATCTATGGTTGGAGGTCTTCTATATTTGAATCAACAAGGCCAGATATAATAAATATAGTTTACATTGAATCAAGATATCAGTGTGATCCTAGAGAAAATCATGAGTGTGTGGTGAAAAGGATATTTAAGTACTTACAAGGAACATCTGAACATGGTTTGTGGTATCCTAAAGATGATGACTTTACTTTATGTGCATATACAAATGCAAATTGGGCACGTGATGTTGATGATCGAAAGAGCATTTCTGGTGGAGCTTTCATTCTTGGAAAGAAACTTATTTCATGGATCAACAAGAAACAGTCATGTACTTCCTTATCTACTACTGAAGTTGAGTATGTTGTTGCCGCTACTAACTGTACACAAGTTCTATGGATAAAGAAAATGTTATAGGACATAAAATTGCATTGCAATGAACTGATAGTTATTCACTGTGATAACTCTCTTGCTATAGACATATCAAAGAATCCGGTATTCCACTCTAAGACAAAGCACATATCTATCAAATACAACTTCTTGGAAGAAAAGGTGGAAGAAAATGAAGTTATATTGGTTTATGTGAACACTAAGGAGTAGATTGAAAACATCTTCACTAAACCTTTGCCTAAAGAATCATTTGAATATCTTAGAGATAGATTAGGGGTTTCTGCCCCTCCAGTAGAAACCTAATCGATGTTATTTGGTATCAGTCCGATATGCATTATCAGAGCTATTATTCATTCTAGATTGATGTGGTGATGCTACTACTCAGGGGGAGTAGTTAGTCTTGGACATTAGGGTGAGAAATTTGCAAAACTTAACTGTGATATCATCTACAGGGAGGGTATGAATCAAAACTTCATTGCTATATTCTTGTGTGGGAGATTTGTTTGGCATTTCTTGGCACTTGGATGTTTTTCACATATAGTGTTGCCATCAATGCCGGAGGAGGAGATTGTTGACAATTTGATGGAATTGATTATGATGTTTTGTCATTGATGTCAACACTAGCTGCTTTGGCTATTTACTGGTATCTAGTTTGTTCGAGTAGGATGATTGGTTTTTGGTTGGTAAGATCATGTTGATCAAGTGTACTCTGGTATACTTTGGTTTATGGAATTGGCTTAGATTTGTTATTCATACTATTTATATATATGTTCAGTCAGTTGGTATTGATTTGGTGATCGAATTGTATCTTATATGTTGGTAAGCCTAGTTTATTGATCCGGTGAGGGTTTCACCGGAAGAGCTTTGTTTAAGATCGTTTGCTATTATGCATAAGTGGTGTTGGTGCAGCTTCTAGTAGGGACTCAAGATGCTAATGGTGATCGTGTTCCAACCTTTACTGATTGAGATCATTTCTTTAGCGTGTGTTGACCAAAATTGGGTTCAGTGCTATCTAGGTTATGGACCGACTTAATGTAATGTGTTGTTGGAACTTCTCGATGTGTTTCTGGGATGACTTATGGGTTGGATAATATTTGTTTGGCCTCAAGCCAACATGTTTTATAATTATGTAATAGGTTTTATTGTCTGGGTGGCCGACCTAAATGTTTAAGTTCTAGGGTTGTATATATATATGTATGATCTCATTGTAGATCATGGTGTGCAACTGAATAATGTAATAATCATTCATATAGAGGATTTGGTCGATCATAGGTGATTAAGTTGGGTTTATTAAAGAGGTTTAAGGCCTCTGATATTGAGCTTAATCAAAAATCTATTCAATCATAGGAGATGCTATTATTGTAGTTCATTCTTCCTTCCAGATTGTAGTCTAGATTTATTATGTAGTCAGTGAGACTCCTTTTATAATGAGTAGTATGCTCTACACTGTTGGCCTTCCTACAAGTGCAGGCCCCTCAATTGTTAATCACATTCTTACTGCAGAAGTATTATCTAACTATGGGTAGGCTTCCCACTATGCTTTTTCTCTTTATCGGGTTTTACACATATAAATCTTGGTGTCATGTGGATGGTAACTATTCTCTAATTGTTGTTTGTGCTTAATTGGCATATCTATTATTCTGGTAATTGGTTTATGTATTCTGGTATTGATCTTATGTGTTCTAATAATAAATTTTTAAATGCTTAAGGTTTCGGTAATCTGGTGACAACTGATTCACCACCCCCTCTCAGTTATCCTATGATTATTTGAACTATCTAACAGACCTATACTAGTACATAAGTGAATCCACCAGTAAATGATCCTATTTTCCTAGATTGGCATGAAATCGAGGAGGCCAAAGCTCAGAGGATTATCCTTGATAGGGTAAAAGATCATTTAACTCCTCATATATCTCAGAAAGACACCGCCAAGGAAATGTGGGATATGCTCACAAAACTTTATCAGAGAAACTATCAGAGTCATAATATGATTCTCAAGGATAAATAACATAACACAAAGATGTCCAAGGGCCAGAGCATGACCTCTTACTTGTCTAGATTGATATAGGTTAGGGATGAGTTGGCTTATGCTAGAGACACGATTGTTGATGATGAGCTTGTGTAGATAGACTTGAATAGCTTCTTGAAGCAATGCAAAGTGTTTGTCAAGCGTGTTGTTAGCATAGATTGGCTACCTAATTGGGCAAGGCGTTGGGTTGATTTTTTCCAAAAAGAGATACATGAAAAATTCTCATCGGGCAAGTTAGACAAAGAAGGTTGAAGATGAATAAAATATTTCTCTTACAACAAAGGGTAAGAAAAAATTCATTAAAGGGAAAACATAAGGGTCTTCTTCCAAGGATGCGAAGAAGAAAGATTTGAGTAAGATAAAGTATTTGTTTTACCATCAGATGGGTCACTGTGCCAGTTAATACCAGAATAAGAAAAACAAGGGCAAGCAGAAGAAGCAAGTTCCTAATACAACAAAGGTGGATGAGTTTGCAACACGGTTTGAGAATGATTTTTGTCACATTACCTATCTCTCAAGTTCAATTTCCAAAGGTGTATGGTATATTGATAGTGAGGCTTCTTGCCACATGATTGGAGTCAAAGAATATTTCACCAAATTAGAGGAGAAGAATTTGGATTTCTTTATTGAGCTTGGAGACAATGAAAGGTACCATGCAATTGATGTAGGAACAATCAAGTTTTAGAGGGAGACTGGAAAACCTCTATTTTCATGAAAAATGTATTGTATGTCCTTGGCATGATAAAGAATTTAATCTCTATTTCTACTTTGGAGGATAAGTGTTACATCGTGCCCTTTGAAGAGGGAAAAGTTTAAATCAGTCCTAGGAACTCCAAGGTAGAAAAAGTAATAGGAGTCAGACATGGAAGCTTGTTTTGGTTATAGTTTGAGCCAACACATGCATTAATGAGGAACTATAGAGGGCTTGTAGAATTGTAGAATAGGAGGATGACTCATCTTCACCATGGAGCACTTAATGTGCTCAAGGAAATAGTGACGGGGATACTTGAGATGAAGGTCAAAAAGCATGAGGTGTGCAAGGACTATTCTCTTGGGAAATATGCCAAGACCAATTTTCCAAGCACTGACACTAGATCCAAAAGGATTTTGGAACTCATACACTCAGCTGTATGTGGGCCCATGTTAACAACATCCTTAAAAGGGTATGGATATTATGTTACCTTCATTGATGATTTCTCTAGGAAGCCATAGATATATTTTATGAAGAATAAATATGAAGTCTTCATTAGTTTCAAAGAGTTTAAGACTCCCATGGAGAACTAGATGAGGAAGAAGATTTTTTTGCTTAGGAAGGTATCAAGAAAGAGGTGACAGTTCCATACAACACTCAACAGAATGGGGTTTTTAAACATAAAAATAGGGCTATAGTTGAAGTAGCCAACACTATGATTCATGATCAAGATTTGGCTTGGTTTTTATGGGAAGAAGCTTGCAATAGTGTCATATATTTGTAGAATAGGGTCCCACATAAAGTGCTAGGAAAATTTACTCCACAAGAGGCATTCATTGAGAACAAACCATATTTGGCACACATTTGCATCTTTGTATGCCTTATGTATTGTCATATTCCCATGGAGAAGAGAACTAATTTGGAACCAACTATGGAGAAGGGTATCCTAGATGGGCACAATGAAACTTCTAAGGCCTATCGTGTTTACTTTCCCGCCACATGAAAACAATTATTCATAGAGATGTGAATTTGGAGGAGAAAAGGTCTCTTTAGAAGTTTGGAAGCTTGATGGAGGTTTAGGAGGAGGAGAAAGCACCCAATTTTGAGGTTTCACAAACTCCTCAAACTCTAGTCATGCAAGTTGGAGAGGAGAGCAAGCAAGCTGAGAAAACTGATCAAGAGGAAGAATAGAGGATTTCTCAACCTCAAACTCCTATCACAGGGAGGAGGAGAAACATGGCAACTAAGAAGACACTGAGAGAGGCCGAGGAGTATGTTGGTGATCCTAAATATCCAGTTAGATAGAGAAAGGATCCCAAACTTTTTTCTGATTATATGGCACTCATGAGTAAACTGATTGAGGTGGAGCCTTCCATCTTTCAAGAGGAATCCAAGTATCAGGTTTGGAGGGATTCGATGGTGGAAGATTATTCTTCCATCATGAAGAATAACATGTGGGAGGTAGTTCCATGACTCAAAAATAAGTTTGTGGTAGGGTTGAGATGGCTATATAAGATCAAGTATGTTGCAGATGCTAGTGTGGAAAAGTTCAAAGGATAAGGGATTTTATCTAAAGGAAGGGATTGACTATGACAAGATCTTTGCTTAGGTAGCTAAGTACTCATCCATAAGGGCTATCATTTTTGTAGCAACACAGATGGGTTGGAGGATTCACAAGATGGATGTGAAGACAACCTTTCTCAATGGAGTTATTGAGGAAGAGATTTACATAGAACAACCAAAGGTTTTTGAGGTGTACGGGAGGGATTCTCGTGTGTGTAAGTTGAAGAGAGAACTATATGGGCTCAAGCAGTCTCCTAGGGCATGGTATGCGTGTATTCATGGTTACTTGCAAAGTGTGGGCTTCACCAAGAGTGATGTTGATCCAATACTCTACTATGTTCAGGTGAAGGGAGAGCTTCTCATATTGGTGTTATATGTTGATGAATTATTTCTTACAAGGTCAAACGAGCTCATAGCACATTGCAACTGAGATCTTGTAGGAGAGTTCAAGATGAAGGACTTGAGTTTGATGCACTACTTTCTAAGATTAATGTTATGGTAGAAAGGGGCAGAGATCTTCATTGGATAGGGGAAGTATACAATTGATATATTTACATGATTTAGGATGGAAAAATATAAGCCCATGTCCACACCACTTGTGACCAACTGGAAGAAGGTTGATGCCTCTAAGTTAGAGGCAGTCGACCCAAATTTATATAGATAGTTGATAGGATCTCATATGTATCTGACCAACACAAGGCTAGACATTTATTTTCCATTGAACTCAATCAGTCCATTTATGGTGGAACCTAAATGTGTGCACTAGATACTTGCAAAGCATGTTTTAAGGTATCTCAAAGGTCCAGTTGATTATGGGGTAAGGTATATTTAGTAGGATGGAGTGAAGCTCTATGGGTTCATTGATGTAGATCGCGCAAGAAGAATAACTGATAGAAAGAGCACTTCTAGGTGTTTCAATTTGGGATCAAGAGCAATCTCTTGGTCTAGTAAGAAATAGAAGTTAGTTTCACTGAGTTCTATAGAGCCCGAGTATATGGCAACTAGTATGGCTACATGTGAGGCTATCTACCTTCGGAAACTTCTAGTTGGGCTCTTTGATTAGGAGCTAGATCAGACTGTCATTTACTGTGATAATCAAAGTTGCATTAAAGTTTCTAAGAATCCAATGTTTCATGACAAGTCAAAACATATTGAGATCAAGTACCATTTCATCAACTATTATGTGGAGAAGGGGATGATGAAGTTACAATACATTCTTATCGATGAGCAGATAGAAAACATCCTGATGAAGGCCTTGCTAAAGACAAAGTTTCTATTCTTCAGGCTTTAGCTAGATGTTGTATAGAACAACTTGGTCACTAAGAGAGAGTGTTAAGTTTTATGTAGTTCAAAAGGTGTGGTTGTGTAAGTTTCTTATAGCTCATGTTGGATGTTCAACATTAGCATATTTTATATTCGATAATTAGAATATTTCCTAGAGTTGTGAGGTTAACACCAAGATAAATTTAATGTGTGAGATAGTTATAGTTATATGAGACAAGTTTATTTTCTCTTGTATCATGCAAGGAAACTTATAGTTTACATTATGTAAGGAAAGTTCCTTTCTCGAGTTGTGTAGGGAATGTTTCTCTTAGGATGTGTCATGTGAGGAAAGTTTCACTCCTCTTGCATAATTGATGCTTTCATCAAGAAGGCTATAGATGTAAAATTGTTGTAGCAACTAGGATTGCATTCAAAAGGAAAGTTTGCTCTTGAAGCTGAATAGAAGATTCAACATTTGTAGGTTTTTCCCTACATCGGGTTTTTCTGGGTATATTAGTGTTATTTGTGTTATTGTGATTGGCTTGTTATTTTTGCTTCCATTGTTATTAGCTGTCAAATATTTGAATTTATTAATTGTTTCAAATCAGATAGTTTCTTTTCTATGATATTTGTTGAATAATTAATATATTGTTTTGTTATAAAAATTAATAGATGAAAATACATGAGACCTTGTCTACATATTCGTCTTCATTCCCCATGTAGTGGAATTTATTAGGTACTTCATACCCATCCTCACAAGAATAAAATGAAGATGAAGATGTAGAAGGATGATGTGGTCTTACTTGTTTGGGACGCTGATTTTTCTCAATTCCTAAGAAACAATCCAAATAACATTCTATAAAACGATTTAGCAATCATCTTCAATGAGATATTAAGGACCTTTACAACTTAAAATCTATGGAAACTTGTTTTCTCACCTGATCAATTTTAATTTACAACCTACAACTTAAAAAACCAAAGAGAGTTAAAAATATGGAGAATGTCAAAGAATAAGTAACTAGGAAAAAAAAATTAATAGGAGATGGTAAACTGAACTCACAATTAAGCTAAATCCAACTTCGATTATAAAATGACAATATCTATGTATCTTGGGTGTATCTTAGTAGGAAGTAAAGAAGAGACAAGTATGGTGTTAACACAACCTACAATGAATACGATATATAGGTAATGAGCTTATTTATCAAAATTTCTAAATCACTATTTTCCCTCATATTGGTTAGAGATATTCCATTCTTGATGACAAATGTTAGACTAATTTAGGTAATATATTTTAAAATATCACATTATAACATCCTATATTAAAATATTTTAATGAGATTCCTAATACGAAATCGAATTGAACATGTATTGTTCATCACTAGTGATTCTAGAACTAAATAGTTATGTGTGTTTCACCTTTCATTTTAGATTTTAAGGATGGTTAAGGTCTTTCCTTGGTTAGGAAGAAAATTCACCACCGCCTGTTGGGATTAGGTTTCTCAACCTTGGAGTCCTAACATTGGTTATTTAATAATTGATTTATTCTAATTTGTTAATTTCCTAAGTTGCCATTCACTTTGTGGGTTCTCTTGGTGAGGTGGATTCCTACATGGTAGTGATCAGATGATATAATCCTATTTTTAGGAAATTGTTGTCCACTACTAGGAAGATTCTATGTTTTGGAAAACTGTTGTCATATATTTCCAGTTTGGAGTGTAATTTGATTTGGAAATTTCCTATGTTGATTAAAGAGTCTTGGCTTGTGTTTTATATTATGGATTGGAGTTGTATTTGAGCAGTTAAAATTTATGGTGGAGTTCACTTTTGACAAGTAGTGTGAGGTAAGAAAAGTGCATATTCCTAGTTATGGGAGTTGCTATGTTGAACATGGATTGCATTAGACAATATAACCATTTTGGATGAGGTAGGTATTAGTGCTTTGGAAGTTACTATGTGCAACATGGCATGGTAATGGTAATTATTGTTGGCCATTTGGTGGAATTTATTATGTGTTGCATTGATGTTTTGTCATTGATTCCAACACTAGTTGTTTGGATGCTTTACCGACAACCTTCTGGTCTTGATAGGTTGAGTGGTTTTTTGTTAAATTGGATCCGACATCATTCGATAGGCTCCAGTATACTCTAGTGATGGAATCAGCTTGTTCATAATACTCATGCTCATATTTGGCTAGTTGGTTATGGTTTGGAGATTGGATGCAATCCTGCCTACATAGAAGATTGGTTTCTGGTTCTGACAAGGATTTCACCGACAAATATTTTGGTGGAGATCTTTGATGAATTGCATCAGTGGTGCTAGTGCAGCTTCTGGTGAAGTTTCAAGAAGTTTTTGGTGATCATGTTCAAGAATTGGCAAATGGAGATCATTGTTAAAGCATATGGACCTATACTGGGTCCCTATTAATCTAGGTTATGGACCAACTTTAATGTAACGTGTGGACAGGACCTATTAATGTATTTCTGGGATGTCTTATGTGTTGATATTATTTGTTTGATCTAAGGCCAACATGGTTTGTAATTATGTAATTGGTTCATTATTTGGTGGCCGACCTAATTGTTTATGGTCATGGGTTTTTATATATAGATGTAAGAGATCATTGTAGATTATCATGGTTATTGTTATAGGTCATGGTCAAGGAATGTAATGTGTGAATGATGTAATATCATTTAGACAGAGGAGTTGGTCAATCATTGGAGATCGAATTGGGTTTATGTAAGAGGATTTAGTCCTTTGGTATTGAGCTTAACCAGAACTGTACTCAGTCATACAAGATGCTATCTTTTACAATTCAACAATTCTCTGGATTGTAGTCTGGATTTTTATGTAGTCAGTGAGGCTTCTTTTGTGATGAGCAGTGCACTCTAGGTTGTTGGCCTTCCTACAAGTTTAGGCCCCTCAATATTAATTCACATACTTATTGTAGAAGTATTATCTGACTATGGGTAGCTTCCTACCATGTTTTTTCCCTTTACTGGGTTTTCCACATATAAATTTTGGTGTTATGTGGACAGTGTTTATTCTATGATTATTGTTTATGCTTAATTACATTAACTTCTATTCCGGTATTGATTTTTTGGGTTTTGATATTAAAGTTTAAACTACTAATGGTTTCGGTAATCTGTGACAACCGATTCACCCCCCTCCCTCTCAGTTGTCTTCCTGTTATTTGAACTATCTAACAATTGGTATTAGAGCTTTGGTCCTCTCTATAGAAAGCTTAACCACTTGAGGAAGATCCTATGGTGACTAACAGTTCAAGTCATCTAGTTCTTCTGGAGCTATCTTTCAAAGGGATATTTTGAGGCTTGATGGAGCAAATTACACAATATGGAAGATTTAGAATGAGACTCATTTGAGATGTCTTGGCAAGGAAATTTGGGAGATCACATAGAATGGTGTCACACCCTATAATCCGGGATCTAGAAATCCTCCTACAGGAAACCTCAACAAGGAGCTTGAAAATGATTGTAGAGTAAGAGAAGTCATCTTGTGTGCACTTTCTGATTAGCAAATAATGAGATTACCTGACAAATCATCTAGAAACGCTATATGGGATAAGTTGGAGACTCTTAATGAAGGTGACCCTATAGTGAAAATTGCTAAACTTCATGATTACCGGGTGAGATAGAAAAACTTGAATTTGGAAGAAGATGAAAGGATTACAACATTCATGGAAAGGGCAAATGAGATTTTTATGGGAATTCAATATTGTGGTGGAACTTTGAGTGAAGATGAAATTATTTCAAAAGTCCTAAGAGCCCTACCACCGGCTTACAAAATGAAGGGTACTGCTATTAATGAGTTGAGAATAATGGCTAATACATCTATCAACATAGATACTTTGGTTGGGAAGCTATCTGCTTTTGAGATTCAAGAATTTGGACCTTCTGGAGCTGTGAAGTCTAAACCTACTTTTCATGCATCTACATCTACAACCAATAAGAAAGACTGGAAAGCTTTGTATGAAAAGGAGTTGGAAGATATGAAGAGAGAAGATGATGAGTTTGAACAACTTGAAGCACTATTTTCTAGAAGATTACCTAAAGGACTGGTAGGAATTAAGTATGAAGGAAAAGCACCTTTTAAATGTTTTGCATGTAATGAGATTGGTCATTTTGCATCTAGATGCCCTGAAAGAAATTCAAAATTTGAAGAAAGAGTTAAAATATCATTTAAGTCTAACCTTGGATATCAGAACAAGTACAAATACAAGAAAAATAGAGACAAATCATGCTACATAGAAGATGAGGAAGGCATTACTGATTCTGTTGATGTACTGGCAGAAGACTTTGCTAGTGGATCTAGGAATGGGAAGTAATGGGTATTCCTGGCTATCAAGGAAGATGATCCAACACTGGAAGAGAATGCACCTGAAGAGAAGGAACTTTCTGATAAAATTGAAGACAAGTATGAATGGGTAATTGATAATGGTTGTTCACATCATATGATTGGAGATAAAGGGAAGTTTTTGTCTTTGCAAGAATGTCATGGTGGTCTAGTTAGATTTGGAGATGACAAGGCATGTATGCTCAAAGGAAAAGAAACTATATCATTGGATAGTAAGAACAATAATGACAATGTTTATTATGTTGAAGGTTTGAGGCATAATCTTTTGAGTGTAGTAAAATTGGTAGATAAGGGATTTTGATTACAATTCAAGGATGGGAAATGCAAAATCATTGACAGATCTGGCTTGGAGATTGTAACTGGTACATAGAAAAAAGGTAATATATTTCATTTGAATTCTGGTGAGAAGACATGTTTGATTACACAGATTGATGAGAGTTGGCTATGACATAAAAGGTTGTGTCATGTGAATTTTCATTGCATTGTGAAGATTAGTTCAACTAAGGCATTTAGGGATATACCTAAGATTATGAAGCCCTATAATCCGGTATGTAAAGAATGTCAAATGGGTAAATAGCTTAGAATATCTTTTAGGAGTATACAAAATAAATCAAATGATGTTCTTGATCTTATTCATACTGATTTGTGTGGCCCTACTAGAGTTAAAAGTTTTCAAGGTGATAAATATTTCATGCTAATCATTGATGATTATTCTAGAATGATGTGGGTTACTTTTTTGAGAGAAAAATTGGAAGCATTTGAAAAGTTTAAAATCTTTAAGGCTAAAGTGGAAATTGAGACATGATTGAAGATTAAATGTTTGAGATCAGATCATGGTGGTGAATTCACATCCGGTGAGTTTAGTAAATTTTGTGACAAGAATGGTATAAGAAGACAATTTTCTTCTCCCCAGACACCTCACCAGAATGGAGTTGTGGAAAGGAAGAAAAAAACTATCTTGGATGCTGCTAGAACAATGATGATGGAATCTAGTCTACCTCATATCTACTAGAGAGAAGCAGTGAGCATAGTGGCTTATACATTCAACAGAGTACATATCTAAGGAGAAACCGGTAAGACATCTTATGAATTATGGTTTGGCAATAGACCTACAATTTAGTATTTTAAAATTTTTGGTGGTAAATTTTATATTAGGAGAGGTGATATTATTCAGAAATTTGATCCTAGAAGTGATGAAGGCATATTTCTTGGTTATTCTAATGAAATCAAAGCATATAGATGCTATAACAAGAGATTGTAGAGAATTATGGAGAGTGCTAATGTCAAAGTAGATGAGCTGAACAAAAGTCAAATCAAAGTTTATGAGAAGCAAACTAGCAGTGGAAATGATTATATTTGAACTGGTAGCACCCTTACCAGAATAAAGAGTTGAACTAGTTACTCGGGAAGTATTAGAGAACTCTATAGTAACTGAAGTATAGGGAACAGGAACAGAAAGTCAGAAGACTCCTAGGTATGTGAGATTGAATCATTCAAAAGATCAAATCATTGGGGATAAGATCAATGGAGTGATGACAAGAAGAAGACTAGCATCTAATGAGGTATGTTTAATTTCACAAGTTGAACCAGTATCAGTAATTGAGGCATGTAAAGATGAACATTGGTTGAAAGCTATGGAAGAAGAATTAGATCATATTGAGAAAATTAACACGTGGACCTTGGTTCCCCGGCCTAAAAATAACAAATGTTATTAGAACTAAATGGGTTTAAAGGAATAAATTAAATTAGGATGGTCAAGTTTTAAGGAATAAGGTATATTGGTTTGTAAAGGATATTCTCAAAAGGAAGGAATTGATTATGGAGAGACTTTTGCACCTGTACCTAGGATTGAAGCTATAAGATTATTTCCTACCTATGCTGCTTATAGAAACTACAAGGTTTATTAGATGGATGTTAAATGTGCATTTTTCAATGGGGATCTTGATGAGGAAGTTTATATCAACCAACCTGATGGTATTTCATTATCATATGATACTGGTATGGTTTACAAGCTTGGGAAAGCTTTATTTGGATTGAAACAAGCACCTAGATCTTGGTATGCAAGGTTCGATAAATCTCTATTAAACCTTGGTTTTACTAAGGGCAGTGCTAATAGTAATTTATATTATAAGATCACTAATGATGATATACTAATTATTGTAGTATTGGTTGATGACATTATTTTTGGAGGTGAAGATAAGTTATGCATTGAATTTTCTAAAAATATGGAGAAAGAATTTGAGATGTCTATGGTCGATGAGATTAATTTTTTCTTAGGTTTGCAGATTACTCAGACTGACAAAGGTTTTTTCATCTGTCAAACTAAATATGCTAAGGAATTGTTGAATATATTTGTTATGGGAGATTCTAAACTAGTAAGTGCTCCTATGGTTACAAGTGAGAAATTGACAAGAAAAGATGTTTCTAGACCAGTAAATCCTACAAGATACAAATCTATGATTGGAGGTCTACTTTATTTGACTCAGACCAGGCCTGATATTATAAATTTTGTTTGTATTGTTTCAATGTTGTAGAGTGATCCTAGAGAAAATCATGAGATGGCAGTAAAAAGGATTTGTAGATACTTACAAGGTACATCAGAATATGGCTTGTGGTACCCTAAGGATGATAACTTTACTTTATGTGCATATACAGATGTTGATTGGGCTGGAGATGTTGATGACCAGAAAAGTACTTCCAGTGGAGCTTTCCTTCTTGGAAAGAAGTTGGTTTTATGGATCAACAAGAAATAGTCATGTACTTCTTTATCTACTACTAAAGCTGAGTATGTTGCTACTGCTATTAACTCTACACAAGTTTTATGGATGAAAAAAATGTTGTAGGATATAAAGGTGGATTGTGATGCACTAGTAGTTATTCACTATGATAAATTTGTTGCTATTGATATATCAAAGAATTATGTATTTCATTCTAAAACAAAGCACATATCTCTCAAGTATAACTTTTTGAAGAAGAAGGTTGAAGTAAATGAAGTTAGACTAGTTTATGTGAACACTAAAGAGGAGATTGTAGATATTTTCACTAAACCTTTATCCAAGGAATCATTTGAGTACACCTAAGAGATAGATTGGGAGTTTGTGCCCATCTGATAGAGAGTTAATTGATGTGGTTTGGCATTAGTTAGGCATGCATTATAAAAGATACTATTCATTCTAGCACTGATGTGGGATGCTACTGCTCAGGAGGAGTAGTTAGCTTTTTGATTCAGAGGCTTATGTTTTTGCTTTGATATTTCTGTCTAATTTTTGGCATTGATGTCAAAGGGGGAGTGATATTGATGTGAAAAAGGAAGACAAATTCAGAACTTTACAGAGATATTATTCACAGGGGGAGTTTGAGTTGTATGTGGGAGATTGTTGGCTATCTTTCATTGGGGGAGACTTGTTTGGCATTTCTTGGTACTTAGATGTTTTTCACATCTAGTGTTGTCATCAATGCCAAATGGGTAGATTGTTGGCCATTTCATGGAATTGATTATGTGTTGCATTGATGCCAACACTAGTTGTTTGGATGCTTTATCGATACCCTTCTAGTCCTAGTAGGTTGAGTGGTTTTTTGTTGACTTGGATCCGACATGATACGGTAGGCTCTGGTATAGTCTAGTGATGGAATCAGCTTGTTATAATACTCATGCTCATATTTGGTCAGTTGGTTTTGGTCTAGAGATCCGATGCTATCACGCCTTCTTAGAAGATTGGTTTCTGGGTCTGGGTGAGGGTTTCATCAATAGAGCTTTTGGTGGAGATCTTTGATGAATTTCATAATTGGTGTTGGTGCATCTTCTGGTGAATTTTCAAGATGTTGTTGGTGATCATGTTTGAGACTTGGAGGATGGAGATCATTCCCAAAGCTTATAGACCTATACTGGATCCCGGTTGATCTAGGTTATTGACAAGCTTTAATGTAATGTGTGGAAATGACCTATTAATGTATTTCTAGGATGTCTTATGTATTGATATTATTTGTTTGATCTAAGCCTAACATGGTTTGTAATTATGTAATTGGTTCATTATCTGGTGGCCGACCTGATTTTTTCTAATCGAGGGTTTGTATATATAGATGTAAGATCTCATTGTAGATTATCATGGTTATTGTTAGAGGTCATGGTCAAGGAATATAATATGTGAATAATGTAATATAATTCAGGTGAAGGAGTTGGTCGATCATTGGAGATCAAATCATGTTTATGTAAGAGGATTTAGTCCTCTGGTATTAACCTTAACCAGAACTATATTGAAGCATAGGAGATGCTATCTTTTGCAATTCAACACTTCTCCGGATTGTAGTCTGGATTTCTATGTAGTCAGTGAGGCTCCTTTTTTGGTGAGAAATGCACTCTAGGATATTGGCCTTCCTACAAGTGCAGGCCCCTCAACTTTAATTCACATACTTACTGCAAAAGTATTATGTGACTGTGGGTAGGCTTCCCACTGTGGTTTTTCTCTTTACTGGGTTTTCCACATACAAATCTTGGTGTTATGTGGATGGTATTTATTCTGTGATTATTGTTTATGCTTACTTAGATTAACTTCTATTCTAGTATTAATGTTTTGGGTTTTGGTATTAAAGATTAAACTGCTAATGGTTATGGTAATCTGTGACAACAATTTCACCCCCCCCCTCTCAGTTGTGTTCTGGTTATTTTAACTATCTAACAATTATATTATTAATGACATGACATACCTCTTAAGCATTCAAGTTGGTTTTGGAAACCATGGAAGCCTACTACTTTGTGTTGAGCTTTATAAATATGTGATTCCTTGGCTTAGTCTGAAAGAGGAGGTGAAAATTTTGAGATACGTTGTTATGCTATCAGAATTACTCCTGAAGAGCATTAGCTCTGTGCATTGTATTGTAACTCTTGTTGTTTCTAATTAATGCAATTAAGCTATGTGTTTTGGAGTGTGGATTTTTTATCGAAAGAGTTTTCCCATATATATGGTGTGTTATGTGTGTTTTGAATATTTGTTAATGTTTAATTAGATGTGCATCTGAATCTATAATTGTTAAAGGGTTTAGAAACTTCTATGCATTCACTCTCCTGATAGTTTAGTCTATGAAGTTGTATTCCACTACATGGTTTTGTTTCAGTTGGTATCAGAGCCTCATCACCTTTGATCTTAGTTGTGGGGTTTGTTGGGTTTTTTGTACTGATCTAGTTTCATTGGGATGTTTGCAGAAGTGATTTTCTTGATATCCTATTGTAGAAAAAGATGGTGAGCACATTTGGATAGATTGAGATGGATAATGATTATTTTGGTGAAGCATTGGTTATAGCTTTGGCAACATAGGCATGTAAAGATGTGTGGTTAATATTTTCTAGGGAATCTTTTCACATGACCTCACATAGGGATTGGTTCTCAAAATATGAATAATTTGATGGTGGAAAGGTATACCTTAGTGATGATTCTCATCTAGAAATAGCTAGTCATGAAAGATTTTGAATTAAATTCCCTGATGGTAGAGTAAAGGGAATTGATAATGTATTGCATATCCCAGGTTTGGCATGAAACCTCCTTTTAGTGAGTAAATTGAATGATGTGGGTGTGCAAGTTGTCTTCTCAAGTGGAGGATGTAAAATGACTAGAGGAGTTTACATAGGAACCCTGTTCAAGCTAGATGCATGCACTGTTTAGTGCAATAGTTCTTCTGATAACTCAAAGAAGAGAAAATCTTTAGATTCTACATCCTCAACATTGGATAAAGTAGTGAAGAAATATGTTGCATCTATTTTTGATGGTCGTTCTTTCTAGGTACCTAAGGGTGCTCATTCTTTGGAAAAGAATCTTCCTCCAGAGAAGACAATGTTATGGGACCAAAGAGTCGACCATATTGGTGAGAAGGGACTCTGAACCATAAAATATAAGAGTCTTATAGAAGGCCTTGAATATTGTAATCTCAAGTTTGACTTCTGTGAACATTGTATCTTTGGTAAACAAAATCGTGTGCAATTTTATAAATGTTCTCATAAGTCTTCTGGGGTTTTGGACTACATTCATGTAGATGTGTTTGGTCCTGTAAATATTCCTTCATGATCAAAATTTGTATTATTTGTATCTTTTATAGATGATTATAGTAGAATGAAATTTATTTATTTCCTCAAGAATAAGGCTGAAGTCTTTAGTCAGTTTAAGGAGTTTAAATCCTTGGTTGAAGGTAAGACTATTAGAAAGATTAAATGTTTGAGAATTAACAACAGTAATGAGTTTTGTTTTACAGAGTTTGAAAAGTTTTGTAAAGAGAACGAGATTGAAAGACATAAGACAAATCCATACACCCCTTAGCAGAATGGAGTTGCAAAGAGAATGAACAGGATGTTCATGGAGAAGGCTAGGAGTATATTGAGTGGAGCTAGCCTTGAGAAGAAGTTTGAAGTTGAAGCTGTAGCCACTGCATGTTATATGATCAACAGATCTCCTACACAAGCTCTTTTTGATAAGACACCCATGAAGGCGTGGTCTGGTAAAAAGCCTTCATTAAGGCATCTCAAAGTATTTGGTTGTGAGGCATATGCACATGTTCCAAGTGAGAAGAGGTCTAAGTTGGACATTGAGTCGATTTATGGCTAATCCTAGATGAGTACATTGGGATACATTGAAGAGAAAATTTAGATATTTGTGGGCTACTTCCAAGTATTCCCTATGATTTCATGGGTATCCTAGTGGACCTCGATGTTCATTTTTTATTCATGAATTTGTAGATTCAGATTGGCAAGCTGACATTGACAGTAGGAGATCCACCAATCGATATATTTTCACAATGTTTGGTGGTGTTATTAGCTGGATGAGTAAGAGACAAGTTGTAGTCGCTTTGTCCATGATAGAAGAAGAGTACATGGCAGCTACTCATGCTTGTAAGGAAGCCATTTGGCTTAAAAGGTTATGTTCAGATATTTGTTTTGATGTGGGATAGATTACAATTTATTGTGATAGTCAAAGTGTCATTAGACTAGCTAAAATTCCTACTTTCCATGCAAGAACAAAACATACTGATGTATAATTTCATTTTATTCGTGATATGGTAGAAGATGGAAAGGTGAAGATGGAGAAGGTTGATACTTTGGTGAATGCCGCAGATGCATTGACAAAGCCAGTGAGCACTGAGAAGTTCAAATGGTGTGCTAGTTCGATGGGCCTTAGGACTCAACCAGTTGATGTTGCAGATTCTTGATAGGTCTTCGACAAGTGGAAGAATGTTGGGATTAGGTGTCTCAACCTTGGAGTCCTAACATTGGTTATTTAATAATTAATTTATTCTAATTTATTAATTTCCTAAGTTGCCATTCACTTTGTGGGTCCTCTTTGTGTGGTGGCATCCTACATGGTAGTGATGAGATGGCATAATCCTATTTTTAGGAAATTGACATCCACTTGGAAGATTATACATTTTAGGAAAGTGTTGTTATATATTTCTTGTTTGGAATGGAAATTGATTTGGAAATTTCCTATGTTGACTAAAGAGTCTTGTCTTGTGTTTTCTATTATGAATTGGAGTTGTATTTGAGCTGTTAATATTTATGGGAGTTTACTTTTGAAAAGTGGTGTGAGGTAAGGAAAGTGCCTATTCCTAGTTATGGGAGTTTCTATGTTGAGCATGCATTGCATTTGGCAAGATAACCATTTTGGATGAGATAGGTGTTAGTGCTTTGGAAGTTTCTATGTGCAGCATGTCATGATAATGGTAATTATAATATTTATGAGATGACTTACCTCTTAGGCTTTGAAGTTGGTTTTGGAAACCATGGAAGCCTAGTACTTTTTGTTGAGCTTTATAAATATGTGATTCCTTGGCTTATTTTGAAAGTGGACGTGAAGATTTTGAGAGACATCATTTTGCTGCCAGAATTACTCCTGAATACTGTAATAGTGTGAAGACTCCTTAAGAGCATTGTATGGTAACTATTGTTGTTGCTGATTAATACAATTGAGCTGAGTGTTTTGGAGTGTGGGTTTTTTCCTGAAAGGGTTTTCCCAAGTATATGTTGTGTTATGTGTGCTTTGAATATTTTTTAATGTTTAATTAGATGTGCATTTGAATCTTTAATTGTTAAAAGGCTTAGAATTTTTTTTGCATTCACTCTCCCGATAGTTTAGTGTAGGAAGTTATATTCCACTACCTGGTTTCCTTTCACTGCCATTGTTGAATGATTTTTTTATGTTGTTCCCCGTTTCGTTTTGTGCCACTTTGAGCTTTAAAGATCATCGTATGAAGTAATGATCTTAATTTAAAGGACTAGGAATCCTCCACGAGATTTTGACTGAAACGGGTCATAGATACCATGTCACCTGTTACTGAGATTCCAATACGTGATTATGGGCAGTATGCCACGATTTGGGAGAGCGTAATTTACAAACCTCTTCACATTATAAACTTTATTAGGATTGAGTTATGGAAATGAGTGTCAACAAATATTTTTAATCTTTTCACTATGATCGATTTGACGAAATGGAAAATTTGTGTTCGAGAAGGTAAAGGCACTGCTATTGGAATCATTTTTTAGTTGTTTATTCAAATTGTATTTGGTTTAAGTTTCAATTAGCAATTGAGTCCGACTCACAAGTGGTGGTTTATATGTTGAATGATCAGCACTTGGATGATGCTAATTGACTCTGTGATTGAGTAGGTCTTTAAAATCTATTTGTTTTTGTTATACTCCTCAACAATCAAATAGAATAGCAGATTGCCTAATAAAATGGGCATCTGATGGAATACATAGTTAGAATATTGTAGAACGGGAACATCTAGAGGTGGATTTATCTCATTTGTTAGACAAATCAGTTGGGGAGGATAGTAATGGTTAATTCTTTGTTCTTTGCTGGCCTTTCTTGCTTTGTATTCTTCATTTCTAATCAATAAACTTTTATCCCTTTTGAAAAAAATTAATTAAATTGAGGAAGTAAATGTATGGAATTTTAGATAGTGAGACATTAGAGGAAGTAATTATATGTGATCATAAAATATGCTTTTGAATTATAGATTCTACATTTGAAATAAATCAAGGATTTATGGATTTCCAAAATTTCTAAATGATTTTATTAAAAAAAATTCGAATATTTTGACAAGAACTAGAATAATAAAATTGTTATGAAATTTTATATTATTCTAAGATGTCTACATTTAAGAAAACTTTGAGAAATTTTATTTTTTAGAAGTTTCTAAGCTTAAATCTCTCCAATGGCCTTAATAATTCATTTAGAAAAAAACATAATTTATTGACATCACACATCAATCAAGCCTATGGTCTTAGAATTTTTTATGAAGTTAATGAAAATTAGAAGCCACATAATTAATTTTTTAACTTGTTTCGAGTTTTTCTAAAGAAATTATCAAAAAAAAATCTCCAAATTGTAATAAGAAGGCTTCAAAGGTAATCAACAAGAGTAGTAATTACATGAGTAGATTTTTATTTTAAGAGAAAGAAGCTTTGTTATCTAGCAAACAAGCTTCTTTCTACATCTTTTTGATATTAATGTTTTCAGAGAGTATGGAGGATAATACAATATTTAGCAAAAAAATTACATCCATTTACAACTTAAAAACTTTCAAATTGTCATGGATATCAATAAAGCTAAAAGAAGAAAAATCCACTGGAGGTCAAAATAAAGAAATTGATTTCAACTATGATGAAGTAAGTGGTGGAGCACCTTGGATTCACAATCAAAATTCCAATAAGAGTCAAAATTTAGAACATGATATCAGTTATGATGAAGTAATTGGTGAAAAACCTTGGATTGGACCCCTAAACATTATATCCCACTAATGAGAAATATGAGAAGCCCATTTAGCTAGACATTCAACCATCATATTGTAGTACCTCTTGATATATAAAAATTAAATGTAGCCAAAATTAGTAGCTAAACACATTATTTGTTCAAAAATAAAGGTTAACTGTTAGGAAATATAATTAGAGGTTCATAATTTGGAAGAGTGCCCAAGATTATAGATTTAATCTAACAATTAAGTTTTTTCGATCCCAACTTGCAAGCTTTAGTCATTGCAACAAGAATGGCATGGTTGTCCATTTGAATATTAGAAGAGTACCCCATAGAAGTAGAGAAGAAGAAAATAAGTAAACCCACTCCACCAATTACCATAGCTCTTTGGCTACTTTTAAATGATGAATTATATTTAATTTTTAAAAAATATTGAAGATAAGGAGACCACTCATCAATTTTATTAAATTTCATAAAACTAGCTGCATTGAATGGCATTTAGAGAATTGCAACAAGTTGTTGTAAAAGAGAATAGACCTGCACAATAATACTATTAAGAGTTAAAAGGTAAGGGAGCATTTCCAGACAACATTTTTCTTAACTTAAAATTTCATTCTCAAAACCTAAATGATAAGGCTCTAATGATATGATTTATCTTTAACTATTATTTATAGAGAATAATATTAGGACCTAAATCTAAGCAATAACTAAATAAAACATTAATGTAGGTGGAGAATCGATACTATCTTAAAATAAACTGATGGAGAAGTATGAATTATAGGATTATTACATATTTTGCATCAAAAACTCTAGATCTCTAGGAAAAAGAGACATTGAAATAAGATATGAGGATAGTTTTCCTTGGATGACCCAATAAATCTTACTTTTAGAACATAACATCAAGGAAGGCATTTTTAGAATATAGATACCCAATGAAAATATAGCAATTAGGCTATCTAAATTTGTTACAAATGTTCCCATCATGAAAATTTATTTTCATACCATTTGTCTACTCAATATGTTGATAGCAAAGAACTATTTTTCATTTGAGTTATTGATATATTTCCCTAAAGAGGATGAAGAACCCTTACAAATAAAAATTAACATCCATAAAGTAGTGTTTTTATCTTTTGATTCATTAAATACAATAAGTGGGTTTTAGTCTAAGTTGAAATAGATGAAAAGGGCTGCCTATATCATTACTATAACATAAAGTCATGGATTTATGTAAAAATCTCTAGAATACATGACTTATATATCCTTTCGTACATTAGTCACCATTTTAGATTAATTATACTTATATTGCTTGCATTTAGTTAAGTAACCCAAATGAAGTATAATTAATCTAAATTGGTTATTGATGTATACAAGGATATCTAAGTACTCAATATGTTGATAGAAAATAAGTATTTTTCATTTATGTTATTGATATATTTCCCTAAAGAGGATGAAGAACGCTTACAAATAAAAATTAACATTCATAAAGTATTTTTTTTAATCTTTTGATTCATTAAATACAATAAGTGGGTTTTAGTCTAAGTTGAAATAGATTAGCCTTACTATAACATAAAGTCATGGATTTATGTAAAAATCTCTAGACTACATGACTTACATATCCTTGCGTACATCAGTCACCATTTTAGTTTCATTATACTTATATTGCTTGCATTTAGTTAAGTAACCCAAATGAAGTATAATTAATCTAAACTAGTTATTGATGTATACAAGGACATCCAAAGGATATCCAAATGGTGTAGCCTAGAGCTTTTCACATTGAATTTTCATCTACATTTTAGCCCTATTTGTTTAATTTTATTATATTTCTATTTAATAAAATAGAAAGTTCTAAAATGATATCTCTCAGTGTGTTTTACATACATTTTTTTTATATGAATGCTAATTTTATCTCAATGAGAAAAATACATATTACTTATGATCTCACATACTAAAAACAATTCCACCATAGTAGCTATAAGGGATAATTATAGATTCTTGAAAATGTTTATGTAGTTATGGTAATGTGTATATTGTATTAAACAAAGAGTTATACAATGTTATGTCGTTATGATTACTAGCGATGAAAAGCTAAACCATCTTAAGCACATCTTCCTCTTGATTGTCCATTTCGTAGTTTCTCTTTGGTCATTAAATCAAATCTTACAAGAATAATATGAAGATGGATGTTTACACGGATTATGTGGCTTTTATTGACACTTCTCACTATTTGATAAATGTCTATATATCATTATGTAAAACTATTTGGTAGTCATTTTTAGTGGGATTGAGAACTTCTCGTTCCAAATTTTTTGGATATTTGACTCTCCATGTGATCATTTTTTAATTTAAAACCTAACACCTAAAAACAATAAAAAAGAATCAAAATTATGTAGAAGATTCCATAATAAGAAACTACTTAAAAATTAAGAATTTTACTTAATAAATATTTTTACTTTGTTATCTTAATCAAAAATACTTCTAACATAAGTACACACTCATTAAATATATTATAATTAATTATTTAATAACAAATATGCCAATATATACGTGTCGTCTTGTTTGTATCTTAGTAAGGAATAAAAAAGAGTGACAAAATATGATTAAATAGAGTCTACATTAAATCTTATTAATAGGTAAACCCTTTATTAGAAAAGAAATTTCATAGCATTTGATAAACTGAAGCTAGAACTGATTTTAAACAACTAATAAATTGACTATTTATCATAGCAATAAAAAATCTAAAATGGCTTCTTCAATGTTCAACTATGATGAATTATATTTTAAAACCTCGAGTCCATTACTAACAATTATAGAACTGATTAGTTGTGTGTATTATAGATTTCCACATAGATTTTAAGAATGGTTATAAATTATGTCTTGATCAACAAGAGTTGCACTACAGTGTAGTTCCTGCCAAATGTGAAGATAAGGATGAACGATGAGTTGGAGAGTATGTTGCGTTGGACATTTTTTTTGGTTTCTTACAATTAAATAGCTTTAAAATTGATTTTTGTTTTTTGTGAATCAACAATTCATATAACTGCTAGATAGAATAAACTTTATAGTTTTAGTTATAAAACAGATTTTTTTAGTTTTGTTGTTTTAAGTTTTTTGTTTTTGTTATTCTTAAGAAAATGATTGTTTATATGGTAATTATTGTTATTGTAATTTAGGGTTAGAGTTTTTCAATATCAGTTCTAAGAAATTATTCACAGCCTTTCTTCTTTTCAATTTTGTTTTCTATGTCTCTCTAATCTCTAGATCTTTCATTTGGTATTAGAGCAGGTTGCAAGAGTTATAATTGTGCAGTTATTTTCAGATGGCTAATGGAAAAGATTTAGCATTTCAGCTTCCGTTGTGTACTAGAGAAAACTATGATTATTGGAGTATCAAGATGAAGACCCTACTTTTATCCCAAGATCTTTGGGAATTTGTGGAAGGTGGATACACAAAACCTATTGTTCAGAATACATTCAATACATGGATACCACAATAGAAAAATCAGTTGAAAGAAGATAGAAAGAAGGATAACAAATCTCTTTTCACCATTCAATCTGCCTTGGATGTTTCAATTTTTCCCCAAATTGCCAGTCTAACAAAATCAAAGGATGCATGGGAGGCTCACAAACTACATACCAAGGTACATATAAAATCAAATTGGTAAGACTTCAAAAATTTTCGAAGAGAATTTGAAAATTTGAGGATGAAACAATCTAAGTCTATTCATGAATTTATTAAAAGGAATCAAGGAATTGTGAATCAACTTAGGACTCAAGGTGAAACTATATCAGATCTGAAAATTGTAGAATTTTTTTTAGGTCTCTTCCTCCTAAATTTGATCCAGTAGTAATTGTTATTGAAGAAAGTAAAGATCTAACTACTTTCAAAGTTACATAATTAAATGGTTCTTTGCAGTCTCATGAAGAGTGCATGCAACGTTCTATCGAAAGTTTTGTTAAAGCTTTCCAGTGTTCTATGAATATAGAGGAAAAATCCAAATCTCCTCCCTCTCATACTACTAAATTTCAAGGTGAATCCTCTGGAAATATTAGAGGAAGAGGTAGAGGAAGAGGAAAATGAAATAATAGAGGAAGAGGATGAAGTTATGTTGATAGAAGGAGTATACAATGCAGATATTGTGAAAGATATGGGCACTATGAATCTGAGTGTAGGAAGAAAAAATCTTGCTTGAATAAGTCAAAAGCTAGTTATGCAGAAGAGTCTTCTGATGCAAATAATTCTACATTATTTTGCATGCAATTTGGCAAAAGAACCCCAAGAGGATGTTTGATTCTTGGACAATGGTTGTTCAAATCACATGACAGGCAAATCTGACTTCTTTGTCAAATTAGA
Source organism: Cryptomeria japonica (assembly GCF_030272615.1). Classification (NCBI taxonomy): domain Eukaryota; kingdom Viridiplantae; phylum Streptophyta; class Pinopsida; order Cupressales; family Cupressaceae; genus Cryptomeria; species Cryptomeria japonica. Next base: position 634,697,838 of record NC_081408.1, read on the forward strand.
TGATTCAATGAGGAGTAAAGTTAAATTTGGAGATGATAAAGAGGTTGATGTAATGGGAAAAGGTACCCTTGTAGTCAAGACTAAGCAAGGAGACACTACAAATATCTATAATACTTTCTTTGTTCTATAATTACAACATAGTTGTTTGAGTATAGGACAACTTCTAGAAAAGTACTATAAAGTTGTATTTGAAGATAGCTGCTACAAAATTTTTGATAAATCTAATAATCATCAGCTTGTAGCGAAGACTTATATGACAGAGAATAGATTGTTTCCTCTCAAATTGGTTTCTAGTAAGTTGCATGCACTAAAATCAACCATAGATGATTCATGGTTATGGCATCAATGATATGGTCATCTAAATTTTCAAGGGATAACTTTATTGAATAAGAAGAATATGGTGAGAGGTCTTCCTCCAATCAAGGCAAAAGAAGAAGTTTGTTGAGGGTGTGCACTTGGCAAGTATCACCGAGACAGTTTTCCAGTGGGAAAATCTTGGAGAGCCAAATCTCCTCTAGAGCTTGTGCATGCTAACATCTGTGGTGATATGCAAGAGCCATCATTGGGTAAGAACCTTTATTTGTTGACATTTGTTGATGATTTCTCTCACCAGACTTGGGTTTATATTTTGAAGCAAAAATCTGACGCCTCTGCATGCATCAAGAATTTTAAAGCACTAGCTGAAAAACAAAGTGGGTATCCTATCAAGATACTCAAAAATTATAGAGGGGGAGAGTTTACTTCTAATGATTTTGCTGATTTTTGTGCTAAGAATTGCATCTAGAGACAGCTTACTACCACATATACACCTTAGCAAAATGGAATTGTTGAAAGAAAGAACCGTACAATTTTGGAAATGGCACAAAGGATGTTGCAAACAAAAAATATTCGAAATAGCTTTGGGGGAGAAGCAGTTGCCACTACCGTATATATTATCAACCGTAGTCCCACGAAAGTAGTTCAAAATCCTACTCCAAAGGAAGCCTGGAGTGGTCACAAGCCTTTAATGGCTCATCCTCCCATCTTTGGATGCTTGGTATATTTGCATATTCTAGATCAAAAGTGGAAGAAGTTGGATGCCAAATCCCAATTATGTATCTTTGTGGGCTACTCTACTGCAACTAAAGGCTACAGATTGTATAATACTGAGATAAAGCAATGGATAGTTAGTTGGGAAGTGATTTTTGATGAAGGGGGAGTATAGCAGTGGAAATATGATGTGCAGAAAAATCCATCAATAAACATCAACATTGAACATAACAATGTTACTCCTCCTCTCCCCACAAGCTCAAGTGGACTTTCTAGCTCTAGTTCTAGTCCTCCAAGCTCACCTAGTTCTTCAAGTAGCACAAACTCAAGTGAATTTTCACCTCCACTGTCACCTCTGGCATCTATTCCATGAAAGGTATGAAGTTTGGTTGATGTTTATCAAAGGAGTACCAATATAAATCTAGTTGCTAATTTTTCTTTGTTTAGTACAGTTAAAGTTGAACCCTCTATGTATGAAGAAGCAGTGAAAGAAACTATATCGGTTAATGCTATGAATGATGAAATGAATTCCATTCATAAGAATAATACTTGGGAATTAGTTCCACTTCCCAAAGCTAAGCAGGTGATTGGTGTGAAATGGATTTACAAAGTCAAGTATCATGCAAAATGGATCAGTAGAACACCATAAGGCAAGAATAGTTGCTAAAGCGTTTGTACAAACTCCTAGAGTGGATTATAAAGAAACTTTTGCTCCTTTAGCTTGACTTGACAAAGTCAAGATTTATTGGCTATTGCAGCACAATACAAGTGGCCAATATTTCAGATGGATGTGAAATCAACATTCCTCAATGGTTACATAGATGAGGAAGTTTATGTAGAACAACCTATGGGGTATGAAGTTCCAGAAAAAGAACACTTTGTCTACAAGTTGAAGAAATCACTTTATGGGTTGAAGAAAGCTCCTTGTGCCTGGTATGCTAGAATTGACATTTATTTAATGAAGAAAGGATTCAACAGAAGCCACTTAGAGCCTACCTTGTATGTCCAATGTATTGGTAATGATATTCTTATAGTTTGCCTCTATGTTGATGATTTGATTTATATAGGTAATAGAAAAGCTCTCATGGAGAAGTTTCAAGCAGAAATGAAACAAGAGTTTGAAATGTCAGATCTCAGACTTATGCACTATTTTCTTGGTGTGGAAGTACAACAAACATCAAAAGGTATATTTATTTCTCAATCCAAGTATATAGCTGATTTATTGAAGAAGTTTAACATGGTCGCATGCCAAGCATTTACAACCCTCGTAGCCCTTGGTAAAAAAATAGCCAAGGAAGATGCTAGTTCCAAGGTTGATGCAACTTAGTATAGGAGTTTGGTTGGTAGCCTCATATACCTCACAACCACAAGACTTGATATTATGTATGTTGTGAGCCTCATCTCTCAGTTCATGCATGATCCACAGTCACATGAGTGGGGTGCTAAAATAATTTTGAGGTATGTGAGTGGTACATAGAATTTTGGCATTCAATATTCTCCCACTGATAAGTTTGAACTAGTTGGTTACACAGATTCATATTGGGCCAGTTCACTAGATGATAGGAAATCAACATTCGGTTATGTGTTTTCATTTGGCTCTAGATTTGTATCTTGTAGTAAGAAATAGGCAACAATGGCTCTTTCTTCAGCAGAAGTGGAATACATGGCAGCTTCATCAACAAGTTCTCAAGCGATATGGATAAGAAGGATATTAATAGATCTATATTTTGTTCCTGAGCATCCAACCACCATCTATTGTGATAATAATAGCACTATTGCCATGACAAAGAATCATGTGTTTCATGCCAGAATGAAACACAGATATCCGTCATCATTACATTTGTGACTTGGTTCAAGATGGAGAAGTGGAGTTGCAGTTTTGTCTTTCATCTGAGCAAGTTGTTGATATCTTCATCAAAGTGCTTCTAGTAGTAGCTTTTGTTACTTTTAGAACTCAGTTGGGACATATCTCCATTCATCATTCAAGGGGAGTTTGAAGATAACGATGAACATGAGTTGCAGAGTATGTTGTGCTGGAGATTTTTATTTATTTCATACAATAAAATAGCTTTAAAACTAATTTTTGTTTTTTGTGAATCAACAGTTCATATAACTGCTAGATAGAATAAACTTTATAGTTTTAGTTATAAAACAGTTTTTTTTAGTTTTATTGTTTTAAGTTTTTTGTTTTTCCTATTCTTAGGAAAATGATTGTCTATAAGACAATTACTATTATTGTAATTTAGAGTTATAATTTTTCAATATCTGTTCTAAGAAATTATTCACAACCTTTCTTCTTTTCAATTTTGTTTTCTGTGTCTCTTTAATTTCTAGAAATTTCAAAATGCTGGCAGAGTGGGTATGGTATGATGTTACTGTTATTGTAATTTAGAGTTAGAGTTTTTCAATATTAGTTCTAAGAAATTATTCACAACCTTTCTTCTTTTCAATTCTATTTTTTGTGTCTCTTTAATTTCTAGATCTTTCAAAATGTTGGCAGGGCAGGTATGATATGATGTTGTATGTGTCTATGATTTTCTAATATTTATTAGCTTGATCAAGGATCTTGAAATCTCTTAAACAGTTTTCCAACAAGTAAAGTTAATCACATTGACATTATCTGATCTATGATGTTAATTATTGTTTCACATCCTGAGAACATAATCATAAGCATATGCTACCATTGATTCTCCAAGCAGACACATTGGAGACAAACAAATGAACAAGTAGTGAATAGGTCTATTTATTTATTATAGGTGGTGGAACCTGCAAGCAGATAGATTGGAAATAAATTAGCAAAGAATATATATTGTGGTTGCAGTTGTATGGGATGCTAAAGATATCTCCAAACCCATGCAAGGAAGAGGACAAACCATTTTTAGAGATCAACTAATTATTTATTATTTAAACATTCAAACATGTTCCAACAACGAGACTAGTTTCAAACAACCTTAATTAAAACTAAAAGTATATAAGTTCACAATTAAAATATTAAGTACAAAGAGTTTGTCAATCTAATACATTATATGTGCATTATAATTATAAAGGAGATTAAAATGAACTATATAATCATTAATACATTGCAGATATTATTGAGGGAAAAACAACTATTTTATAATTATAAATATCTTTCATTTGACATAAAATATGAAGTCCACATTTTAGGTCAAGAAATCCTTCCTCAAAGATACTGATATTCCAAATAATTATTGAAAAATTATAGGGGCCACTCCAACATTCTCACATTTAAAATCCTTCAACTTATAAAAGAGTGGAACAAATCCATAAAACAGAGTAAAATTGGAATGCTCTATGATAACTCATGTCACAATAATATATGGTTTTATAACTCTATATGATACTAGAAATTTGTTAGCTCAGTCGGCTGCACTACCCATTAGGGGTGGCACAATCCTTTTTAGAGAGCTCGTCCACTTTAAAATTTGCTCCACACATGTGCCCCTCACTATCAACATGTGGTAATGGAATCAGCTTAATTCTTGGATTTTCAAAACTCTGCACTTCACCTGAGAAAAAGCAACCTGTACAAACAAATGCAACCACCACATATTTAGTAACAACTCTATAATATTCTTATTGTTTGTTTGATATTTCTTTAAAATGAAAAATAGAAGTAATTTGGAAGGTGTGGTACCCAAAGGAAAAGGGGCAAAGGATTTTCCACAACCATATTTGATGGAGTGGACTTCATCATATAAGACAATCCACTCCATATAAGACCAAACAACCATCTACTGCAGTACCCCAAAAGAAGGGCACTGAACCATCAGCATCCTGAACGTAATGGTCTGCTCAGGCAAAATATAAGAGGAAAATATTTCAAGAAATGTTTTGCATTATTGATATAGATTGATAAACACTTTTCAACTTGATGGGAAAGTTGGAAATAAAAGCTTCATGCAATATTCATGTACATGGCACCTAGGAATGTAGTAGAAAGATACTTCACTAACTATCGGTTCTTAAAATTGTTAAACCAGTTTGGACAATCTGATTCAAGCCTAAAATCTTTAATCTCGTGGACCAATTTAACTATTTAGCTTGACAAGACTAATGAATCATTTCACTTCTCATGTTGTCTATTTTCTATTGATAGATTATGGAGTTTGATTCAAAATGTTGATGTCTATAAATTGAGACAAGTTTTTAAATATAATGAGTATCATGTATAATAGAACCTAGGTCCACCCTAGCTCCCAGTAGTTCATGGATATAGAAAATCTCTTCATGAAAGGCTTCTTCCTTTAGCACCTGATCAACTCAGCGAACAGAATAGGGCTAAATCTAGAATATATTTTTATTGTATTTGCAAACAAGCAAGCTCGAGAGGATACACAAGATAAAGCTGAGGATTACAGAGAAGCAACTTGGTGAAATCTAGATATCCCCTCCACATAGAGGTATGCATGGATTCCACCTACTCCTATCGGATTTCCATATGACTTCATCCCTAGAAAGTGCATGAGAATATTTACTATTAGTTATCTAATATATAACTTTATAACTCATTGGCAAAGCTTTTGGGAATTATAACCTAGGAGTTTGTAGTTTGTGGGGAAGGGGTGTTTTCTACCTCAATTAGGTCTAATTCCCATGTTTTCGCCCTGTGCATATATCCCGGACCTTCTTTTGGAACAATTTGCACATGTTGATAGTATTTGAGCCTTACCAGTTCAAAATCAAAATCAAATGACAACATCTGTGTTTGAGATTTCAGTCCTACAAAGTCTCAATCAAAATCAAATGTTTTTTAATAGTTTGGAATTTAGATTGAAATTTCCTCTAGGAGAACTCTGCCTGAGGCATGTCAACCTATTACAAATTTTCTTTTCCTGCATTGTAATTCTATCTCTAAGAAATTTGTGGTTCCAAGTTAGAGTGATACTCAAATATAGTTGGTAATTAATACAAAAATTAGAATGGATGCTAGAAATCATGGGCTGATGCTATCCTGCTCCTAGAATCCTCATTTTATTTTTACCTACTAAAATTAATAATAGAATCGATCAATTCTAGATTTGCACTCAAACCCTTCCCAACCAAAAAAAGGGGCATGCTATTTAATGTAGCGGGAGGCATGTTATAAAATGTCTGCCAGCTACAACCTACAAATTTACCGAATTTCATGCCAAGCCCATGTCTGCATCTATCCTTTGTAAGACCTAATACATTGTTTATTTTAATTCAGCTTTATTTTTTCCTATGGGATTGGTAAAGAAGAGGATAGAAATATAATACTTTTTTCCCAATCCCTATCAAGATAAACCAAAACAGAGGCTATATTATACCTATGATTCTAGTCTTAAGCACTTGATCCCTTGCGATCTGCAAAAATACGCTTGTATCTAACAATGAGAAAGAATTTAAGTAAAAATGAATACTCAAACTTCAATAAGTTTAGCCTTTATACATGAGCCTTCAAGAAACTCAAAGCTTTGACAGAGATTTATGAAGGCAAAGGAGATAAATGTGCTTGCAATTTTAAAGCAATAACCATTACTATAAAAAATGGAATGTTGTCTTGCATTTCCTGTTAAATTTTCTGCAAAGCAAAAATATAGATCTAGCTAGAAAAGAGAAAACAAAACTTGCAGGAGAAATCAATAAAGAGCAGAGCAAAAAAAATAAAAATTATTAATTCATTGTTGTTTACAATCTTCTCAATGCATGATTAATACAAAAAGAGCCACCGCATGATTAGAGGATTTACGATAGAAACAAAGACAATCACTGGCATGAAAGAGGCATAGCATGAATAGCTAACTAGTGTTGTTCCCTTTGTTAGCCTTACACTAACATCATCCAATCATTAGTGATGCCCATGAATCACAGAGAAGACTACAAGAAACTTGAGTTAACTATCGCTAGCCATTGCAGGTTTTACACCGCTAACACCCCCCCTTAAGGCTAACTAAGGAGAGATATGGGTCCTGACAACAAAGCCTTTTTAGGTACCCAATTACAAAGAAGGAGAAAACCCAAGTGAGAAAAACTCATAACCATTATTCAAACTAAAGAAGAAAGTTGCAAACTAAAAATAAATCCACATTGCAACACTCATACAGAATCATAGAAACCACTACATGACTACCTCTGGGATACTTTGAAAATGCAATTGTACATATTCTGCATTGATCAAATGAATGAACAGATAGGTACATGGTCTCTGAATATAGAAACTGATCATCTAAAGATGGGAAGATATGCATATGCATAAATGTGCTCCAAGCTGAAGAACTGCAAAGATGACCTCTAGTTGGGATGATGTCATTGTATATCCATTGCTCAATAATGTTCCACTAGAAAGAAACTCTGGAAGCACTCGGCGACGCGACTTTGGAATCTCATGTAATCAGGAACCCGCTAGAAAGAATCTCTAGGAGAAAACAAAGTTGCAACATTGGAATCTCATGTGGACAGGAATTTAGAACAAAACTTTTTTTTTTTTTTTGGCTATCAATTGGAGGAAGAGTGCATAGCAACTTTAATCTTCTATTTATTAGGAAACTTATTAAAGGAAACCTATTCTAAATGCATTAAGCAAAAGCCCATAGAACTTTTCTAAAAGTTTAATTTTTACAAAGCCCCAAATTTTCCATATCTTTGTCATGCAGTGCTTGCAAAGCACATACAAGTTTTAAAGAAACAATATAAGAAAAAAAAGAAAGGAGCATGCAAAAATTAGGGGAAGAATATGCATGCATCTAGAAACAGAGGTCTATGTGAGCTTCCATGGTAATGCTAATCTTTGGAAATCTGCTACAAATAATCGTGTTTAGCTTCTTCTCCCTAGCAACCTCGCTCTGAAAACATGTTAAATTTTTTGCAAAGCAAAAATACAGATCTAGCTAGAAAAGAGAAAACAAAACTTGCAGGAGAAATCATAATAAAAATCAGAAAAGCTGAGAAGGAAATTCTATTAATTCATTGTTGTTTACAATCTTCTCAATGCATGATTTATACAAAAAGAGCCACCGCATGATCAAAAGATTTACGGTGGAAACAAAGACAATCACTGGCATGAAAGAGGCATATCATGAATAGCTAACTAGTGTTGTTCCCTTTGTTAGTCTTACGCTAACATCATGCAATCATCAGTGATGCCCATGAATCACGGAGAAGACTGCAAGAAACTTGAGTTAACTATCGCTAGCCATTGCATGATTTACACTGCTAACATTTCCAAGATCGATAAGTAGCTTCGTCATGCTTGGTGAGAATGAAATGTCTCTCCACTTTATAAAAAATCTTCATTATAAGTCATCAAGAATCTTAAAATTGATGAATTATAAGCCATCTAGAATCTAAAAATAAAAAAGTAAGAATCTAAAAATAAAAAAGTAAGAATCTTATATGCAGAGAAAGGCAGTTAAGAATGGAGAATTGCCTATATTCATCCTTGATATGAATTATTAATCACATGTCCCGTCTTCACAAATTATATAGGCATTATTGATTCACCTTTTCTGTGTGGGAAATCAGCTTCTCCTCCTTACCCAAAGTCACCGTGAAGGAAATAGAGAATACTTTAGACTTTTATCTGTTTGCAAAGATTGATGAATTATAAGCTAGGGAGAAAACGGAGAATATATAAATGAGTGCATGGTTTCCACCTACAAGACTCACAAGAAAATGATATATATTTCTTGTAGAAACTGACTGATAGCCATCTACCAGGCTCTGTAATATTTTAGAGGACTCCATAGAAATTCTATTATAGTTCAAGCCACCTATCAAAAAAAATAAACCCATAACCCTAAGCTGCAATTTGCTTTTCAAAGAGCATTAATCTCATCTAAAGTCTTTCCAGAAGATATCTGATTTCAAAAGAGTGATTCCATTTGTAGAACTTACAGTTGGTAAATTATTCTTGTATAAGAAATGTGCATGCCTGTTTTCAAATACAGATGAAAAGTGATGTGGGTATCAATAAACTTTGAGAGAAAAGCCTTTAAACATGCACCCAGAAGCTGTTTAACAAGGTTGGAGAATATGATTGATTGATCCAGAAAAAAATTGAAGGCAAACAAAAATATTGGCAATGTAATCTTTACCCAGATGTTGTATTATCTTGCAAAGTGCATCCAAAATGTGGAAGCACAGACAAGGCACGTGGACTGATCACCCAAATGTGTAAAAGAAGTGTGTCCTCTTGGCCTGCCGTGAATGCAGGATTGAAATTGAAAAATTGCATGGAAGATTGAAATGAAAAATTGAATGACAGCCATAATCTGGTGAGTCTTGGGAAACTCCAAACCTTTACTTGCATTCTGTGTTTTTTTTTTCTGACGATCTGCCTTATTGACAGAGCACTGTCTTAAGAGATGTGCGTTCTCTTGTATTGAGAACATAATAAACAGATTCTGATACCCTGCAACCTTGCAAACAACCCAATGAGAATGTGTCAAAAAAATTTGAACTAATATTTCGCTTAGAAAATATGCAACTTTGCTTGAGAAACTAAGCAAACAGAAATATATCTTAGATAGAGCTCAAATCTGATTGGCTGTGGGCATAAATTTTAATGACTGTTTAATTTTTTTAGCTTCCCCAATAGTTCCATGCAGGAAATTCACCGACACCAAGTTTATCTTTTTGACTGATTTTTTATGTTGTTTTCTGTTTCCTTTATGACTTAATGCCCGGTCAATTACTAATGAATTGTGAGGCCATCTCGAGGCTCAAAAGATCGCCGTATGAACTGACGGCCTTTATTTAAAGAACTGAGAATCCCCATGACTCCTCTTCGAGCTTTTTGACTTTGAAGGTTTATGGATACCATTTCAGCTGTGAGTGAAGACTCCAATACTACGAATCATAATGTTTGAGTGGTTCAGGGCGAAAGCACGAACCTTCCAATATCCCCTCAAAATAAAATTTCAAATGAAACGGTATCAAGTTCTATTGTCTTGTAAATTGGGTTACGTTCAAAGGATTAAAGTATTAAAAGTTTTCCAGAAGGCAGAGGATTGTAGTATTAAATTAATTTTAAAAGGAAATATTAATAAATAAAATTTAAAGTAAGAGATTGATTACTATCATTCAATTTTGAATTTTTTTTCATTTTATAAGAATGACTATTCTTATTAGGTTTTTAGTCTATAAGAACAGTTTCTTCTATTTAGCTAGTTAAATATTAGAAATTTTTTCTTGTATATAGAAGATAAGAGCAAAAAAGTGAGGATTTATGTTGTATAGAATGTGAATTTTATTGAACGGTTGAGTGGATTCAAAGGAAAGATAATGACCAGCTTGTAAGGTAAGACCAGTTGAGCACTATTTAGAATTATCATTGTGTCTATGCCTTTGACTTCTATGTAGGAAACCATAGATGATAATAAAATGACTAACATAATTTAATACGTTGAGTGTTGAGCACTATCCTCTAAATCGGTCTAAAGATGGACCATATCCAAAGCCACTATGTTTACTTCCACTTAGATCTATAGAAACAAATTAAAGATAACAATATAATTGAAGTATATTGGAAATACATATCAACTAAAATATTAACAAATGGAAAAAGACTTCTTTTTCCAAAGCATAATAGATTTGGGTGATTTTAACTAATAACCAAGGTCTATGCTTTAAAATAACATCATGCCATGAAAATAGTTTTGGTTTGGAAAATTCGAAAAAACCTAAATTCAGGAGAGTGTTGATTGGATGAACTTGTGTAAAAGAATGTTTAAGATTCTTTGAATGCTTATACAAATAAACACAAAACAAAATGAAATCATATAAATATAAATCTTATCATTTTAATTTTAAATAAATAAAAAAAAATTCATAGAGAAAAGTGATGTTCTATATAAATGATATAATTTAATACAATAAACAATAATGCTCATCTCTACAAATTATATAAGTTTGGTGAAAATGTTTATGTAGCTCTGGCAAGGTATCCATTGTATTCAGCATCAGACAAGCATTTCTGCAGCTTGAAGTCCTTGTGAACGCTGTCGATGAAAAACTCCGATGCCTTATCTACATCTTCCTTTTCATTCCCCATGTAGTAGATTTTCTTGTGTACTTCATACCCATTCTCACGAGAATAAAATGAAGATGAAGATGCAGAAGGCTCATGTGGTCTTACTTGTTTGGGGCGCTGATTCGTCTCACTCCCGGAAAAGCATCCAAATATCAATCTGTAAAACGACTTAGCAGTCATCTTTAATCAGATTTTGAGGACCTGTCCAAGTAGAAACTGTGATAACTTTTCCGCCCACCTGATCAGTTTTAATTTGCAAGCTAAAACCTAAAAAACCAAAACAAGTTAGCATCTTGAAGAAGATCCAGGATTTAAAAACTACAAAAAAAAACCGCTTCACTCACAGTAAGATAAAACAGACCTCGCTTATGAGATGCCAATACTATGTAATTCAGAAGGAAACAAAGAAGAGACAAGTATTGTTTAACACAACCAGCACCAAATGCAATATATAGGCGATGGGCTTAATTTAATAAAAGGTCTATACCACTGTTTGCCGTCATATTGGTCAGAGATATTCGATTCTTGACGCCAAATGTCTGACTAATTCGGGAAATATATTTCAAAATCCTACATTGGACCATCCCATTTTTTAATATTTTCACGAGTTTCCCAATCCCAAGTCCAGTTCAGCATGTATTTTTTATAACCAGCAATTCTAGAAGGGAATAGTTTTGTGTTTAACCTTTCCACACAGATTTTAAGGTGATGGCTTGGTCAAAAAGAAGATTCACCACCGCCTCTATTGAATGACTTTTTTATGTTTTTCCCTGTTTACTTTTATGCTACTTCGAGCCTCTAACGATCGCCATATGAACTAACGACCTTAATTTAAAGGACTAGGAATCCTCTTCAAGCTTTTGACTGAAATGGGTCCTAGCTACCATGTCACCTGTGACTGAAGACTCCAATACGCTATTAAGGGTCAAATACCAAGAATTGGGAGAACGCAATGCACAAACCGTCCAAAATCCATTCAAAATTAAATATTGTTTTTTCTTTTTTTTTTTATAAATTTATTTTTCACATGATGTACATGAAATGCTATCAAATTCCCAACTTCTCTCAAATCAACCCGCTCTCATCCAAAGTTTGAGCTTAGGCAAGGATAGAGTCAATTATAGCCTCCATTAAGAATGCAGTTATGGAGAGAAGTGTCGACAAGTCAGTTCTAATTTTTTCATTACGATCGACTGAATGAAAGAATTGCGTTTGATGATAAGACATTGTCATTGGAATTTCCTTGACTAATTTTTTAAGTTGATTCTTCAAATTGTATTTAGCTTTGGCTTCAATACACAAAAGTTAGGAAGTGGTGGATTTAGAAAAACTCATATAGTATATACCTTTTTAAAAAAAGGAAATAATTCTGTGGAATCTTAGACAGTGAAGCATAAGAAGTAAATAGATGAAACCAGAGATCATTTTGTTTTATGGAGAGTTCATATTTAAATCTATTTCTATTTCATACAAGTTAATGATTTATGTATTTTATAGATTTCTATATGGTTTTAACAACAAAAGTTCTTAATATTTTGGTAAACAAAAGCGTAATAATATGGGTATGAAATCTTGAAGTATTTTAAAACATGTAGATTTAGAGAAAAAATAATGAAATATAGTTTGTTTAAATAATTTTCTTGACTTGAATATTTGTGATGACTTTGATAGCTCATTTAATAGAAAGAATAATTCCTTAACACTAAATGCCAACCAAGCTCACGACCTTAATTTTTTTCGAGAAATTAACAGGCATAGAGTAAAATACTTACATTGTTTGGAGTTTCCTAGAAAAACTATCAAATCAATTTATGCGACTTGTAACATGAAGGCTTAGAATCCACCCAACAAGAGTAGCAAAAATGAGTAGCTAAGAGAAAGCTAGAGTAGAACTAAATATTTCTATTAATTAATAGAGAGGCTTTGTTACCTAGTGGGAAATCTTCTTTTCATCATTCCTTTGTCTTTAGGAGGAAGGGAGATAGGGATGATAAACTTATATGTAGAAGAAAATTTACGTTCACTTATAGCATAAATACTTATATATAGAAATTGCTATTAGTAAACTTACAAAAAGAAAATTCAAGGGGGGCTCAAAAAATACCACAAACTAAAAAATATGAGCTAGTCGATAATACAAACAAGAATCAACTTTTAAATGAGAGACAAAATAAAGAAATTAATCTCGATCATGATGAAGCAATTAGATCCTTTGATTTAACCAAGTGTGAGGACCTTCAATCCATGACATTCCACTTATCAACATTGTTAGAAGCCCATTTTAGCTAGTCAACCACCAAATTCCATTCTATCATGATATAAAAAAATTAATTGGAATCATAATTACGAACTAGACACACAATTATTTTAATAACAAAAGCCAATTACTAGAAAAAAATTATAAGAATTCCTTGTATTTAGAAGAGTATCCAAGATCATAAATTCAATCTCGCAAATAACATATTTCCATCGGAGTAAGATATATTTAGTCATTTCAACTTGAGACTAACATCATCCTTCATTTGATTATTAGAAGATTATTGCATAGAGGTAGAAAAGAAGAAACAAACCAAACCTTAATTATCTTAACCTACTCAACTAATTCTTGCAATCCTTGGGTTACCTCTAGAGGATTCATTAGAACTATTATTACTTCTAACAAAAGAGGATGAGGCTACTTGTCATTTACAATTCAATTTTTTAATAGAATTCAATTGAACAACATTCATAGTAAGATAAGTTGTAGCAGAGGATAGACCTAGGATATACGACACTTAAGAGTTAAAATAGGAAATGACTTCTTCAAGGAGACATTTGGCAACAACAATTTCATAAAAAATAAGACTTATCTTCAATAAAATTTAAATGTAAAGGCTCCGATGATCTTAAAAATCCTATTATTTTTCTATATAGCTAAAATTTCTAGAGAATAAAAATAGACACCCAGACTCTAAGAAACAACCAAACAAAATCTCATTATAGATAGGTATTGCCAAGATATATATGTTTTATTTCTTACTGAGATATTTCCCCAATAAGGATGAATAACTCTAAAAATAAAAAGTAACATCTATAAATAAGAAAGTTTTCCCATGATGAAAAAGACTACCTATAACATTACTATAATATGAAGCTAGAGATTCATGTTTCGAGACACTTCATATCTCATTTAAATCTAAGTAAGATGAAAAAGGATAACTATTAAATAAATCTATAAATTAAATTATGAGAGACTTCATATGTCATTTGGTATTTCTTCAAAATCAATATAATCAAAGAACGTGTTTGACCTCATGAAAATCATCAAAAAACTATCATGATGCATCATAAGGAAGGAATATAGCTTAAACCAAATAAATTAAGATACTGAAGTGGTATGAAGATAGATAAACCCTCATTATATAGACTATATAAATATAATAAATGAAGGGAGATAATTGACTAATAGACGTAAACATTCCAAATTCCTATTATTGAGTGTCATTGATTTTTGAAGTAGGCATAAGCATATATTAATAAAATTTATATAAAAATAATAAAATGCAACCCTTGAATTAAAAAAAATATAGAATAGAAAGGATAAATAATGATTTAATTATGTCATGCATATTTTTTCAATTTGATTTTGAGAAAAATAGGTTTTTGATTTGACTTATGGGCCCATTCCATACCTTTTCAAACTGCATAGTATTAACTAGGATAAGTCAGCCTTTGATAAATCTTGTTTCTTTAGGATAAACAACTAGTAAAAAGAGTTGGTGGATAAATAACATGAGGAATATTGTTTATATATTAAAAGAGACATTTATGAAAGTGATTTGTCACTAGTCTAAATTAGATCTAGATTAGCTGAATAAGAATTTAGTACTTTTGTTCAAGATTTGGAAAGGAAAAGTCATGATAGACCTAGAGTAAGTTTGTTAGTTTGATATTTGGATTACTTTACATATATTTATCCAAAGTATTCCATTGTTAACATTTATTTAAGTTTAGCTAGATAATTTATTTTAATTACTTAGGTGGCATAGGATAATTAGTTGCACATTCTCCTTCTCTTAAGGGATTTCTTTTTTCTCTATACTCATAAATTTATCATCTATCTATCTAAGCAAGGCAAGTATCTCATCTTGGGAAATGAAGGTTCTTAGAGTATGGACTAGATTAGGTTTAAATTTGTAATCATGGATATTGTATAGTTGAATGAGGGAATCATTTTGGTTTTGTTGGTCATAAATATGATCTTTATCAAATATATGGTTACTCTGGATATAAACTATTATAAAAAAATAGATTAGCTTAGATTTCATGATCCATTATATAGTTCTATTTAATTAAAGAGGGAGAGGGCCAAAACTTTTAACATAATAGGGAAAAACTTATAAGCAGTGAGACCACCAACAACTAAAAAGAGGACACCCCTTTTTAAAAATAGAGGCTTTTGATTGAAGCACCCAATCAGTGGGAATAAGGGTCCCAAATCCTCAAAATGCAAATACTTTCAAAACAAAGGGGTTTAGGAAATTACTCCAAGCCATATTCCAAAAAAAACCTTGCACTAGCAACAAGCCAAGCACAAAAACAAAAAACTAACAATGAGTTTTGAAATTTGTTTCACAACCTTATGCTAGAAGGACCTCCCTTAACAAAGACATTCTTTGAAAAAGGAGGAGACCACAAAGGTCTCAAAAAAAACTTGTTTTGGGAGGCACCCAAAAATAGTAGAAATGCCTAGCCAATCTAGATAAACAAAAAATAGGATAGTCATGGAGTAAACTAGAACATGTAAGATGGAAGGGTTTTGAAGGACATCCCTAAAACTTGTAACAATTTAAGATCACTTGGCCATTCCAACGGACCACAAAATAGCAAGATCAATGAATGGACTAGAATAGAAAAGCCTGCATGGTTTTGAAAGGAACCCTTGAAGCTTTTTCTACCCTAAGGCCTAATTAACCAGATATCATGGTCCACATCAATATCTCCAAAATAAATAAAACCATATATCATAGTATGAAAACCTACTTCAAAAAGGATGTCCACATCCATAACATCACAATCAGAAAAAATAAGCACAATAGAATCAATCACTTAGGAAGGACCCACCTCCATAGGCCCTCTGAGAGGAGTAGAATATTTAGTGCAAATGGAGCCCATCCACCCTAGGGTAAGAGTAATAAAGATCAATACCTAAACCCCTACTAAACAAATAGAGTGACAAATCCTGATAGAGACAATGAAACCTCTGTAGAAACCCAACAACTTCTCCCACCAACTAGAAAAGGGATCTCAAACCATAAGAGGGGCTAGAAAAGGGAAAGCCACCTGACCAACACTTGCATAGGTTACACACCTCGATGGGATAGGGCAACACATAGTTAGGGAGTAGATAAAGAAGGACACAACACACTCCATCTACCCACCAAGAATATTGGAACACCACTCCTTAACACTCTGGAGACTAAGGAAAACCACAGTATCAAGGGCCTGCAATAGTGAACCACAAATAGGGTCCGCAATATGAGTAAGGAAAACATCAAGCTTAGCAAAAAATGTAATATCCTAGACATGCCAAACGCAAACCTTCCACTTAGTGATGCTCCAAAGAGAACTAGAGCACTTACGAGTCATAAAAAAAAAAAACACTAAACAAACTAAAGCTAAGAGGTTCTACACATGGCACAAAACAACAAAGAAGGCCCCACAAAGGAAAACAAGCTATACCTAGATAAGGAGGAACTAAGGCATTGCAGAAGCCTTGAAAAAAGGTCGTTTGTATGGTTTTGATAAAGGATTCAATTTATTTAAAATTGAAGACCATCTATGGGAAGTGTTTGGATAACGCAATATTGATTTTGTATAGAGCTTAATTCATCATCCTTTGGACCCTTTTCTTGGCATAGATCCAAGGGTTTAGATGATGGGATGTGAGTTTGGCTAACTAAGGGGGATTATTTGATGAAATCAATAATTTTACATGATGGTGCTTGATCGAGTATAGGAATAGTGGTAGAATATTCATTGATAGGTGTTGTGGACATCTAGATTTCTTGGACTTTCTATTTTGTACTTTATCCCATATGATTAGTTCATAGATCAAACTTTTAGTGGATGGATTCAGCTAAAAAAAATTGTAGGAGTTGGTGGGTTTAGATAGGATTGGTTTTAAAATTATTTGGTTGAAGTGGTTATTGTAACTAGGAAATCATGTACTCTAATCTCCTTTCTGTGGATGACCCTCTTGATTCTCTAGCTCAGAATGAAATCTTGAAGGAACTTCCCTTCATCATTTCTCTGGACATGAACTTGGAGCTTACCAAAATTCCCACTCTCTCCTGAAGGAAATGAAAACCACCTTCCTTGTCCTCATCCCTAAGAAACTTGAAACCTACTCTCTTCATAATTTTAGACCTATTAGCCTTTGCAATTCTCTTTATAAAATCTTCACCAAGATTCTGATGCTCAAGCTTAAGATTCTCATCCCCTCTTTAATTTTTAAAAATAAGAATGGGTTTGTCCGTGGATGACAGATTCTAGATTCTATTATTGTGGTGCATGAGAATATTCACTCCCTTTCTATCAATTAAAAACCTAGTTTTTTTCTTAAATTGGACTTGCTGAAAGCTTTTGATAGAGTCAATTAGAGCTTTCTCCTCTGAATCCTTAGGGATTTTGGATTTGGAGATAACTTCATCTAGATCATTGAGCAATGTCTTTCCACCCCAGAATTTTCTGTGTTGATTAATAGATTTGCCTCTGGTTTCTTCTCTGTGTCTAGGGGCATAAGACAAGGGGATCCTCTATCCCCTTTCCTTTTCATTTTGATGAGTAAAACTCTCAGTAAAATTATTCAAAGGAAAGTCATAAATGGCAATATTATGGGCTTACAACCCTCATCTTAGGCCTCCACATCCTCTCACCAACAATTTGTCGATGATACTCTATTGATGGGGAGAAGTTTGGTAAAAGAAGCTAAGAATTTAAAAAAGACTCTGAATATCTATAAACATGGATCGGGGCAAAAAATTAGCTTGGCTAAAAGCTCCATTTTCTTCTTTAACACCCCTTAACATAGGAAAATGAAGATTGCCTCGATTATTGGCTATAAAGTTGGATCTTTGCCCGACTCCTTTTTAGGTCTTCCTCTCTACCATGGTCTGGCTCCAAACTCCTTTTGGGTGAATCTTATAGACCAATTCCAGAACAAGTTGGTTGGGTGGAAAGGAACTTTGTTAAGCCAAGCTGATAAAATCCACTTGCTCAAAGCCTCACTTCTGAGCATCCCATTTTATGCTATGAGCTTATTGAAAATCCTAGACAAAATTGCTAATAAATTGGAAAAAAGTCAAAAAAAATAATTGTGGAGTAGAACTGAATCTAAGAATAGATTACATCTTGTGGCTTGGAATTAGGTTTTCCTTCCCAAATCCATGGGGGGACTGGACATCCAGAATCTGAGAGATTTCAATAAAGCCCTAATGGCCAAGTAGCTATGGAGATGTCTTAAAGAGAATTCTGAATGAATTGACATATTCAAACATAAATACCAAATTTCAAATATCCAACATACTTTGGAAAATTATGATCTTCCCAATGTTGTTTCTGAATTATGGAGCAATTTCTATGGCTCCTCCAAAGTTATCTTGAATGGTTGCAGATGGATGCTGGGGAATGGTACCTGTAGACACCTAAAATTGTCTTGTCTAATTAAATAAATATTTTTATTTATTTAATTATTTAAGCCTAATTCTTCTATTAATTGAATAAATACTTATTTATTTAATTAATTCATTTATCCTCTTCTAGCTTTATTTCTCATTTAAATAAATAATTTTATTTATTTAATTGATCCCACTTCTTCTATTAATTAAATAAATCTTTATTTATTTAATTAATTCATTAGCCTTTTCTACCCATGACACGTGTCATTCATCTCTTAATTTCTACACTACCTACCATTTTATTATTTTCTTATTTCTTCTGCTTGCCCTCTAATCTTAGTCATCCATTTATCTTTTACAACTCTCAATATTATCCCTCCATTCCTAAAGTGTTTTCTATATAAGGAGATGCTTCCTTCATTATCAATCCTACTAGTACTCCCCAAGAATTATAGCATTCAAATTTTCATATGCGATCAAGCCTACTTGCAACCACATTTTGGTTCTTTGTTGAGCTCTTGTGCACACATAGAATCTGAGAGAAAATTTATCAAGCAAGATCAATGGAGATAGGAAAAATGGAGATTCAAACCCTAGTGGACATGTGATGGTATCAGCTTTGTGACTTTGTTGATTTACATTGTCTTAGGTAATCTTCATATGTTATGGTGGATCTTTGTTGTTGTTAGGCTAGGGTTTTATGGTTGAATCCATTTAGTCTTTCAATATTGTTGTTTTCATTTTTACCATAAACATGTTGGCATGCTCGATGGGACTCTTGTCCTTTTGCACTTAACATCTTGGTTGTAGATTATACGCTTTTGAAGTTGCAGATCTGACATTTATGATAATATTTCAATATTTTCGCATCTGTGCATACCAGAACCACATTTTTTCTTTTTTGCCATGTTTGTGACCCTAGAATCACATCTGCGTCTGTGACATCATTATACTTTTTTCAAATTTCTGATCCGCGTCTATGTTTCTTAATCATGTTTGTGCATCTTTGAACCTCGTTTGTGTTGAAAATCTGTATCTGTGTTGTGGAAACGTGTATGTGAGGGTTGAAGGTGCGTTTGTGTCTTGTAGCCGCGTCTGTGTGCGATTAAATCATGTCAGTGTTTTTTATTTTGCAATTTTTGGTTTGTGTTCTAGTTTTGTAGGGCTTTATTTCATCAATTTGATTTCAGATCTAGTTCATTCAAGCTAACATCTTGTGATCTAGCTGACAAATTGGTCCAACCTATCTTTGAAGCAATACGTATTGTCGAAGGACCCCCTTTTCACAAAGTCTTTTGGATCTAAAATTTACGTAACTTGTGTGCTTGCAGGAGGGGTATTATTGCAAAACTACTAACAAATCTTTGTTGCAAAATTTTTGGCAAGGGTTTTTTATCTTTATTGTGTGTCGTTTTTTCATAGATTAGCAAACACTTCAATTGGTGAACTAAAATTGAACTAGTGTCTTTTGTGTCTTGAGCAATAGGCTCTTTTTGTTTAATATCTAGAGGGCCTATCTCATTAGGACTACTAGTGAGGAGAGAACGACCCAAGTGGTAGTGAGGAAAACCCACCTCTTCCAAACTACAATAAATAATTGTATCCATGGTGAAAGACATTGGTAACATGTGTTGATTAGTTCATACCGACACTATGTCTCCCCATAAACCCATTTGATCAAATTTATTTGATCAATAGTAGGGCATAACCCCTACCAACTGGGAGCCTTCTGTATTTACAGATCTTAAAGTGCCACATGTATGGCCACACGAGCAGATGACCTTACTAGCACCTTTTTGTTTTAGAAAGACAAAATCCTTCTAGTTATTGGGGTAGGAGGTTGGACCTCTGGAGCAGCCCACACACATACGGTTCTTAATAGAAATACAAATTTTCCATGGGGATTTTTCATGGGAATTGGTGCTTGGCTGCCCCAAAGAAGTGAGTGTCGAGGGTGGAGCTAGTTAGTGGGGTCAAGCATCTAATTATTCACTCTGAATAGCGTAGCCTTGGCGGAAACCCCATGTGGGATCAACAACTATTGTCCTAGCCAACCATAAGAATTGTGGTTGTCTTCTTTTAAACATTCAAACGTTCAAGATAAAACATCAAAACATTGTGTCTTTTGTGTCTTCAAGTGTATGCATAATTTTTTACATCAAACAATACACTTTTCTTTGAGTCATTTTGAGTCTAAAATTTTTTCCCTCATCAACACTGTGTCCTCTTGTCAAGAAAAACAATAAAAATTTCAGATTGGGTCACAACAAACAACTTTGCAAATTGGAAAAATTGCACTCAGATTTTGGAAACGTGTCTATGCAATGTTAAAAAATGTCTATGTCATTTAACCGCGTCTGTGTAGGATGGAAATGCATATGTGTTATCACAAGCAAAATTGCATTCACAAAATCTCAGAAACACGCCTGTAGAGTGTTCAAACATGTATGTGTCATTTAACTATGTCTATGAAGTATATAAGCACGTCTATGTTCAACATTGAAAAACACTTACAGTCTAGCAAACTAGAGCAGTCAGTTTCAAATTTCTTGAGCTTTCTAGGTTATTTCTTTGGGTTTTCATCTAGCATTCAGCCTATATTTGGGTCTCACAAATTTCATCATTGTTTTACACCTTGCATTACATTCACATTTGTCTAAACTTGAGTCAAAAGGTTACTTGCTTGTCCTCATCTTGCTTTGTCGACACAATACATACAACAATATTTTTCTAAGTGGTCCCTCATCAAGATCTATCACGTTTGGGTCTCATTTGGTCCTACTTAGAGTCAAGGTCAACTTACCTCATCAAGAGAAACTATCATCTCTTTGGAAGCCACACTTACTCTACTACATACATACTTGGTCTTACACTTTGGACATTGCAAGTACACCTCAAATTCATTTACATTTCATCCAACTCTTGGTCTTCCATACTCTTTTCATTTTCATCTAGTCTCACATATCTTGGTCAAGACCTAGTTCATGGTTGAAACCCATTCCCAAAAATCTAGGATAGAAGTTAAAGAGGCTCAAAAGTCCGCAAACATGAGTGCCTATGAGTATGATAATGATATCTTCTTCAATTCTGATCATACCACATTACCTAACATGGACACTTATAGAAACACTCAAAATGTTGAGAACATTGATAATACGAACAACAATGATAGATACAATGACAATACAGAAAAATTTTCTGTACAATTAGCAAAAGTGGAAGACTCCATCATGGATCCCTATTTTAATAGATTGGTTGAGGAAATCATGAGAAGACATAGACAATATTTCTTACAAGTGATGGTAAAAAGTGGAGCTAAGATACCTCATGATTTTGAAATGTCTCAAATAGTGGAAAACCAACCTATGCAAGAAACTCAACTCAACATGGATCAAAGGAGACCTAATAGTGGAGGTACTAGAGGACCACTTTTTGTGCCTGAGTCACCATCATCCTTGTTTAAAAAACTTGAGATCCCAAACACACATAGTCAAGCTTATGATACTCATGAAAGAGCATCTCATGAACAACTCCATCTACGTAAACCATTATGGAAGTCTTATGCAGATAAATACACTTAATTGCATACCAATACTAAGGACCAACCTCAAAAGAAATTGGATATCTTGAGGCATGCCCAAAAATTAGACACAAGAAAACCTTGTATCAAATTTGGGGGCACTACACAAGAACAAAATCATGACATGCCTGTAGAATATGATATACATGGACAAAGAAGATATTCCATTCCTCATTATGACTCTATACTAGGTGGTTCTCATACACAATATCATTATTAAGCCCCTCCTTATGAGCATTTCTATGATCAATACCATCCATATATGTGATATCATCTTCCTCCACTCGATGGCTCAGGCATGGGATATGGTCCAAGAAGTCAGTCTCCACCTAAGAACAATTTAGAACAACAAATAAAGGACCTACAAAAGAAAATGGAGGACATTAATACACCAAATCCAGCTTATACAATGAGAGACATATTTCCCTATCCATTTTACAAAATCATTCAAATGCCTCCTTTTCTTACATATTTCATGACACCTAAGTTTGATAAGTACAGAGGAAAAGGAGACCCTAAGGCATATTTAAGATAGGTTTTCACAACTTGCATTGAGGTAGCAGCAGAAGAAATGTACTTGATGAGATTGTTCCCACAAAGATTAGATGATCAAGCTATGGAATGGTTCTCCCAACTTCCACCTGGAATTAAGTCTTGGGGTGATCTAGCGGAAGCTTTCATACAACATTTCTCATACAACATAGAGATAGACATATCAGTTACCACTTTGTGCAACACCAAACAATAAGTTGGGGAGTCACTTTCATCATTCTTACAAAGATGGAGGAATTTAAGTTGCAGATGCTCTTGTGAAATTCCACAAAAAAAAATGGTAGAGATGTTTACATGGAATTTCAACAGAGAAATTTGTTATGATTTAAGGAAAGCTTTCTTTTCCACTTTCGAGGATGTCATTGAAAAAGGCTTAGCGATAGAGAAGGTCTTAATTGAAAAAGGAATCATTAAGATATTCAAAGAAAACAAAGAGGACTTTAAAGGAAAAGACAAGCCATGATTTTGGAACAAGAACAAGAACACAATAAATGATGGTGTTGTGGATGCTAACATAGTGAGACCCAAAATCATTCTTTCTGGATCATGTTTTACAAACAACCAATTGAATACTCAAACAAACTCAAAACCACGAAGGAAATACACCCCGTTGGGAGAACCGCTTGAATCAGCTTTCAAGAAGCTAGTGGCAAACAAGATAATAACAATTCCAGACAATCCTCCATATGAGCCAAAGGTCCAACCAAATTGGTGGAATGACGATGAGTATTGCAAATATCACAAGAGAAAGGGACATAAAATAGGAAATTGTCATTGGCTAAAGAGCATCATACAAGATCTTATTGATAGAGGTGACATTGAGATCGAATGACATTCATCCAATCAAGAACATGAGATGTTTAAGGAACCATTCCCTAAACATGACAAGGGAAAATCCAAAGACACGGATGAGCCGACTAACTATACCAAAGCATCCTATAACTATGATTCAACTGTTAATCACATTTTGATGGACAATTATGTCTCTACCATTATCATAAAGGACAAAATGCCTGAAAATTCTACCCAAAGAGCCAAAGTTGTTCTAAAAGGCATTGGACCTTCTTTTGAATCTACCTCTGAATGTAATTTCACAACCCGTTGAGGTAAGGTCACTTTGCAAGGTGCTCCAGCTAAAACCACCGCTTCCTCATCAACCAAACATGAGTATGATCTAGTAGAATAGTTAGGGAGGATGCCCATGCTTATCTCCATCCTAGAGCTTTTACGCATTTCCCCCGCACATAAAGCCATTCTTGACAAAACTTTGAGAGACACTTCCGTCCCTACTAATCTGAATGTGGACAAGTTTCAAGCCATGGTGGGATACCTTTTCATTCCACATTCTCTCACATTCACTGAAGACGATGACACCTCCGTAAGCCAACCACATAATGCACCTTTACATATTCAAGTCTTCCTACACAAACATTGAATAAAATGAGTCCTAATAGATGGAGGAGCTGGTCTTAATATATGTACTTTGAACACAATAATACAATTGGGATATTCAGATAAAGCTATGAATGCTACAAACAAAATTATCATCAAGGCATATGATGATGAAGAGTGTTCATCCAAAGGCACAACCACCTTGCCTCTCAGAGTAGGGCCGGCTACAAAGGATGTCGTTTATCAAGTCATAGACCTAGATATCACATACAACATATTGCTAGGAAGTTCATGGATTCGTGAGATGAGAGTAGTCCCATCTACATACCATCAATGCATTAAGTTTCCTCATAATGGAGTTGAAGTAATAGTTAATGGTGATCCTAATCCATTTATATATTGTGATAACTTGAGGCCACAAGTTGAGATAATAATTCCAATTAACAGAGAAGCTATCCCATCTTTTTTATATATTGACCCTAAATCATTAAAACCTTCAACATCAAAGCAAGGTGAGCTTAAAGGGAAATATCAGGATGAACACATGGGTGAATACACTATAAATCAAACCATGTGCTTACAGAAAGTTATGAGTTCACCAAAAGAATATGGATGACCACATCCTTCTAAATGGGTATCTATCATTACACTAAAATAGGATCCTACTATATTCCAAAAGTGGGGTGAAATGGAAGAAGAAGACTTATACAAAATGCTTTACAAAGACCCTGAAGATGGTACACAAGATCACATCAAGACACCATGTGAAAAATATGGCAAAGGATTCAAGATCCTACAAAATTTTGGGTACGATGGTAAAAGTCATATTGGATTAAGAAAAGAAGGTATCACTCAACCTTTGCAACCAGAATTGACATTTAAAAATCAGCACTCAAAAGGGCTTGGTTTCATCTCTTCTAGGGTAAACACTCACAAATCAGAAGAAGCATTCCAAATTAGGATTTCCAATGATCAATAAGAGAGTCATGATTTCCACTGACTCTAATAGATGGGAATGAGGTTCAGAAAAATCCTCTAGTGCTTATGAACTCACTGAGACATTTAGAGAACTAGGTGAACCCACAGAAGAAGAGGAATTTCATAGAAAATTTAGAGTTGGTCAAGAAACAACCCTTGAGGATCCCCCACAGTCTTTGTCTATAGGTTCTAGGTTGAAATCATGAAGGATGTGGACACCCATTCTAGAATGTGCTTTTAGTAGTGACGATTTGGACTTGTTCATGATCAAGATAGATGAGGAGAGTGCCAACGATGACCTCGACAACTACATTGACATGCTTGAATATAACTATATCTGCACCCTAACACCCACTGACTGCGAAAATATTGAAGGCCTTCCCCTTGTTGACCACCAGCTTATTGACTAGGACCATGAAGGTGCTATACAATCTGACACATTCCAAAATGACAAAGCCTTTATCAACTATTTAGGCATACGAGATGATCTTCTGCTTGGGGACCATAACATGGGATACACTATAGAACTCAACAGTGTGGCATATTTGGGTGAGGGTGTTGGGCCTTCTAGTCGCAAAAATGTAAAAATAAAAATAAAACATATCTTTTACGGTGAAAACCACATTGTGGCACTATCTGACCCCAAAAAAGTAAAAAGAAAGGACATATCTGAGGGTGAAAACCTCTTTGAGGCACCCAAAGATGGAAGGCTCGACATTCTCCTGACATCATATAAAAAAAATCATCCATGTTAGTAGAGGAGAGCATCAAAATAAACATTGGTAAAGAAGAGATTCCACATAACATATTCTTGGCACAATCTCTGATAGAGAGAGAAAGGCTAAAGTTCATAAGTTTCTTCACAATGTGACAAATCAATTTTGCATGGTCATATACCAATATGCTTGGACTAGATCCGGATTTAGTAATGCATCATTTAACAGTTAAACTGGGGGCAAAGCTAGTGAAACCAAAATCAAGAAAGATGCATCCACAAGTGGCATTATTAGTCATGGTAGAGCTTGAAAAATTGTTGGATGTTGGATTCATACACCCAATTGATTAACCTGAATGGATCTCCAAATTGGTACCAGTTAGTAAGTGAGATCGCAACATCAGAATATGCACAGATTTTAGAGACATTAACAAAGCTTGTCCTAAGGATGACTTTCCATTGCCAAACATCGACTTGATCGTAGATCTCACAACACGTCATGCAATGTTATCTTTGATGGATGGATTCTCTGGCTACAATCGAATAAAATTTTCATTTGAGGATCAGCACAAAACATCATTTACTTGTCGTCTGAGAACTTTCTACTGGATTGTCATGCCCTTTGGGCTAAAGAATGAGGGTGCTACATACCAATGAGCCATGAGTACTATCTTTCATGATCTCATACACGTAACGATAGAAGATTATGTTGATGACCTCTTCGAAAACTCAATAGACATAGATAGTCATTTGGACATCCTTTCAGTTTTTTTTGATCAATTGAAAAAATACAAAGTGAGACTAAATCCCAAGAAATGTGTCTTTCGAGTAACCTCCAGAAAGCTCCTTGGATACATTATTTCAAATAGAGAAATTGATGCTGATCCAACAAAAGTGAAAGCGATCCTAGAAATCCCACCAACAAGAAATATTAGTCAACTTCAATCCTTTCAAGGAAGACTCCAGTCCATATGACAATTCATAGCACAACTTGTAGATAAATGTCAACCTTTTCAGCACTTGCTACACAAAAACATCAAATTCAAATGGGATGATAACTATCAATGGGCTTTTTAGATACTCAAAGATTATGTTCTGAATCCACTAGTCTTGATGCCACCAGTCCCAAAACAACCACTATTACTCTACATATCAGCTACATCAACAATAGTAGGGGCACTCTTAGTGCAACAAGATGCTGAAGGTAAAGAAAAGGTAGTCTATTACATCAGTCGTACTTTGGTTGGTTATGAGCTAAACTACACACCAATTGAGCATGCGTGTCTTGCTATGGTTTTTTATTTGCATAAATTACGACATTACATGCTAACTCATAAAACTAAGTTGGTCGCAAGAATCGATCCATTGACTGAATTTGATGCTAACTCATAAAACTAGCCAAATGGGTGATGCTCTTAAGTGAACTTGACCTTGAATATGTGGATAGAAAATAAATAAAGGGACAAGCTATCATAGATTAGTTAGAAAATGCACCCATGATAGATGATATTACTTTAACTTCAGAGTTTCTAGATGAATCCATCTTGATGGTATCACACACAAAGCCTAGGCAACTGTACTTTGATGGCTCATACACACAACATGGTGTAGGAGTTGGCATCCTCTTTATCACACCTCAAGGGGATTCCATTCCCAAATCATATCGTTTTTCATTTCCTTACACTAATAACATAGCAGAATATGAGGCATTAACAATTAGATTATGGATTGCAGTTCAGTGGAAGATCCAGGAACTTCATGTTTTTGGGGACTCTCAACTTGTAATTCATCAAGCAACTGATGACTACCAAACAAAGGATGAAAAATTAATGCCTTACAAGAAAATGGTAGATGAATTCAAGCAATATTTCATGAAGATAACCTTTGAGCAGATAACAAGAGAACTGAATTGAGCCGCAGATGCCATGGCTACTATTGCTTTGTTGATCGATCTATTGCAGAATGAAACCCACTATGAGTTCTTTGTGGATAACCTTTTTGTTCCCTCATATGAGATCACTCCTACTGAGATGATATGCGTGGCCTAATTCCTAGTTATACAAATCCATTTTCACATACCTTCGTAACAACACCCTTCCTCCTGACTTATCCAACAACCAACGCCACACTTTCATTCACCAATCTTCCCGATATGTCATTTTAGTTGATATACTATACCATCAAGGTCTAGATGGCACTCTCCTTAGATGTTTAGAAAGGGATGAATATCACATTGTGTTATGCAAATTTCATGAAGGAATATGTGGTCCACATTCTAGTGGTCCTATGTCAGCCAATAAACTAATCAGGACTAGATATTGCTAGCCCAATATGGAAAAAGATTCATATCAGTTTGTGAAGAAATGTAAGAAATGTCAAATTCATGGAGACCTTATTCATGCACCAATGTAATAACTTCAACCAATTGCGACTCCTTGGCCCTTTTATCAGTGGGGACTTGATCTCATAGGCAAGATTCACTCTCCTTCCTCCAATGGCCACAAATTCATTATCACTGCCATAGAGTATTTCACAAAATGGATTGAAGTCATGCCTCTTACACAAGTCACTAGAAAACAGATTGCTACATTCATTCTTAACTATATCATTTGCCAATATGGTATTCCTCTTTCCATCATCACCTACAATGGACATCCCTTCAAAAATTAGGATGCTTGTGAACTTTGTGATCACTTCCATATTATCCATCATTTTGCCATTCCCTATTACCCCTAAGGTAACAGTCAAGCTGAGGCATCTAATAAAACTATTCTTAAAATCCTAAAAAGGATAGTCAATGATGGTGGCTGAAATTGGCATATCCAACTTGATCCCGCACTTTGGGCTTATCATACAAGTGTTTGCACACCTACAAGAGCCACACCTTATTCACTTATGTATGGCGCTAAAGCTATATTGCTTATTGAGGTCGAGTTACTTTCTTTATGAGTCTCTTTGCACAACATTATTAGTGATGAAGACTACAGGGTCTCTTGCTTACAAGAACTAGAACTATTGGATGAACAAAGACAAACTGCCTTTAATCATCTCAAGACTTATTAAAAATGAATGAGTTGCACTTACAATCACAAGGTAAAGCCTTGCACATTTGAGGTAGGTGACTTAGCTCTGAAAGAGAATCCAAGAAATCAGCAAGATAGAGAGAAGAAGGGCAAGTTTGAACCAAATTAGATTGGTCCTTACATCATTACAACAATCTATGGATCTAGTGCATATCAGCTCTCAACCCTAGAGGACAAACCTTTGGAGGATCCTATCAATAGCATGCACCTCTGCCAATTTTACACATAGATCTTTAGAATGTCGTAATTCAAAATTTCAAAAATACAAAAAAATCAAAAAATTCAAAAATACAAAAAAATAAAAAAAAATAAAAAATACAAAAAACCTGAAAAAATCCAAAAAAAAGTAAAGAGAAATAAATTCTTCCAACAGTGAAAACCACTTCGGTGGCACCTTGGGAAATTACCATGGTAAAAACTGGGTCATCGGTACCATGTGTAGAGACATTTCTCCTCCCTCCTTCAGGATTCAATCTCATCCTTCACTTTACACACACTCATAGCCTATCCGTCTATAATAAACATCCATTCCTATCATGGCTTGTTATTGATCTACCTAAGATTGGTTATCCATTCATAATAATCCCTCCTTTTCACCCTTTCCATCCATAATAAATCAGCTCCTATATGTGCCTAAGGCAAATCCTACGTCTAGTGATGGGTGTGGAACTGAGAGCATCACACGTTTCGAGGAGTACAGTTTCTTCCAATTTTCTTTAGTCCATCCACGCACAATCTAGAATAAAGTAACACTTGCATTGTCAATCTGCAATAAAGTTTCATCTTCTCCACAATAAAGTATTAGTTTCATGGATTCAGTTAGTTTCAGATGATACACAACAGTGACAATGGGCTTCAACAAATCAACTAATTCAACAGACATAGACAACATTATGGTTTAGTGCTATTTATGCTTTTGTGAACAACAACATAGACTTATACAAGTGACAAGAGACACTAAACTTGAGGACTACAGTGGATTTTAGTGTCGAGTCTTGGTTTTCTTTTTGGTGACACATCTTTTATCTTTTCTAGGATGTCTCTGACTAGAGATTCTATCTCCAGGATGTCTTTGAATAGAAAGGAGAGGATGGGATATCATCACCTATTTTTATTTGTTGTCTGTGGATTGTCTCTTAGTAATTATATGACTTGTCCAAGGATATCAGGACATTGTGAGTCTAGCATGAACTAGGGCATTCCTTGTTTGTGACTTTTTGATCTCCATGCAAATAGGTACAATGACTTTCAGGGTCAAACATATACCTCGATTGTCATAACCTAATTTCCATAATAAAGCCCAATGATGATAATAGCACAAGAAGATCTTTTACTTCCATATCTTCTATTTCTCATCCCCCTTTCTTAATTAACCTCCATAGTCCTTATTGAGTCCGTGTAGTTCGTCATCACATGACTGAGTATAATGACATGCCAAAAATATATGTATTTCATGTAGTCTACACCTGCATTACCACATATTAGCATTTCATACATACATATAGATATCACAGTTATACCATATCCTGCACACAACACATGTTAGCACATTTTACATTCTCATCATGTGAATAGTTATATGCATTGTCATATTCATCCACATTTCATACATTCACATTTGCATGACATATAAGAATAAAAATATATTGCATTTTATCATTTACATATCTACATCCATATCAAAAGCATCACATATAAAAATACATCACATAGAAAGATGCATCACATAGGAACACATGCATATAGCTTCAGCAACAATGAATCATCTCATATATATATATCAAAATCACAAATGTCATGATACAATGATGTCAAAATACATATGGCTACAATCACCCGAAGGTGTCATCATACAAAATGGTACAAAACTGATACATAGGGAGCCCTCTAAGGCTATGATGAACTCTCTCCCTTAGAGCCAGTTGGCCTCGATGGAGTCTGAGCCCTGGAAGGACCCACCCCAGGATCATCTCTCCTGCCCCCTCTATCTAGTGGTGGTGGAGGACCACCCATGACCCCACCACTAGATGCATGTCTCCTTTCTCTTCCTCCAGTGGTCATCGCTATCAGTGGTGGTCTCCGGAAGCTCCTAGCCTACTAGTAAGCTATCTCCTCCCCTACACATAGAACATAGGTGTATCCAATCCTTGTATTCTCTACTACTTGCCTCCCTACCCTCAATTCTATCTCAGCCTTTGTATAGCGTTGAATAGCCTGATCCCTCTCCCGCACAGTGTCCCTCAACTATCACTTGAGCCTAGTCGCATCCCTCTCCAAATCCTGGATCTCATCTATCTAGACCTAGCAGATCTCCCTCAATAATAGTAACTCATCCTCCTCCTCTCTCCCCTCATTCTATCCCTTTGGCTGCTCCTGTCCATGTCCCTGTCCCTGTACCTATCTGGGAACCTATGCTGTTGGCACCTCTAATGACAATCCACCTCTACCCCTCACTGCATACATCTATCTCTCCTCTCTACCCTCTCTCCTTTGAGCCACTCCCCTCTCTACCACTATGCCCCACCTCTTTTGTGGGCCTCTACCTCGACAATCCCCACTATCATCTACATCACCTCCACTGTCTCTCTTTAATGGCTCCCCTGGATCCATCAACCATGGAAACGGATGCTCTCCCCAATATGCAGTGTACTCTACATCCATCCCTGCATCCTCTACATCTATCCAAATGTCCCAAGGCATGGAAACAATCTCTAGCATCTGTGTCATAGGTTGATCATAAGACAATAATGGCCCTAAATGCACTTGATCCCTCACCATCTATGCATACATCTCTGACCCCCATGGCATCCATTGTATCCTATTGAATTGCCTCTCAATAATATATGGGGTCTGACTAATCAGATACCTACTACTGAACACATATGGCAGCTCCACTATGTCATCCTCCTACTCCTCATAGTCTAGATAAGGCCTCCATACTACATTGTCTATCTTATCAATCACCATGCACTAATACTATAGCCTCCCAATCCGTGATTGAAAACTAATCATATCATATAGATATTCATGGCTATGCCCATGTCCTCTACCTCTAAACTATATTAGACATGTAATTGGTAGATGATCATATGCCCATACCTAAAACAATGTCACTCCACATCGTAATCCTATTGATATGTGATACACATACTGATGCAACTCATAGTATAATTTTTCCAGCAAACACGTCCCCCATGCAAACTCGATATGCTTAGTCACCAATGTCTCTAGAGTCCTCCCCCATCCCACTACCAACCCTTGTGTTGCCCTGTCCAGACACAAGCAACCACTGATAACTCCTACCAGCACCTCTGGTAGCACCAATCATGTTGTTGTCATGGTGTCCCAAGCCACATTTTTAGCCCTCATCTCCAGTCGTGGATCCTAAAACACACATCTTAGTGCATCCCTGTCTCCCTCTCAATCATAAGGAACTAACTCCCCAAAGTTCAGTATCCTCAGTATCCTATATACATCCTCTAAGGTGACTATCATCTCACCCATTTGTAAATGAATAGTGTATGTCTCTAAGTGCCATCTCTCAACTAATGCAGTCAACAATCCCATGTTCACCCAAAACTCAAGGACGTACATAATATATCACAAGCCCATAGCCTCAACTGCTACTCTATCCTCAAATGTCATCTCTTCTTGTAACCCCTGAGTTGAAGGGAATCTCTCTCGTGACTCTAGCATAGGTAGGTCCTCCTGCAGTTAAGCAAATTAACTATTTCAATCCTAGTAGTACTCCCTGTTCATCACAAAGTGCTGCTTTTTATCCTAATGCTTATATCTATCATATGGCACTCTATCCTAGTGGTACTCCCTATTCATCACAAAGTGCTTCTTTTTATCCTAGTGCTTATATCTATCATATGGCACTCTATCCTAGTAGTACTCCATGTTCATCACAAAGTGCTACTTTTTTTTATCCTAGTGCTTATATCTATCATATGACACTCTAGCCTAGTAGTACTCCCTGTTTATCACAAAGTGTTTCTTTTATCTTATCTTTTAGGGTGCCTACTTGAGTGTATCCTCTTGAGTAGCTTATCCAATTGACAACGTATATTCTATCACAAAATTGTCAATTTTGGACTAATCCAATTGGCAATGTATGTTCTATCACAAAATTGTCAATTTCTCTAGTACTCCCTATTCATCATAAAGTACCTCTATCATATTTTAGGGCCTCTACTTTAGTGCATCCTCTTGAGTAGTTTCCTAATTGGCAACGTATTTTCTATCACAAAATTGTCAATCCTGACCCTATCTATTATCCTAGTCTTCCCTAGAGGACCTGCTTGAGTGTATCCTCTCAGTAGCTTATCCAATTGATAACGTATGTTTATCATAGAACTGCCAATTCGACCTTGAAGACATAAACATGCATTCATGATACAAATGTGCTTACATACTTCATAGATGTTTCTACATTTCACAAATGCACCTAAAACACATAGAAATGCCTCTATTTTGCATAGACGTGATTGCCCTGCTTAGATGTGCCTGCACTTTGCAAACGTGCTCGCATCTGACATAGATGATTTTTCAATCAAAGATGCGGCTATACTCAATGTAGACATGCCTAACCTACCCAAATGCACCTTCCCATCTTTTGACCCACTTGACATTTTTGCAACATACATAATGTGCATTTATTACACAACCTAGCATGAATTTATGAAAACAATTAATGCAACAAAGTACAACGAGCTTTTGTGGTACTTACTAGCTCTCTTGCATTTGCTGGCCTCTAATATCAAAGAATGCGATTGAATCTATGCACCAATGCCATCACTGTTGATTGCTAACTGCTCGCTGCCCTCTCTACACTCTAATCTCTTAGGTGTGTGGATGACAATGAGGATGTTTTCCCTCATATTCTATCTTATACACTACCCTAGCCCTAGTCTCCTAAGTCAGTCTTCTTTATCCTGTTGAAGAGGATAAAAGACTAGTGAGGTGGATTAGATAACAAATATGTAGATCAAACATATAATCACATGAAATCCAAAGACATAATTTGTAATGCTTAAAACAAGAATGAAATGCATATACCTCACAAACCACTACCTTCTCCTTCAGATGGAGCTTGATGAAGTGAAGGAACCCTTGGATGATGCTCCACTTGATATGCTCCCCTTTCTTGCTTCATTTGGATGGCTCTCCAATGTTGTGCACAATATGAAATGGATTCTAGGAGGATGATATGGACAAAATGGTTAAGTGTGGATGAAATATGATTTGGACAAAATGGCTCTCCTCTTGCTTGCTAAGATGATTTCCTAGGCTCAAAAGGGTAGCATAAGATTACTAAACTTGGAGATGATCAATGAATGGATGGAGTCCTCAATTTATAGGAAGAGGAGAGGAAGAATGGATGGTTGGGATGGATCCAAGATGAAGGGCTAGAATTGCTTGTGAGCCCACACAAGGTCCAAGAGAGAGTGTGGAGACAAAGAGATGTGTCTTAAAGGCATTTCTTGTCTCCACACTCCTCAAGGTGCATTGGGAAGACTTCCCAAGGTACCTTGAGAAGAGAAAGGTGCATTGGGAAGACATCCCAATGTGCCTTGAGAGGAGCAAGGGATGTGACATTCCTTCAAGAATGGAGAGGAGGAATTAAAAATTATCCAAAAAGGGGTGATCATGGGGATTAGAGGAATAAGAAGGAATTAAAAATTCCCTATGAGAGGAGATACCTAGAGGATTGTGAGATTTTGAAAATCTCACATTCACCTAGGAAAAGAGCATTAAAAGCTGGTGGTTGGATGGAAGGGACTAGGGGTTGACTTTGTGGCTAATCATGATGGTTAGCCACTAGCAAGTCATTAGGAGGGGATTAGAGGAAATGTTAGGTGGGATTAGGAGTTTTAGGATGATTTGATTAGGAGAGAGGAGTGGAGGGAATTAAAAATTAGAAGAATAAGGTTAAGTGAGTTTAGGGAGTTTCTAGAAGAATTTATTAGTTAATGTTGAATTAAGAAGATGATTTGTACGAATCATGTAGGTTAACTAATTAATTGAAATTAATTAGCCAAGAGGAAGATTTGTGAGGATTTAGTTTTTTAGAAGAATAAAGAAAGGGATTGATTTATTAAATAAATTAGTCACATACTATAGTGAGAATATTAATTATATTTAATTAATATTGAGGAGAATTTGAAATAACATAATTAATTAATTATGTGAGGAATTAAAAATAATTAAAAGTAATTATTTTTAAGTGTCTACATTTTGCCCCTAATTTGAAGCGAGGTGTGATGACATGTTGATTCAAAGAATAATCTCATTTCTTTGTTGATGATATTGATTTGATAGGATGCCCCAGCTCTTGATTGCTAAATTCTAGTATGAGCTTGATGGCTTAGGTAGGTAAGATTGAAACATCTTGTTCGATTCGATTGATAAGATCTAGATTCAGTCTAGTTTTAGGAAGGATTCATCATGTATAAGAGAAAGATGATCAAAGTGTTTGGTTTTAGGAAGGATTCATCCTGTATAAGACATGATTGATCACAATGTTTGGTTTCAGAAAGGATTCATCCTATATAAGACATGATCAGAGCATCTGGTTTCAAGAAGGATTCATCTTGTATAAGACATGATTGATCACAACATTAGGTTTCAGGAAGGATTCATCCTATATAAGACATGATCAGAGTGTCTGGTTTCACAAAGGATTCATCTTGTATAAGACATGATTGATCACAATGTCTGGTTTTAGGAAGGATTCATCCTGTATAAGACATGATCAAAGCATCTGGTTTCAAGAAGGATTCATCATATATAAGACATGATTGATCACAACATCTGGTTTCAGGAAGGATTCATCTTATATAAGACATGATCAGAGCATCTGGTTTCAGGAAGGATTCATCCTCTATAAGACATGAGCAGAATCAGAATTAATTATTTGAGGAATTAAAAATAACTAAGATAATTATTTGTAAGTGTCCACATTTTGGCGGTGTGTAGAAGATAGAAGAAGAAAAGGGCCCTAACGTAAAGCATGGGGGGTGTATGCTCCCTTGAGAATTATTTTGGAAAAAGGACAAAAAATTCTCAAAAAGAGAGGAAGAAGAATCAGGGTGGAAGGGATAAACAAGGAAGAAATATGAAGTAGTCGTGAAGAATTTGGAAAGAAGAGTAGGAGATATGAGACCATGGAGGAAAATGGGCCCTCATGAGGGCCCATATAAGCCACAACGAACCCCATGAGAGGTCATTGTTACACATAAGCCTTGGAGCCACTCAGAGTGAAGAATAAGAGAGGAAGAGATGGATCACATTCTAGTTTGTGATCATTGCACTGAGAGGATCTGATAATTTGACTAACCAAGGAGCTATGGACCACTAGTGAGTAGGTCTATCTCTAATTTGGAAATTTTTAATTTTGGCTAAAATTAGGGTTGGAAAAGGGGGGGAATCTATAGCAGGATTATAGGATGCTCTTCATCAACAAGATGCCAAGTTAGAGGGGTTACGAGCTAGAGTGCAGAGGGCAGAGGTAGATATGATATGGCTATCGGGGGAGAGGGATGCAACCCGCTAGGCATTGGTTCCAGCTAGATTGGCGCAGATATTTTCTGATAGTCTACAATAGTGAGAAAGAGAAGAGAGATTATCTCAAGAGGAACAATATTAAAGGGGTTTATATCATGGAGTAGTGCCTATAGGACAGCGAGCAGCCTCATACACTGAGAGTGTACAGTCTCAAACGACTCATAGTCAGTGACCGACCTAGAGTCAGCAGAAAGGGGGATCAGTGGGTTTTTGGCCACCAATAGGGGGTGCAAGAGGATTAGGAGGGGGAGGTACAGCAGAAGGGGGGTACAAAAGAGGGAGGTACAATAGAGGGAGGTGGAGAGATAGATGGGGAGAGCCAGCTCCTCATTTTGCTTGTGTATTATATTTTGACCCTTCAAGATGATCATTGTATCATGACAGACACATTTTCCTCTCTATATATATACATGATTTGATTGGTGGGAGATGATGTGTAGCATTTGTTGTGATGGATTATTTTTGTTTTTCTTATCGTGTCCTATATGGATGTAATCATGGATGTGCTATGTTGACATATTTTGTGATGCAAAATGGATGCTTATATATGTATGTTTATGATGTGTTGCTGAAATAGTTTTTGGATGCAGGATGAATGATTTTTAGGCTTTATGTATAAATACACATGTGTGAATAATTTATAATGTATTCTAAATGTAATTCTATGTGGATGAGTGTATCTTTTATTTATGTGATGGAATCTTATATGGTAAATGTTT
This sequence comes from Cryptomeria japonica, assembly GCF_030272615.1. Lineage (NCBI taxonomy): Eukaryota > Viridiplantae > Streptophyta > Pinopsida > Cupressales > Cupressaceae > Cryptomeria > Cryptomeria japonica. The sequence goes on from NC_081408.1 coordinate 634,735,125, forward strand.
TGTGGAAAATATGACTGTCTAAGAAATGCACTCTACCTAATGTGAATGATTTAAAAAGAGGGAACATGCCAATAATAACATAATGATCTTAGATAGAAGAATATGGAATAGATGGGAAGTGAGGCAAATTAAGAACTCCATGGGATTATTGAGTTTAGGATTCAATGGAATGATGATGACATTTTGTGCACAACAAATGTGGAGAGCCAACCTATTTTGATATTGCCCTGGGTGACTTGCACCACTGATTATAGAAATCAGGATGCCTTGAGAAACCCAAGGCATGGACTAACTCTTAGATAAATGGGAATTCCTTACATGGAGCTATGCAAGTGTTAAGAAACACTGATACAGAGTTGTGGGTATGTGCAAGGAGACCCTCAAACACACCGATAACTCTTGTACATGAGAAGGTAAGTGTTGACGAACACTAATACCAGGTTGCTGGTTTGTACAAGAGAGATCCCAAACATGCTCTACTATGAAAATATGCCCCAGTCTATGCCTATTGTAACATACCTGGATATGGAAAAAAAACCAGGCAGTCATAAATAGTTGCAGTCATAGGGCAAAAGATGCAAGTCTAAATGAAAAGATCCAACAAAATTTAAGTCAAATATAACCAACTGATACCTCTTGCCAAGAGTAGGACTAGGATGGAGGATTAGGTTTCCAGGTGAGGGAAGGAATCATCCCTAGGGCAACATGGTCTTGTAGATTTTAGGCAAGTGATTTTATGGTTTTGGAGAGTGACTAGCAGACCTGGGATTGTTTCTGAAGACGTCTTGAAGCTTACATAGAGGCATAAAAACTCAGCTTGATGGGACCTTCCTTATTCATGACTTAGGTGAAGACTCATCATCATACACATGTTTTAATGGAAGGTGAGAGGGAAGGAATGCTGCAAATGGGAGGATTGGACAGAGAGTGATTTGCAGTGATGACCTAATAGATAGTGGATCCAGTTATTTACCTTGGCGCCTGTATGGAGGTTTTCACCAAGGTACTTATCCATAGTGCCACAAAGTGGTTTTCACTGGTGGACGAATTGTTTTTCTTTCTTTTTCTTGTAGATTTTTTTTTTGTGTCACATGGTGCTTGTTTGCCAAGTTTTCCCCAAAGTGAAGCTTTTTTTAGGATCTTTTTTTTTTTTTTGTATTTTTCTTGATTTTTTAATTTTCTTTTTTTGGTTTTTTGACAATTTTAAGAGTTTCTGAGGATTAGGCATAAAATATTTTGAGGTGCATGATATTAATTGGTTCATCCATGGGATCACCTTCAGGAGTAGCCAACTGATAAGCTCCTGATCCATACTTTGTTGTGATTACATATGGTCCAAGCCAATTAGGCTCAAACTTGCCTTTCTTTTCTCTATCTTGTAGATTTTTCTAATTCTCCATGAGGACAAGATCACCAATCTGGAATTCTCAGGTTCTGACTTTTTTACGATAACTCATTCACAAACAATTTTGATATACTTGGAGATGATTCAAGGCCTTGAGGTGCCTTTCATCTAACAATTCTAGCTCTTGTAAGAGGGCAATTTTGTATTCCTCATCTAGTAAGATATTTTGTAGCGATACCGTTAGAGAGGCGATCTTGATCTCAAGGGGAAGGATGGCTTCAGAACTAAATACTAGGGAATAGGGAGTGGTGCCTATGGGGGTGTGGATGGAGGTGTGGTAGGCCCACAATGCAGGATGGAGTTGGAGGTGCCAATCATGGCCCACTTCATTGACTATCCTTTTGAGGATTTTTATTAGGGTTTTATTAGAAGCCTCAGCTTGGCCATTGCCTTGGGGGCAATATGGAGTGGAGGAGTGGTGTTGGATGTTGAATTTTTGGTAGAGTTCTTTGACATCCTGGTTTTTAAATTGTCTTCCATTATCTGTGATGATAACTTTTGGATGCCATATCGGAAGATTAGGTAGTTCAGGATGAATTTGGATATTTGATTGTCAGTGGTGAAGGTAAGAGGGATAGCCTCTACCCACTTGGTGAAGTATTCGGTGGCAATGATAATGAATTTATGTCAATTGGAAGATGAAGGGTGGATTTTCCCAATGAGATTGAGCCCCCACTATGAGAAGGGCCATGGTGTTATAAATGGCTACAATTCTTGTGACGGTGCATGAATTTTGTCACCATGTTGCTAGCAAGGGATGCATTTCTTCACATAATTATATGCATCTACCTCCATTTTAGGCCAATAGTATCCCGTTCTCAAAAGATTTTTAGCCAATGTGAGCCCACTTGAGTGTGCCCCATAGATACCCTCATGTACTTCATGTAATGCCCATCCCACCTCTAGTTTATCTAAACACCTTAGGAGGGAACCATCAAAATGCCTTTTGAATAGGGTGTCTCCAAGGATGGTGTAACGAGCACATCGGCTGATGAAGGTTTGTTGTTGTGTTTTTGTGAGATGTGGGGGAATGGTGTTGTCTTTGAGGAAAGTGAAGGTTTCTTGGTACCAAGGGGACTCAGGACCAACGAGAACACACACCATTTCAGACTCTGGTAGGTCGTATGCTGGTATAAATAATTGCTCGAACAAGAACTCGCACTTTTGACTGTGTGCTGGCATTTGAAGGAGGGAGCCAATGGTGGCCATTGCATCTGCAGCCCTATTGTTTGTTTGTGGGATTTGATTAAATGTGATTGTTGTGAAATGTTGCTTAAGATCTTCAACCATGGTATGGTAAGGAAGGAGTTTATCATCTTTTGTCTAGTACTCATCATTGACTTGTTTTATAACAAGCTGAGAATCACCATAAACTTGTAACTCCTTTATTTTCTAGTGGATAGCCAGATGCAAACCTGTGATGAGTGCCTTGTATTATGCTATGTTATTGGTACATGCAAAGGCTATTTTGTATGATTTGGGGATGCCATCTCCTTGAGGTGTAACCAATAATATTCCTGCCCCCAATCCATTTTGAGTGCAAGAGCCATCGAAGTATAATTGCCATGTGGGGGATGTGGTGGCAACCATAATGAAATTTGGTAATTTTGTGAGAAGAGGATGGTCACCTGGAAGTGGAGCTTCAACCAGCTGATCTGCAATAACTTGTCCCTTGATTGCCTTTCTATCCATGCATTCAATGTCAAACTCAATCAAGAGCATCACCCATTTAGCGGGTCTGCCAGTGATAGAAGCTTTAGATAAGAGATATTTAAGCGAGTCTATATTGCCAATCAGCTTTGTTTTGTTGTTCAGCATATAGTGTCAAAGTTTTTGTGTGCTAAACACTAATGCCAAACATGCTCTTTCAATGGGGGCTTAATTGAGTTCATATCCTACCAATGTCTGACTGATGTAGTAAATGGCATGTTCCTTCCCTTGATCATTTGTTTGTGCTAGTAATGCCCCTAATGCCACTGTAGTAGCACATATGTACAAAATGAGGGGTTTCTCATGGGTAGGTGGCATCAAAATTGGAGCTGATGCTAGATATTCTTTTAATTTTTCAAAGGCCTTTTGACATAAGAAATCCCATTTGAATTTTGTGTCTTTATGCAATAGGTGTGCAAATGGATGGCACTTGTCTGCTATCTATGAAATGAAATGCCTGACAGACTGGAGTTTTCCCTAGACACTGCGCAGTTGTCTGAGAGTTTTTGGTGGAGGCATTTCCATAATAGCTTTTACTTTGCGGGATGAACCTCGATGCCTCTACAGGAAATAATGAATCCTAGTAGTTTTCCTGATGTAACACCAAATGCACACTTTTTGGGATTTAGGCACAGCTTGTATTTTTCCAATCTTTCGAACATCTATTTTAGAATAGGGATGTGCTCTTGTCTTGGATTTGCCTAGCAGATCATCCATGTAGTCCTCCATAATTTTCTACAAGAGGTCATGAAAAATTGTTGTCATTGCACATTGATATGTAGCTCCAGCATTTTTAAGGCCAAAAGGCATGACCTAGTAATAGAAAGTACCCCATGGTGTTGTGAATGCGGTTTTATGCTGATCCTCATCTACTATCCTGATTTGGTTGTATTCGAACAACCCATCCATTAGCGATAGCATTTCATGTCTTGTTGTAAGGTCCACAATCATGTCTATATTGGGTAGCAGGAAATAATCTTTAGGACAAGCTCTATTTAGATCTCAGAAATCTATGTAGATGCAGATACCCCTGGCAAGTTGCTGACAGGTACAATATTAGAGACCCATTCAGTGTAGTCTATGGGTTTGATGAATTCTACATCTAACATCTTTTGGAGTTCTGCCTTGACCAAGAGAGCAATATGCGGGTACATTTTGTGTAGTTTTTGTTCTATAGGTTTTACATCTAGGCAGATAGTAAGATTGTGAACCACCAAGGTAGGATCCGACCCTAGCATATTGGCATAGGACCATGCAAAATTAATTTCTACCTATGTAAGGAAGTTGATGAAATCTTGTTTCTCTTTTTCTGTGAGGGACTTGGCAATGAGCACATTTTGTGGGATGGCTTTGATGCCCATGTTGATGCTATTTATTTCTTCTATCCATAAATTTTATTTGTCCTATGGAAGGTAACCAATGGTAGGGAGGTCAAATCCCTCATCATCAAGTGCCTTTTCTAGGTTTTTGCTTTTGGATACACCCTTTTCTTTTATTTTTTGTTCATCCAAAGGTGTGTGAGGAAGGTTTTCACCTAGGGAATAAGGTCTTTTCCTTTTATTATCTTTTTTGTGGCTAAGGGCATTGTCCTGATTACCAAAGTATCCCTTTTCATGTAGTTGAATACCCTCGATTCTGTCACAATCTTCCAGATTTTGCACCATCAGGAGAGCAATGAGAGCATTATCGTCAGTGCAGATATCCAAAGTGGGTTTGTCTCGTTGGCCCCAATCAATGAGTTCAAGATGGACAAGATGTATCTCATGTGAAGTGGGAGGGGTTAAGGGGGTGATGGTATTGATGTAAGCGTCAAAGAAGATATCTTTCTCATATTCATAAGGCATTTCATGGAATTCCTCTTCATCAATGCTTTTGATATCCAAAGAAGGACTAGAAGGGGCACCGGTGATAGTAATCTTAAGCATCGGAGTGTACCCTAAGCCTCTATTATATTTGTAGGAGATAGGATTTATGGGTGCTTTTCTTCCTTTCTCCTCTGGTCCCAGGTCATGTCCTTTGTAACCCATTTTTTCAACTATGGTGGATGCTTTTGGGTACATTTTTTTGGATACCTTTGCTCGATCATCATCCTCTTCCCAATACAACCAAGAAGAGACATCTGCTTGAAGGCTCTCCTTATTAAGTGGACCCCATTGCTGGAAGGTGGTATTTTGGCATTGCATGACTAGTTTCAGGTCCTTTTTGAGCTCTTTTGGTTTTCCAAATGACTTAGGAGAGAGAGGGAAGTTGCCTATTAATAAGACGTCCTCCAATTTGTATTCTCCAAAGCCATTGTCCAAGATCTTGATTTGATTATCTAGTTGGGATGAAGTGGAGGCAACATTTGATGTGTCAGATGGAGGTGTTAGCGAGGGTCTATTTAGTGGACAATGATATAGATGCTTCCCCTCTAATAGTTTGCAATATTGAAAAGGTTGGGGATCACCTTTGATAGTGATCTCTCTTCCATTATAAGGGAATTTGATGCATTGGTGATAGGTGGAGGGTATGGCCTGCAAGGAATGAATCCATGGTCGCCCAAGGAGAATTTTGTAGGGGAGATCAAGATCCAGTACTTAGTAAGGGGTTTCAATTGTAATGGGGCCCACTTGAAGAGGTAAGGGGATAATGCCCTTTGAAACTCTTTCCGCATCATCATATGCCTTTATTGTGATCCTTCCTGATGTGTCTACCAGATCCTCAGAAAGTCCCAATTGTTTTATTAATTTATATGTACACAGATTAAGCTCAGATCCACCATCTATTAGGATACATTTGATCTTATGCTTGTGGATAAGAGCTTCGATGTGCAAAGGTTTGTTATGGTCTTCATTTGCGGGAGCATCTTTGGAGGTAAATACAAGGTGCTACTGGGCAGTAAGGTTTCCAATGAGGGCTTGGAATTGGGTGGCATTCATTTTATCAGGAATGCATGATTCAAAAAGGGCTTGTTCCAAAATTTCTTTATGGACCAGGGAAGTCTTGAGAAGTTCCAAAATGGAGATCTATGTGGGGGTCTTCCCAATTTGGTAAAGGAGATCATATCGGTGGGTGGTAGACATGGGCAGGGGGTTTTGTGGGGGAGGGACTCCTTGGATGGTGACCTTACCTTGGTGTGTAGTTTCATTGCAGTCATTCTAGAAATGGGAGGTGGAACACGTGGTGCCTTGAATGACTATCCTAGTAGGATTTGGTCTGCTTTGGGAAGAAGGAGGATTAACTCCTTGGATGCTTATGACATTGACATGAGTGTCTGCAAGTTCAATGTGACCTACTAAAAAATCAAAGCCAGTTATGTGATTAGCGTAGTCATAACCCATTGCGTTAGATGATGAGCCTTTTCCTTTATCATGTTGTGGGAAGGGTTCCTGGTACATTTTGAGTTTGTCATTGTTATTACAAGGTTTTTCATTTGCTACTTCAATCTCACCTTTATCAATGAGATCTTGTATGTAGATCTTTAGTTTCATACACTTTCATGTATCATGTCCCTTGATATGATGGTATTCACAATACTCATTTTCATTATACCATCTTGGTTTAGGCTGATTGGGGTCAAATGGGTGACGGATTGGAAAAACCACTACACCTACTTGGACAAGTTTTTGAAACACCATTTCAGTAGGCTCAACCAGAAGAGTGAAGTCTCTTGGAGTCTAGTTATTCGATTGGGGTGGTCGTCCTTGGATTGAGACATTGTCGTGAGGTTTTTGGGATTGATTTTGATTGTTTTGATTATTGAATTGATGATTATTGGTGGTGGATTTTGGGGGAGCAGACATGGTTTGGACCTACTTTACATTAGTTACACCATAATTGACCATGTTTTTGTTTTTAGACTAGAATTTTGGCTTGTCGTTATGATAAGAGGGAGAACTTTGTGTTGACTTTTGGTAATGTTTCAAGGTTCCTTCCTCCAACAAGACATGTTCGAGGGCGAGGCCCTTATCGGTCAACTTTTGGAAGGATTTGAAACATTGGGATATTAAGGGTCTCAAAAGTTCAGGTACCAGTTTTTTTTGAAATAGTTCAATTTGATGTTGTTCTGGCATATCCCACTAGAATTTCTTGATAAGATGTTGCCATCTTTGTAGGAAATTGGTGAAGGTTTCTCCAAGCCTTTGTTTTGTATTGCATAGGTCCATCATAGAAACATTATTAACCATGTTGTAAGCATAGTGGGCCATAAATTTTTCTGCCAAGTCTAGAAAGGAGACAATGGAACCTCATGGTAGAGATGAGAACCATGCCAGGGCATCTCCTATGAGAGTCTTGGGAAAGAGTCTGCGGAGATAAAGGTGACTATAGGAGACTTCTTGGCATAGGATGTGGAATTCTCGGACATGGTCGCGGGGGTCTCCTTTGCCTTCATACTTGGCAAATTTGGGGATCTCAAATCCTACGGGGTAGGGTGCAACTAATATAGACGGGTTGTAAGGACAAGGGCAAAAATCCTCGAATGAGTAAGTTTTCCTTTTGTTAGTCCTTCCTTTCATGTCCTTAATGATATTTTTAATGTCTTGAATTTCCCTGATGAGGTCTTGTTGTGGACTTTGATAATGATGAATTGTATTTGCCCCAAGATTTGGATGAGCCAAAGAAGGTGCACCACAACCAATATATTGATATGATGAGGACGTAGGAACTTGGGATGTGAGGACCTATGTCACAAGGATTCGTGTGATAGTTGGTTGCAATCTGCAAACTATTGTGAAGGGATTGAGCATGACCTGGATAAAATTTGTGACATTGTTGGTAGGAATGGAAGTTTATGGAATAGAAATATGTAGTTGAACGAAAGGAGGTGGCACAAAAGCATGTTGGAGAATAGATGACATCAGATTTTATAATGGTATAGATGGTAAAGAGGAAGGAGGTGGGATGGAGACCAATGTGGGAGGCACTGCAGGTGGCATTGATTGAGCTTGGATGATTTGTGGGGCTGCAACTAGTTGAGTTTGGATAATAGGTGCAGCACTTTGTAAGGGAGAAAGGTCTCCTTGTGGTTATTGACCGATGGTGGATTTATCGAATTTGGGTGGAAGTTGAGCTCCATTTTCAAGGAGGGTCTTTAGAAGTGCAATAGCATTGTGTTGGAGGAACTTTCCAATCATATCTTTGTTATAAGAGTCTACTAGAAAGGTTTGCACTTCCAGGGAGAGCTCATCTTGGCTAACCATGTTAGTATTTTGTCTTTTATCTAGGTTGCTAGGTTGCCCACTGTAAACCGGAAAATAATCGAACCCTAGTTGCTCTCCCCTCTTCTAACTCCAAGGAGAGAGAACGGAGGTTGCTAGGGTTGATGGTTTTCACTTGGGAGACTTTACATTCAAAAGAGGGGTTGAAACCCACAAGATCCAATCCCACACAATGCAAGATTGGATTCTAAATGTGTTTCAAGGGTTAACACAACAAGGCTACCCTCTTTTGTAAAGAATGTTGATAGAAGAATTAAGCTAGGAATGCATAGAAAGTGAGAAAGATTCGCTTATAAACTGAGATAGGGTTATAGGATGAAGCTGCGGACCTGGAATTAGCAGTAAAATGTCGATACGGCACTGTCCTGCAAATTTGAGCAAAAGTTGATGGGACGATGGCGCTCGGCGTGCACACGGTCCTTCGAAAAATCCACGAAATGAAGGGGGATCTGTTCGTCTCTGCACAAGGATTCCAGATCTTCAATTTCAGCCGCGTACCTGTAACCTACACATAGAAAAGCGAAGATGATTGGGGGGTTAGGGATTAGGGGTTTGCCTTTAGGTCAAACCCCAGTTTTGGAATTAACCAAGAAATGAGAAATGCTGTAAATGTAAATGTTTGTAATGTAAAACAAGTACTAATACCTTGTTGTAAGGATGTTTGTATCCTTATGTGCGAAGGTATAGATGTTGTTGTTTGTTGTATGTTGTAGTATGTAGTAAGTGATCTCCTCTTCAATGGTTGAATCCTTGTCTTGAATGCAACACTTAGCCTTGAATGGAGACTTAGAATGATCAATTGCTTGAAGGAATGCTTGAATGCTTGAATGTTTGAATATCGCTTTCGCCTCTTTTTTTTTTATCCCCCCAAATGAGAGAGGAAAATGTAGTTTATATACTTGTCAATTAGGGTTGATAGACTATTTTTCCTGACCTTAGGCCGACCAGGAAACAATAATTTCCAATTTGCAAACAAAAAGACCTGAAGTCCCATAGGAGACCAGGCCCAAAATAGGGCCAGGGACCAGGGCGCTGGACGCCCTGGTCCTGAAGGACCAGGACGCTCTGGTCCCACCTCCCGAGACAGCAGGGTGCAAAGGAGGTTCAGGCCAGGGTACTTGAAAAATGCAGTTTTTGGTGTCGTGGACAAGTTTCAGGGTCTCCATTCAGGTTCTGTGTTGCGTCGCCATTGTGAAGACCGAAATGCAGTCGAAATTGCAAGTGTCACAATTTTAGGACGCTACATTTAGCCCCCACTTTAGCGGGAGTATGTATGCTCATACTTCTGGTAAGGTACAAGGAAACAACATTGAAAGACTTTTACCACATCAAGGAGGCAAGACACACCAAGCCCACAGTGGACTAAGGATCTTACGACTTCGATTGACAATGTAAAAGGGAAGATCACAAGGGAGAACCATGACTGTCAATAGTAAGGTTCCCTCACTATGAGTCATGCAAGAAAAAATACCAAAAATTTTCAAGGCAAAGCTAAGTTCACCAAGAAATTTTCAAGTATCCTGAAGGGATAGACGGGGTGTATGCCCCCCTACGTTAAAGCGATCGCACATGCCTCAATGGGGGTGATTGTTTTAACGTAGTGATACACATTAGAAATGAGAAAGGAAAGGAACACATTATCTCAAAGATTTAGCCCCCAAGTGTGAGATAAACCCAAGGATAATAGGCACAAAACACAAAGCACGAGGTGACTTCTCTTTCCTCGGGGTCAGTATGCTATATGATAATTCATGTATATCATATGTATGTATGCATAATTGTTCTTCATTCCCTAATCAAGGAAGGTCACCTAGAAGAAGGGAACACATGTGTCTTTTGAGTCAACATGAGAGAGACCAAAAGAGATCTCAATGTTTTGCATCGTCCTCAAGTAGACAACACCAAGGACAACAAATAGAAGAAGTAACGAAAGAGAGGAGGAGAGAATCTGCTATGCTAATGAAACTAGTCTAGCACGTCATCTACCCCCCAATCTTGCTGATCAATGTTTCGGGAAGGTAGGGAACACGCTAGAGGAGGAACATCCAACACAGCAGATGGAGCTATCACAAGATCCAAACAAGGGCTATGTTCATGTTCCAAGCCACATTGTTCTTGTCTAGGAGCTAGGATAAGTGCTTTAGAAAATTCGTTAGATAAATGGTTATCAACATCAACAAGTTCATATTCACTATCAGAAGCAAGAGGAGTAACATGTTCATCATGAATAACATTTTCATCTATATCATCATCAAGATTTATAAAAATAGGATCTTTAACTCGCATAGGATCAAGACCATCATGCATCTTATGTTTAGGAGATTTAGGCTCAATTTTCGGCTGAGGAGAAAATGGAATAATGCTTGTTGAAGGTGTTTTTGGAGATTGTAAAGTTTGAGAAGCAGCTACCTGAGCTCTAAGACGACGCTTTCGTCGGTGTTCACGTGCAGAACGATTTCGTCTAGTCTTAGTAGGAAGTGGAGAAGATTGAGGAGGAGGAATGTTCTCATCCTTATCACTTGGGTGTTTAGGTTGTGGTCTCTTAGGTTGGATAATAGGAGAAGGAGAAGGTCTCTTCTCTCTATAAAAGGAAGGAGGAGGAACTACTCCATATAAAGGAGGAATTTTTGGTTTAGGAAGAAGACCAAGTCCATCATGACAAGGAGGTATAGGTCTACTTTTAGAAGGTTTATTAGGCATAGACATAGTCACATCCATAGGGATGGGTTGGGAATCTTCTTGAGGAAAGACATTAGTTTTATCTTTCAAAGGAAGAACTTCCTTCTCAAGAACGATAGGCATATCAAGTTTGGGTGTTCTAGGTTCACTTAAAGATAGGATCATATCTGTTTTCCACTTTTGATAAGATTTGAAAAGATGATCACTTCGCGGAGGAAGAGATTGGAATTGTTTAGGCCAAAAATAATCAATAGGAATGCTAGAAGTTCTTTTGGCTGGTTTAAAGAGACTATGATTGACAATAACAACTTCACCATTATGGGGAAATTTCAAACACTTATGAATAGGAGAAGCAATATCTTTCATGGAAGATAACCAAGGATAGCCAAGCTTCACACGAAATTGTTCGGATGAAGGAATAATAGCAAAGTTCACATCAAGGGATTTGTTATGGACTTCAATAGGTAATGTAATAGAACCAATTGCAGGAGAAGAAAATGCATCAAATAATTTCACAACCACATCTATTTTGTCATAGATCACTTGATTCAATTGCAAAGTAAAAAGAAATTCTTTAGTAATAACATTAACCATGCAGGAAGGATCAATAAGCACTCCACGGCAAGGTGTATTCTTGACTTTTGCAACTATGTATAAAGGACCATCAGGTGCCCTGATAGTTTCACTAGAATCAAATGGGATGGAAGGTTCTTTAGGGTTTTCTTGCTGCTCTACAAAGTTAATCACATTCGGAGTCATAGACACAAGACCATCAGATGATAAAGAAGAATCATTAGCCTCAATCGCATTAGAGGTATGAGAAGGTAATGGATCAGTAAAAATCTGAAGATTTTGGTTAGGAGGAGCTACAGATGTATTGCCTTTATCATTCACTCTGGAAACAGAGATAGTATTATTATCAATCAAATCTTGAATTTTACCCTTTAAAGAAAAACATTTTTCAGTATCATGCCCAGGTTGACGATGAAATTGACAAAAAGATTTGTTATCAAAATAAGGTGAAGTAATCTTTTCCAGATCAATTTTCTTTATAGGAGGAAGAGTAAGCACATTTTGTTCCAATAACTTATTCATAATACTATGCAATGATTCATTCAAAGGAGTATACTTTCTTTCTTTCTTGAAAAACTTAGAAATAGGAGGCACACCTGATGTTGCATTCACATTGTTGTTGATGATGTTTTCATTGAATTTGATGGAATCTCTATTCGGTTTAAACTTCCCAAATGGTTGTTGACTGCTATCACCCTTATCACTCGGAGCCATAGGATGTGATTGTTCCATTTGACTCACAGTCAGTTGATAATTGTGAAGAGTTGCACACAACTGTTGGAAAGAAGTAAACTGAGAAAAACAGAAGTTTGTCTCGAATATCTTTTTGTAAATTAGAAATAAAGATTCTTTGAATATCATTGTTAGGCACTGGAAAAGAAATTTGAGCATACAAATGCTTATATCTACCAATGAAATCAGTCACTTTTTCTTTAACACCTTGTTTACAATGCATTAAATCAATCAAAGTAACTTTAGGACTTATATTGTTTTGAAATTGTTGAATGAAAGCATTTGCAAGTTGTTTGAAAGAAGTAATAGAATAAGAAGGCAACGAGCAATACCATTGTAGGGCTTTGTCTCTTAATGTTCTAGTAAATAGTTTTGCAAGCAACCTTTGGTCTTAAGCAAAATTGGTACAAATTGTTTGAAAAGTCTTAACATGTGTTAGAGGATCTCCTTTACCATTATAAAGCTCCAAATGTGGGATTTCAACATGTTTAGGTGGGATAGCTCGAACAATGTCAAGAGAAAGTGGGCTCGCAACATCAAATGTGGGCACACTGAACTTAGATTGATTCATAGAGGCAATTTGTTGCTGTAAAGAAGAGACAGTTTGTGCAAGATTATTAATGGTCGCTTCAGTCGAAGAATTTATATTAGACATGTTAGATTGAGATGGAGGTGTTATGTTATTGAAAGAAGGTAGAGAGTAAGGTGGCGGGACACTATGATAGTTAGTCATAGGAGATGATTGGATAGGAGGAACGCTACAAGGAGGAATAGAATGGTTAAATGAATTGCCCCCTTGCGTCATGTTCATTTGTGAAGATGTAATAGGAACACTCATTGAAGGAATGAATGAAGAAGTCGGATTGAATGAAGGAAGAGGGTTAATTGAAGAGGAAGGATTGCCCCCATGACTGGTAATCATAGGAGGAATATCTTGTACAGAAGTAGTCATTATGTTTGATGTAAAGGTAGGTATGCTAGCAATAGAAGTTGTCAAAGGAATAGAATGATTGACTTGTGTAGGAGGTTGTGTATAACCTAAAGTTTCAGCACAACTCTTCATAGGCATCACATTCGAATCCACAATGTGTGCAATACCACGCAAAATATCAATTCCATTCTTATCACTTTGATTTTAGACCCTCAATTAAAGGAAGAGCTTGACTATCAGGGTATTCTTGAGACATCCATTGTCGAAAATCGTCAAATTGATTATCCAATTTCGCAAGTTGTTCTACAGAAACCTCATGGAGAGCTTCTTCATCATTAGGAGGATTAGAGGAATTACCCATTTCTTCGTTAAAAAGGCTATCCAAATTAGGTTCCATCTCCTCGGTAATTAAACCTCAGAAAGACTTAATTCTACGGCTTCGTCTAACGGAAATAGGGTAAGTAGGGCTTATTGTTGTAAAACTCATGCACTAGAAAGGGAGAGAAGATTTTGAATTTTAGAGGTAGCAAATTTCAGTAAAATCAGCCAATCTTCTAGATTTAAGCTGTTAAATGCAATCACGACAGTCTCCCGAAATTTCGGAAAAAATGTCCGGGACCGTGGCGCTCGGAGTGCACACGGTCCTTGCAACTTTTTTCAAAATTTGTAGGGATGAAAGTTATGATGATTTTAGAGCTAATCTAAAAAAATTGAGTGATTTTACGATTTGTAGATAGGCCAAATTAAAGTTGCAATCTCAAAATTGAATCCTACCAAGATTGTCGAAAAATGCAAAATTTGAATTTTGAAAAAGAGAGGGAAACTGAAATTTTGAATTTTATGATTTTAGAGGGAATACCAAAAGCAATGCAAGTTTCAAAATTTAAAAATTGACTCAATTTCACGCAAAATTCAATTTTGAAAGCGGAAATCAAAGTTGTTGTAATTAAACACTTAATTTCAAAAGTCACAAATTGCAAGAATTTGAATAAAGCACTGAAATTTTGAATGAATGCAAACACACTTTTCAGATTTAGGACAGTAAGAACACAATTTTGACCTAAAATTTCAATTTCAACAATTTTTGAATGATTAGGAGCCTTAATCCAAGAAATCCCTAGACCAACTTTGACTGTAATTTTGAAAGTGTTAGAATTAATAAAATCAGCCAAAATTCTGGATTTTAGCAGAAAAATACAGTAAGATCTAGCTCCCAAAATTTTGGAAAAAATGTCAGGGACGATGGTGCTCGGAGTGCACACGGTCCTCATAACTTTTTTCCAAATTTTCAGGGATGAAAGATATTGTGATTTTATTGCGGAATCCAAAGTTACAGCCGATTTGGAGATGTTTTGATCAGTGAAATTGTCGGACAAAGGTTGAATCAAGAGGGTTTCAAAAATTAAGGTTTTGACACTTAACCACTTAATTTTCAAAAATAAAGCATAGATATGAATTGATAATTTGTAATAGAAGGGCAGATCTGAAATAAGCATTAACAATTAAACATTTCACAAGTTCAATTACCCAAAAAGAAAATTTTAGGGTTTTTATGCAATCAACCTCTAAAATTTTGCAAAAGATCAAACATGAAAATGTAATCAAGGAATCCAATTTTCAAATCTAACCATGAATAATTAGAAAGGATGTTCACGTCGGGTTAACCAAAATGTAAAGCGGAAAATAATCGAACCCTAGTTGCTCTCCCCTCTTCTAACTCCAAGGAGAGAGAAGGGAGGTTGCTAGGGTTGATGGTTTTCACTTGGGAGACTTTACATTCACAAGAGGGGTTGAAACCCACAAGATCCAATCCCACACAATGCAAGATTGGATTCTAAATGTGTTTCAAGGGTTAAGATAGCAAGGCTACCCTCTTTTGTAAAGAATGTTGATAGAAGAATTAAGCTAGGAATGCATAGAAAGTGAGAAAGATTCACTTATAAACTGAGATATGGATATAGGATGAAGCTACAGACCTGGAATTAGTAGTAAAATGTTGATACAGCACTGTCCTGCAAATTTGAGCAAAAGTTGACGGGACGATGGCGCTCGGCGTGCACACGGTCCTCCGAAAAATCCGCGAAACGAAGGGGGATCTGTTCATCTCTGCACAAGGATTCTAGATCTTCAATTTCAGCCGCGTACCTACAACCTACACACAGAAAAGCGAAGATGATTGGGGGGTTAGGGATTAGGGGTTTGCCTTTAGGTCAAACCCCGGTTTTGGAATTAACCAAGAAATGAGAAATGTTGTAAATGTAAATGTTTGTAATGTAAAACAAGTACTAATACCTTGTTGTAAGGATGTTTGTATCCTTATGTGCGAAGGTATAGATGTTGTTGTTTGTTGTATGTTGTAGTATGTAGTAAGTGATCTCCTCTTCAATGGTTGAATCCTTGTCTTGAATGCAACACTTAGCCTTGAATGGAGACTTAGAATGATCAATTGCTTGAAGGAATGCTTGAATGCTTGAATGTTTGAATATCGCTTTCGCCTCTTTTTTTTTTATCCCCCCAAATGAGAGAGGAAAATGTAGTTTATATACTTGTCAATTAGGGTTGATAGACTGATTTTCCCGACCTTAGGCCCACAAGGAAACAATAATTTCCAATTTGCAAACAAAAAGACCTGAAGTCCCATAGGAGACTGGGCCCAAAATAGGGCCAGGGACCAGGGCGCTGGGCACCATGGTCCTGGGGGATGAGGGCGTTGGGCGCCCTGGTCCTGAAGGACCAGGGCGCTGGGCACTTTGGTCCGACCTCCCGAGACAACAGGGTGCAAAGGAGGTTCAGGCCAGGGTGCTTGAAAAATGCAGTTTTTGGTGTCATGGACAAGTTTCGAGGTCTCCATTCAGGTTCCGTGTTGCGTCGCCATCGTGAAGACCGAAATGTAGTCGAAATTGCAAGTGTCACAATTTTAGGACGCTACACCCACCTTGTGTAGGATCTTGCGTGGGATCTTCATATAGGACACTAATGTCCGGCATGCCATATTATTGTTCAGCCATCTTTTTCTTTTGGGATCAAATTGTGATCATGCAATATGAGAGTTAGAAAAATCTTGGAGGAGGAAATTTGTGATGAAAGGACTTAACAAGATGTTTGTGGAATTTTGGATTTTATCTTTGATGACAAGGGATTTTGTTGATTGGTGGGGTCCTTGGATTAGAGCCCAGATTCGATCAGGATTTGACTCCTTAGTCCTTGGATGAGGATTTTAAGTGGTGGATGAAACCACAAGAAAGGTAATGACCAAGTTGGTTAGAGTTTAGACCTAGGAATGATGATTAAAAAGCCTCTCTTACACCAAGGGTTGACTAATGACCCTAAGCAAAGTAAAGACATGAGTTAAGAGTCTTGATCGACTCAAAAAGGATTAGGAAAAAGGTACTTGAAGAGGATTCTTCTTCAAGCATGAGAGCCAATTGATTAATGATGAGGTCTAAATGAAACTTCACAAGGCATGTAACCTTAACGTGAGGTTGAATTGGATTAGAGGATGATTGGATATGGATTTTGATAATTGATTGATAAAGGTGGGAGATTGATTTGATGTGCTAAGTCCTTAGGAAATTTGAGGATGATTGATGGAGGAGGTATGATAGTGATGGCTTAGAAGAAACTTGATGATTAGGTTGTTCTTGGTATGAACATGACTCAATGGAGGATCAATTCGAATGGCAAGTTATATGAAGGGACACAACCACCCTGATTTGGATGATAGTTGGTGTTTCAAAGGAAAAACTTGAATGTTGATGGAGAGGATGGACTTTTATCTTCTCTCTTAGGCTTATGAAATATGGGATGGATGGAGCTTTGACGTAATTTTGGAATTTGTGTGGGTAATGACCTGGACAATTATTTGTGTCTTGACAAGTGTTTTTTTGCAAAGTGTTTGGGGATAGTGATGTGTCTTTAGTCTACTCTTGGCAAGTATGTACCAAACAAAGGAAACACAATGATCAAATGCATATTATCTCAAAGACACTCATGCTCATATACAACATTCTTAAGGCTGGCAAGGATAATATTCATTGGATCCCAATTGGTTTCCTAGCTACGCTTACCCAGAGCGGACACTTAGATGCTTGACCCCACTGGCTCCCCTCCATGACACTCACTTCTCGGGGCAGCCAAGCATCAATTCCCATGAAAACTCCTCATGGCCAACTTTGTGTCTCTACTAAGGGCCATAAAAATATGGGCGTCTTCAAAGGTCTGACCTCCTGCACCAATGACTAGAAGGTTTTTGGCCACTATGAACAAGGTGTTTAGTAAGTCTTCCCGTTAGGAGCTACCCTTCAAAGTTGCACAAGTGCAATTGAGGCCTATAGCCCAATGAAGCACCAAGAAATTAGTAGTCATGCAAGCATGATTGAGATCTCTAAGATCCTACTAAGCACCCAATGTGAGAGTGAACTCTCATATAGCCCCAACCATTAACCCTTTCATAGTCAATGATCTATTTATTATAGTGAGTTGGGAACCCCAGGTCTAGGTGTACTCACTTGGGTCATTCCCCTCTTACTTTCTCAAAGATCAAGTTGGGAGGGTAGGCCAACTAAGGGTAAGCATGCAATCAAACAAGAAAAGGTTCGAGGGTCGGGATTTCTAATTGTCTATGTAGACAAGAGCATACTCTCCCACCTCTAGACTTTCCTCAAACACAAAAAGAAAGAGTTCTTTTACCCCTAATTAAGATCTAGGTGCCTAGAATAAAAGATTAAGAAAACACAATGTTTGGTTGGATTTCTTAGGCAGCCTGCAAAACAACTTGATTAGTAGTTTGGAAAATAGAGTCTTCAACAAGCGTCTTGCAAAAGACAACAAAATGACAAAAATATTAATTTTTTTAAAATTTTGGGAATAAGTAGAAAAACATGAATAAAAACTTTTTTACTAATGACAAATGTGGATTTGGAGGAAGCTTTGATGGGTAAATGGGGTTTGACTAGGTTTTTGCCATTTTCCAAGGGATAGGCAAACATAAAATGGGGATTTTGGAGGAGAGGTGAAGGAAACGAAAAATTTGTCCAAGAGGGACAAAGAAGTAAAAGTTCAAGATAGACAAAGTGGGAAAATTTGGAGGTGACTAGTAAAAGTGGAAGGAGTTACAACAAACCCTAAAAATAGAGGAATGTAGGATTTTGGGCTTCAAAAAGTGGATTTTGGGATAAGGTCCCCTAGGAAGGAAATGTGCAAAATGGCAATGTGGGGGATCTAGTGAAATTTGTAGAAAAATGGATTGAAGCTAAAGGACATAGATTATTAAAGTTAAATAGATAGATTATTAAAATTAAATAGAGCATATAACAAAGAAGATTTGCAGACAGTCATGCTAAATAGATAGATTATTAAAATTGACCAGAGCAGATAATAGAGCAGATTTGAAGACAGTCGCGCTAAATAGATAGATTATTAAAATTAAACAGAGTAGATAATAGGAATTCAAATTTTCACAAAAATGCTCGTGCTAAACACATAGTCGTCATGCTGAAATAGAAACAGAAAAGAAACAGAAGATAGATAGAAGAAGAAGAATGAGGAGGAGATGGGAAAATGCGCAGAGTGGTCATGCTGAAGCTAAGGCACTCGTGCTAAAATACAGAGCCACCAAAACAAAATTTTGATTTTTTTTACTGTGGTCATGCTATTCCAGAACCTGCATCTCACAACTCAAAAATACTCATTAAAAAAAAAATTAGTTCTTAGGGACGTGGGTCCCACCAGACGTGCCAAAATGAAGAGGATAAAAGACTAGTGAGGTGGATTAGATAACAAATATGTAGATCAAACATATAATCACATGAAATCCAAAGACATAATTTGTAATGCTCAAAACAAGAATGAAATGCATATACCTCACAAACCAATACCTTCTCCTTTGGATGGATCTTGATGAAGTGAAGGCACCTTTGGATGATGCTCCACTTTATGTGCTCCTCTTGATTTCTTGATGTGGATGGCTCTCCAATGTTGTACACAATATAAAATGGATTCTAGGAGGATGATATGGACAAAATGGTTAAGTGTGGATGAAATATGATTTGGACAAAATGGCTCTCCTCTTTCTTGCTGAGATGATTTCCTAGGCTCAAAAGGGCAGCATAAGATTACTGAAATTGGAGATGATCAATGAAGGGATGGAGTCCTCAATTTATAGGAAGAGGAAAGGAAGAATGGATGGTTGGGATGGATCCAAGATGGAGGGATAGGATTGCTTGTGAGCCCACACAAGGTCCAAGAGAGGGTGTGGAGACCAAGAGATATGTCTTAAAGGAATTTCTTGTCTCCACACTCCTCAAGGTGCATTAGAAAGACTTCGCAAGGTACCTTGAGAAGAGCAAGGTGCATTGGGAAGACATCCCAATGTGCCTTAAGAGGAGCAAGGGATGTGACATTCCTTGAAGAATGGAGAGGAGGAATTAAAAATTCTCCAAAAAGGGGTGATCATGGGGATTAGAGGAATAAGAAGGAATTAAAAATTCCTTGGGAGAGGAGATGCCTAGAGGATTATGAGATTTTGAAAATCTCACATTCACCTAGGAGAAGAGCATTAAAAGCTGGTGGTTGGATGGAAGGGACAAGGGGTTGACTTTGTGGCTAATCATGATGATTAGCCACTAGCAACTCATTAGGAGGGGATTAGAGGAAATGTTAGGTGGGATTAGGAGTTATAGGAGGATTTGATTAGGAGAGAGAAGGAGTGGAAGGAATTAAAAATTAGAAGAATAAGGTTAAGTGAGTTTAGGGAGTTTCTAGAAGAATTTATTAAGTTAATGATGAATTAAGAAGATGATTTGTAGGAATCATGTAGGTTAACTAATTAATTGAAATTAATTAGCCAAGATGAAGATTTGTGAGGATTTAATTTTTTAGAAGATTAAAGAAAGGGATTGATTTATTAAATAAATCAGTCACATACTATAGCGACAATATTAATTATATTTAATTAATATTGAGGAGAATTTGAAATAACATAATTAATTAATTAATTATGTGACGAATTAAAAATAATTAAAAGTAATTATTTTTAAGCGTCTACACCTGTGACTCTATCACTCTATCCTATCTTGTCATTTCTTTCTAGCCTTTCTTTCTTATTGAGAGATTGTCTACAATCTTTTCAGACACAATTCATCCAATCTCTCAAGGGGGCATATCATTCCCATGTTGGGGAAACTTTGTATCAGTTTATTTCATCTTATCTTCTTTGAAACAATGCAACAAGCTACACTGTCTCAAAGAGGGGAAAAATGTAGACACCTAAAATTGTCCTATCTAATTAAATAATTATTTTTATTTATTTAATTTTTTAAGCCTAATTCTTCTATTAATTGAATAAATATTTATTTATTTAATTAATTCATTTATCCTCCTCTAGTCTTATTTCTCATTTAAATAAATACTTTTATTTATTTAAATTATCCTTTTCTAAATTAAATAAATAGTTTTATTTATTTAATTGATCCCACTTCTTCTATTAATTAAATAAATATTTATT
The DNA here is from genome assembly GCF_030272615.1 of Cryptomeria japonica. Taxonomy (NCBI): domain Eukaryota; kingdom Viridiplantae; phylum Streptophyta; class Pinopsida; order Cupressales; family Cupressaceae; genus Cryptomeria; species Cryptomeria japonica. The sequence goes on from NC_081408.1 coordinate 634,755,857, forward strand.
TATTTAATTAATTCATTAGCCTTTTATACCCATGACACATATCATTCATCTCTTAACTCCTACACTACCTACCCTTTTATTATTTTTTATTTCATCTGCCTACCCTCTAATCTTAGCCAACCTTTTATCTTTTACACCTATCAATCTTATCCCTCCATTTCTAAAGTGTCTTCTATATAAGGAGATGCTTCCTTCATTATCAATCCTACTAGCATCCCCAAGCATTCTAGCATTCAAATTTTCATATGCGATCAAGCCTACTTGCAACCACATTTCCATCCATTGTTGAGCTCTTGTGCACAGATAAAATTTGAGAGCAAATATATCAAGGAAGATCAATGGAGATAGCAAGAATGGAGATTCAAACCCTAGTGGACATGTGATGGTATCACCTTTGCGATTTTGTTGATTTACTTTGCCTTAGGTAATCTTCATATGTTATGGTGGATCTTTGTTGTTGTTAGGCTAGGGTTTTGTGGTTGAATCTACTTAGTCTTTCAATATTGTTGTTTCCACTTTTACCATAAATAGTACCAAAATCAGCTTTTGGGATGACTGGTGGACAAGTGATGGCCCCCTATTGGACTTTGTTTGGGCTCCTCCCTTCAAAGAATTATGTCTCTAAAAAATTGGTGTCTGGGTGGCTAATTATTTTAGAGATGGAGTCTAGTTGGACCTCAACTTTGTGGATAATGCTCTATTACCTATGCAACCCTGGTTGAATTATATTCACATCCCCTGTTCTCAAGGGGAGGATGAAGTGTTCTAGAATTTCTCCTCTTCTGGGAAGTTCAATGTTGCTTTTCTTTATAAGTTCATCTCTAGAAGCTTCTCCCCCTTGCCCTTTTGGGCTGGTATCTAGAACAAGCACTTAATTCCTAAAAGTAACGTATTTTTCTAGCTCTTTATGCAGGGTAAGATCTCTACCATTGACAATCTTTGCAGAAGAGGCATTCATCTTACCAATAGATGGTTTCTTTATAAAGAGGCGGAGGAGGCATAGGAAAATGCTGACCATCTACTACTTCATTGCAAATCTGCCAAGGATATCTGGAACATTGATTAGGTCTTCCCTAATACTATCCATAGAATGTGGTTTGAATGAAAATGCCCCTTTGATAATCAGGCTTTGGGAGTTCTTTGAAATTTATCTCTTCTGCATATTGCTTGGGGCATTTGGAAAGAAAGAAACAATAGAGTTTTTAGGGATTTGGAAACTTATGCATTTGTTGTGGCTACTAAAATTCTCTTTGCTACCAAGGAGAATTTTTTGCACTCTTGCCCCAACAGAAAGAATGATCATCTGCTCCCTACTCTCTTGGACGATTTGGATACTATCAATTGGTGGAAAATTGACTAGAATATTGTCATTCCAGTGCACAAAACCAGGCAGTGAAGACAAAATGTTCTTTGGCATCCTCCCCCTTTGGGTTGGATCAAAATCACTGTGGATGGGTAGGGTAAAGGAAATCTTAGGCCGATCAGGTGTGAGGGAGTGGCTAGGTATCATTCTAGTTTGCTAGTTTCTATGGTAGCGCTCCCTCTGGGCACCTAGTCTAACCACTATGTGAAAGCCAGCGCTGCCCACACTAGGTTACACATGGCTAAAAAAGAAGGCTTTACAAAAGTCTAGTTGGAGTCTAACTCACTAAACACTATCAACTGTCTAAGTGGATGCACAAATCCTAGTTGAACAATACCTAATTTAATCAAGGATTGCCATGATATAATAAATGAGCTCACAGATTTCAAAATATCGCACGTATACTGGGAAGGAAATAAAGCAACAGATCTACTGGCCAATCTAGCAGTGGGAAACATGGTGACCAAAAGGTGGAGTAGCAGGGATTTTTTCTCCAAAAACCTGTGTGACTTGCCCCATGATAATTATGCCCACCTGCATTAATCAATGATATTTCATCATGATTTGATAGAGTTGATGGGGAAATGACTCTTTTTTGTTTTCTGTAACCGAATATCTAGAAACTTCCCTGGTACCTGGATTTTCTATCTTATTGTGTGGCCCATCCGTTGCTACTATTTGGAGACTTTTCTAGTGTGGCCCATTTCCTATGATTGTTTGGAGCCTTTTTTGGTGTAGCCCATTTTCTGCTATTTGGCGACTAGGATCATAATAGGTGGGGACAAGAACAGGAAAGAACCATCTACTTGTGAGAAATGGAAGAAAAACAAGGATATGTGGTAGGAAGTCATTGATGGGTGAATCACCCCCTTCCTGGATCGACTTCATGGCCCTTCTCCTCTTCTCATAGAGGCCTTTGTCAATGGGTAGAAAAAAGGGAGTCGAGCATCGGATTGATGACACCTTGGTGGCAATGGTCAGTGGTCTAGCGATGACTGGTAAAAGATTCTATAGGGATAGGAAAACTGTGGAGGAGGACTTGTCGAGTTTCTTTGACAAAGACAAGGAGCACTCTAGAGTCACCAAGATGGTTGATGGCGGCTACAACAAGAAAGATCTTATGGCTCCTTGGGCTGATATGGATGAGTTCATAATGAGGTATATTACACTTGATGGTAGATATAACGATATCTTTTCCTATAATTTTACCATTTTGAATCATTTTAGGCATGGTAAAACCATTTATGTTCCTTTCTATCTGGCCTCGTCTGTAGAAAATAGTCTAGAAAAATATTTGGAAAATCTAAACAACCTTACTCTCCACGAAGGGCTTATTGTTCTCATCATGGAGTATGCTAAGTCCCTTGAAGTTGTGCCCTCTCTAACTGAGACTAGCCATTAGACTAATATCAAGGATATCTCTATCTCGGATATGGAATTGGAGGATAGTGGGGGTGCCATTCCTCTTGACGACCCTGATTATAAATTTGTGGAAGAAGGGGAGATGATGGTCACCCCTGGGATGTTTAGCAGTAAAAATCCTCCTAGATGGGTGACCAACAAATACAAAACCACTAGCAAACTGATTTCTAAGGCCGAGCCCCTCTCTAAAAAGAAGAAGTTGGAGGCTAAGGACTATGGTCCGAAGAATTTGGATCAGGAAAGAAAATTGGACATCCCCATCAATGTCCTGAAATAAAAACAAGGGACCATGGCCAAAGAAGAGAACAATCGGACTTAGAGGACTGGTAATCTAATGAACCTGGTAATGGAAGCTACAAGAAGCCAAGAATGCTACTGGAAGTGGGTGGAGCAAGAAATTGATACCCTCAAAGTGGGAGTTAAAGAGATTATTGAAACATTCACTGCTTCCCCTTAGCCTAGTAAATTTGAGAAACTCATGATTATGACCCAAAAGCTCTCCCAGGATGTTGAGGTGATGAAATGCAATCACTAACATATAATTGAAAAGGTGGAGCAGTTTATGGCAGAGATAAAGAAAAACCTCAAGAACCTGGTTGACATAAGCAAACAAGCCATGAACAATAGTATAGAGGGGCTTGAAAAGATCAATGCCATGGTCATTGATTATAGATCATACCACAGTAAACCAGTGAAAGATCTTGGAGGGGAAGATATGGCTGCTGGAGACAAAAATACCACTAGTCCTAGTTCTAGAGCTAGAAGTAGGAGCACCAACAAGGGTACCTACAGATTCATTATGGAGGAGCTAGAGGAAATCAAAAATATTTCCATCCAAAAGAACAAGGATCTGGTCCACTCTCTTAATTGAGGGCTTTTTTTTTTTTTGTATTGTTTGTCTACCTCTCTTTTGCTTTTGTGACTATTTGGGGGTGCTCCCATGTTTTATTGTTGGTTCATGTCTATTTGGCTAATGGTCGGTTTATGTAAAACTTTTGGTTTCAGGTCCATGTAAAACCCATTTATCTTTATCAAAAACTAGGAAATCATGTAAAGGCATAAATGAAATATAACTAGGAAACCAAAAACCTAAAAGATTTGAAATTAAGTCCTAATACATGCATAGATCTATGAAGATAAGATAGTCAAAATAAATATAAACCATCCTCCATGATTCTCCATTGTTCTTCTTTCACCTTGAAATGGGACTTTTGTGGATCTCACCTACAAAACAAGTGTAAGTGAAAAGCAATATTGCAAGGATAGAGTGAAATCGACAAAATAAGGGTACTCAAAGTGTGGTTGCCCTTGAATGAGAAAGGAGTGCTCAATTTATAGATAAATGAATGAAAATTTAAAAAGGGCAACAAATTCAAAATTTGGTATGATTATGACAAGATTATAAAAAATTAGATGACAAGATTTCATGATAAGTTGCTATTCAAAAATATGACAAATTGAAACAAATTTGTGCAAATCAATTATGACTTGATTAGGAGAAAAAATATCCCTTTAATTAATGACAAATTGAGAGAAAAATAGCTAATTGATTGAATGACATATTGGAGAGAAAATAGCCTCATTATTTATGACACAATTGAGCACAAAAACGGGAACTAATTAGGGGAGAAAATTTGGGGGAAATTAGTGAGGATTTGAAAATTAGGAATTATATATTTATTAATTAGCTCAAAACCAAATTAGATTAAATGATTTAATTAGTTGTGACATAGGACACTTAGGATAAATTAATTAATTCACTTAACCCAAAGAGAATAAAATCTTAATATGATTAAATAATTAAATCACAAAACCCTAGGAGATAGATTAGAAATGAGTTAGGTCAAGATAAGATTGAAGCAATGAAAATATGATGTTGATCATGACCAAGAAATTAAATGATGAAGACCTTATAATTGATATGAAGCCAATATTTACTTGACTAAGATTAGTGAAAATTGATCAAAATTGACAAAAGGATCAAATTGATAAATGACGATTGATAAGGATCAATGACTAATCAATCCAAAATTGACAATAATTGATGATTGATTGAGATTGATGATTAATCGATCAAAGATTGATAAAAAGTCAACTTCATGAAGGTTGAATGACAAAAGGCTAACAAAGAATTGGTCACAAATGGATGATATTGGTTGATAATTGATAATTGAAAAAGGACCCAAAATGATCCAAATTGATTGACCAATTGATGAAAGATGATTGAAGACGACAAACATCAAGGACAAATATAGAAAACAAGATGCCACTGGCTGAATCAGTGGTTTCCAAACTTAACACTTTTTAAACCTAAATGGGTGTACTGGTTAGTAGATCTAACACAAGGTGAATATACTGGTGAGATAGGGAAAAGACCAAAATGCAAGCACACATAAAAGGCACATCACATAACATCGAATATATGAGGAAAACCCAACATGAGAAAAACCTTGATGACAAATGTTGTTAGAGTCTACTGCAACAAACCAACCTCACAATAAACAACTGTATACAAAGTTTAGGGAACCAACCCAAGGAGCATTAACCCTTGCACTATGCTCCAACTTAGTGATTACGTTGACTATAAACAATACAATAGTAATATCCTGGTTACAAATGAATTTTGTAACCTCTGCAATCTCTCTTCCAATTCAACCCTTCTTTGTTCTCTTCTTAATCGGTTCTCTGCTCAATTATCATCTCTGCTAAAACCTTACCGATTCAACTCTTCTCAATCTTGTTGCTTATACTCTATATCGGTTCTCTGATCACTCTAACCTGCTACTCTTTGACATCACTGATACTTTTCACTCTATTGGTTCTGTTCAGTCTGATCTCTACCAGTTCTCAGCTTATCGATCAAGCCTTGCTCTAATCTTGGCTTGCCAGATCTTCACTAACACTGCCACTGCACTGCAACACCCTTTGCTTCCTTCTTGTAGGTTCTGGTACTATGGGTTCACTTGACTGCAACACACTTTGTTTCTTTTTGGTTACTCTGATCTTACTGGTTAAACCTCTACTAAACCCTCTTACTAGTTACACCTTCCAACACTCAGTCACTATGATCTTTGACAAAATCTCTGACTGGTTGGCTCTTTGCTTCACACACTCTGCTCTTTAATATCTAGCACCTAATCATCTGGCAACATCAATCATCTTTGGTCTTTAGTCGACATATTTATATGTGAGATTTCCCACCATGACCGACATTCAAACTTCACATGTCTAGGGTTTCTTCATCAACCATGAGGTGTACTAAATCCAATCAGATCTTTTCCCAGAGATTGACCACCTACAATGGATCACTCAACTCCACCAATCTCGTTGCATCCAAAAAATGTTTGCTATTTCTAAAAAACATGACCTGTATGTCAACCTGTACTTGTCAATCACAATGAATGAGTTCATGGTCCCCTTCATCAAATCTGATCTACACTTAGACACACTGCATCAATCATGATGCCAATGAATCAAATCTATGTCCTTTGATTTTTCTTGATCCACAAACCCCTACAATCGACTCATGATAGTCGGGGTCTTTGTTTAATGTCGACTGACTCATCACCAACCTCATCGACACACCATTTATCCTCCACTATGCGTACACCACCAGTGTCCTACGTGACACTCGTAGTCACCATCCAACTCATTTCAGTCACCCATGTTGGTTAAGACTCTGTCAGCAACCACATCATACACTACTGGTTCTTACCTACTAGTTCTCTAACCCTACAAGCTATACAACCACCAGTCACCAATCTTGTCAATCCACAAGATGTATCCAGAGTGGGTCTCCATTCATATATTGATCAAGAGAGATCCTTTCAAATTTTCCTCTTTGTTCTTTTTGTTAGCTTTGTTGATGGATATCTATACCAGGAATATCTTCTGCTTGTGTATTGGTAACATACCATGCACACCGGTGACACGAAACTCCTTCTATATTCTAGTGACATGCTTGATGACTCCATGCCATCAATATCCAATTGTTATGCACCAACCTACATCTCCACTCTGTTTGACATCAACATCCTAGAGTAAATATATGACTACATATGCAAATAGTTTCCTTCTTCTTCATTTGACTAGTTCTCCTCTCAACTGGTTTGCCAAGGTGGCAAACACATCACTCCTTATCCTACCTTTTTTGACCTGATAGATCATCATGCCTTCTCTTGTTGAATCGGTGCATATCTACGATTTCATGTACCTGAGGCATCCTCATGTTCCATTATGGTCATCTGGTATAAGACTTCAATTACCTTCCTTCAAACTCTCTCACTGTCTTATCTCAGAGGGTGATGATGCATTACATTCATGTTGTGAGATAAGCTCAATATGATCACTTACTAGTGGAATTTATTCCTTGTCACTTGCTAACAAATGACTGGTGGGAATGGTTGTCATCATATTGTACTTAGTCTGCTTTTGATATTACATCAATATGAATTTCATGTATGAGTAGACACAATGTCAACCTGATGTATGATCTAGTTGAGCACACTCTATGTTAGTCATATCTTCATCGTATGATAACCTCTTCATCTAGTGGGAGTCCTATTGTATGACATCCAACAACTTACCGGTTGCCTACATATTCTTCATTAGTTCAACCTTTCTTCTTACTGGTCACATGTTTACTGGTTGGCAATAACATATTGCCAACATATCACTCACAGGTTGTCATTCCATACCACTCTCCAATCCTTACTTACCAGTTAACTCCATCTTGTAACATGGCAGCTAATATCCCATGAACACAAAACTAGTTTACATGAATGACAACAATACCAATAATCTCTCATATAGATTGCCATGCTATAACGGTTGACATCAATGACAACACAATGCCAACAATCTCCCCCTTTGGCATTGATGTCAACACATGTAGTATTTGGTATACTACAAACTTTCTCTCCCCCTTTGACAAAAAATGGCAAAGGGTTCTAATAGAGCTTTCTAAGAGTTTCTTCTTCCCCTTTTGGCCATTTCACTCTACATCCTCTCAATCAGCAGCACTTGAGATAGAGAGATCAAACACCAACTGATACAAATTCTCTACTACCAAATGTACATACAAATCTGATACCAATTGTATATACTAGTCTAATATCAATTGTAGAAAAGTGTGTTAGTGAAATTCACTTACCTACTGGTCAGCCTGCATCTTCTTCCCCTTTGTTATGCAGAAAGTTATTCTAACTCCAATTTGCTGAGACAAATGCTCTGATACCAAGTGTTGAAGCTGACACTGATACTACTTTGATATCACTTGTATGTTCTCCCCCTGTGCAGATAACTCTCCCTCTTTATTCACAACCAATTTCTTGAGGACTTTTCTCTTCATTTGTCGATCTATTTTTTGGTGGGCAACACAATTATTCCTTTCAACTGGTGGTTAGTAGTGTAGCATAAACACTTAATCTCCCCTTATGTCCAACATGTATGATACCAATTAGAAGATATGGTCGTGAAATCCCCCTGAACCATAGATCTCAGATCATCTTTGTCTGTCAGGTTCTAAACCAGAGCTCCAATATACACCTTATATAGGTAGTATCCATCACAACTTATGATATGATCTTATATGACCACAATGCCAATTATCAAACTGCTTAAGACAAAATGAAGCATGCATATAAGTTCAACTATCGGGAGAACACATTTTCACTCAGGTCTTCTCCAATATCACCTGAGCCATAACTTCCTCACTCCATGCCACATGAGTCACTGCAATGATCCCAAAACACATTGACTCACATACTCTGCAATACCAGCTAATATCCATACCGGTAACATAGTGCACATACTAGTTTTCTCTACCAAACCAACATCTCCATTGAGACCCCTTCTTCTAGTCTTCATCCTCTTGTGTCAAGTGCCTCTAATTCCAATTTCAATTTGAACCATCCATTGACACATGCAGTAGTAATCCATCCATCAGATGTAAATGTGTAGCCAAGGTATAAACAACACACACTGCCATATCATCTTTTCCCTTATACCGGTAGTAGCTTGTGTTTGTATTTGTCCATTTCAACTATGGGGGTCAATGATGTGATCAATATGTAACTCTCCCTGAGTCATGCATCTTCTTTAAGCCTTAGGAGATACCACCTATGCATGGGATGCACAGTGTTGGTCAATGGTTCTAATCTCTTGCTTCTTCCTCCATACTTGCATGATCTCCCTTTTCTCATTTGCAGTCTTTGGATCAGTGATTTCTTTCTTTTGTTGATTGGTCCTTGCTCTATAAAATTTTGCATCATGACCTGTAGGATTGTTGTAGAAGCAGACTGTGTTCATACCAAACAACTGATTGGAGAACCTTCCATCACACTAGTTTGATCTTCTTTTCTTGATCATGCTATTGTAGCCAGCTACCAGTTTCAGTAGATCTCTTGATCTTGTGGGAACATTTCTCCACTTGTTCCATGCAGATCTTTGATGCTCATATGTTCTAAAACTAGTTCCATTTTGAGCATAACCATCACACCAGCTGCCATTTAAATAAAATTTATTCTTCTCGCATTCATGACTTCTATGGTCAAATGCATTACATCCTTGACATACTACATTGTTATTCCTAAGAAAAAAAATTTGTGTTAGAATAACCGGTGGACAACTAAGAGGGGATGAATTAGTTGTCAATAGATTATATTAATCAAACCACTTTATAACCTTTAACCGAAGCACATAAACATTGAATATCAAAATAGCAAAAATAGATACCGATAAGTAGTAAAACTTAAGAATTAAATAGAGAATTAACACAATGCAACCATACCACATAATACCACGATTTGTACATGGAAAACCCAGTAAAGGGAAAAACCATGGTGGGAAGCCTACCCACAGTCAGATAATACTTCTACAGAAAGTATGTAATACAATGAGGGGCTTGCACATGTAAGAAGGCACACTGCCTAGATCGTGCTGCTCATTACAAAGGAGTCTCATGGACTATAGAGAGGTTATAACCACCTCAATATAACTAGACAACAATGTAGAAGAATGAACTCCCAGTGGTAGCATCTACCATGCCTGATTACAGTCCTGGTTAACCTCAATACCAAAGGCCTTTCACCTCTTATATAAACCAAATTTGATCACCTATGATCAACCAAATCTCCTTCGCATATATTTTTCATTCCATGACCACGACAATGATCTATAATGAGATCTTACATCAATTTATACCAGCCCCAAGGCCTAAACCAATTAGGTCAGCCACCTAAAAGATATTACAATAAGAGCATTACATACATCCATATTAAAATGATATGCCATGTTGTCTTTAGACCAAAACAACATTAACCAATTCATAAATTATCCTGGTAATGTGTAGGGAACATGTAACATTGTACCGGTCCATAACCTAGATAGGTACTGGACCTAATTTGGGTTCACCATGCAAAAGAGATGTCTCCAATCAGTTGAGGCATGAACAAAGATCACCTTCTACATCCTAAATTCCATCTAGAAGTTTCACCAATACCACTTATACATCATGTCAAATATTCTCAGTAAAAGCTCTACTGGTAAAACCTTAAACCCATACTAGGATAGGCTTACTAGAGTGTATGATAGCATCTGATCATCAAGTCAATACCAACTAACCAAAACATACTCTAGAAATGTCAAACCAAACATATTCCTTTTATACAAACATGTTGATAGTATCCAAGTGATAGTCCCTTCTATCAGTAACACTAGTTCTTCTACTGGTAACCACAATCTGTCCATCGGTAACCAATCATAACAGCTAGTGTTGACATCAACTACAAAACATCAATGTAACACATAATCAATTCCTTCATATTGCCCACAATCTCCCCCTTTGGCATTGATGGAAACACTAGATGTGAAAAAGAAAACATCTAAGTGCCAAGAAATGCCAAACATTTCTCATAGAAGATATAACAATGAAAAACTAAAAAATCCCAGCAACTCCCCCTGAGGAGTACAATCCAATCTGAAATTGATATGAATCTCTCTCCCATATGACATATTATGACATTATTTTTCACATATAACTCTCCCCCTTTGACATCAATTCCATATATATGACATAGATATCAAAATCCTGTGAATCTCAAAGTTGACTACTGGCCCTGAGCAGTAGCACCACGACATCAATCCAGAGAAAAGGATAAAGCTAATGATGCATATCGGACTAATGCTTTTCTCCATTAGTTAAGTTTTTTCCGGAGGGGTAGATACCCCTAACATGTCTCTCAAATATTCAAATGACTCCTTAATGAATATATGTGCAATCTTCTCTTTAATGTTCACATAAACCAATATGACTTCCTTTTCTTCCACCTTTTCCTTCAAAAAGTTATATTTTATTGAAATGTTCTTAGTCTTAAAGTGAAATACTAGATTCTTAGATATGTCAATAGTTGTAGAGTTATCACAATAGATAACTATCAGTTCACTACAATTGAACTTGATATCCTTCAACATTTGCTTCATCCAGAAGACTTGAGTGCAATTAGTTGTTGCTACAATATATTTAGCTTCTGTAGTAGATAAAGAAATGCATGACTATTTTTTGCTGATCAATGAAACCAATTTCTTTCCAATAAATAAAGCTCCACCAAAAGTGATCTTCATGTCATCAATATCTCCTACCCAATCTGAATCTGTATATACACATAAAGTGAAGTCATCATCTCTAGAATACCATAAGCCATATTTTGTTGTTCCTTGCAAATACTGGAATATCTTCTTTACTGCACATTCATGATTTTCATTAGGATTACTTTGATATCTTGAAACAATACTTACTGCATTCATAATATTTGGTCTAGTCCAAGTTAGATATAAGAAGCCACCAATCATACACTTATACCTTGTCGAATTTACCGGTACAGATGTGTCTTTGATAAATATTTTCTCACTTGTCACCATAGGAGTACTTACTGGTTTGGAATTATCCATACCAAAATTTTTCAACAATTCCCTTAGATACTTAGTTTGACAGATAAAAATGCCTTTGTCCACTTGAGTAATATGCAATCCTAAGAAAAATCTCATCTCACCAATCATAGACATTTCAAATTCATTCTTCATATTATTAGAGTATTCCATGCACAATTTATCTTCACCTTCAAAAATGATATAAATTAGAAAACCTAAATAATTAGAATATCATCATTAGTGATCTTGCAATATACATTACTATCAGCACTGCCTTTAGTAAAAACAAGCTTCAAAATATATTTATCCAACCTTGCATACCAAGCTCTAGGAGCTTGTTTCAATCCATATAATGCTTTCCTTAACCTGCAAACCAAATCTTTGTCATCTGTCAATGAAAATCCATCACGTTTCTCAATGTATACTTCTTCCTCAAGTTCAACATTCAAAAATACATATTTAACATCCATTTGATAGACCTTATAGTTCTTGTATGCTGCATAGGCAAGAAATTGTCTAACAGCTTCAATTCTAGCTACTAGTGCAAATGTCTCACCATAATCAATTCCTTCCATTCGAGAATATCCTTTGCAAACTAGTCTAGCCTTGTTTATTACAACTTGAACATCCTCATTTAGTTCCAATAACATTCTTATTTTTAGGTCAGGGAACTAAAGTCCAAGTCTTATTCTTCTCTATCTGATTTAATTCATCTTCCATAGCCTTTAACCAATGTTTATCTTTACAAGCTTCAATAAAAGATGTTTATTAAATTTGAGAAATAAGACATACCTCTTCATTTGCCAGTCTTCTTCTTGTCATAACTCCCTTTTTCCTATCTCCGATGATTTGAGCTTCAAAATGATTTAATCTTACATACCTTGGTGTCTTCTGAACTTCAGGTTCTCTGTTCTGATCATTAGTCACAGTTAAATTTTTTGATTGTATTGGTGTAACTATCTTAGTGTCTTGTACTGGTTGAGGCATTTCTAGTTCAGTTATGATCATTTCCACTATCATTTCTTTGTCATATCATATAGATTAATCTTTGTATTGCTCATCCTCTTTCACATTTGCGCTCTTCACAATTTTTTTCAATCTTTTGTTATAACATCTATATGCTTTGCTATGAATTCAATATCCAAGAAATATCCCTTAATTACATCTAGGATCAAACTTCCCAATTGAATCATCCTTTTTGATATAACATTTACTTCCAAAAAATCTAAAATATTTAACAGTAGGTGTATGTCCAAACCATAATTCATAAGGAGTCTTACTAGTTTCACCTATGATATGAACTCTGTTGAAGGTGTAGACTGGTGTACTCACTGCTTCTCTCCAATAGATGTGAGGCAATTTGGCTTCCATTATCATGGTTCTTGCTACATCCAAAATGGTTCTATTCTTCCTTTCCACTACTCCATTCCACTAAGGAGGCCCGGGTGCAGATAACTATCTCCTAATTCCATTTGTCTCGCAATAACTATTAAAATTCATGAGAAGTGAACTCACCGCCTTGATTCAGTCTTGGACATTTGATTTTCAATCCAATTTTTGTTTCCACCTTTGCTTTGAAGATCTTAAATTTCTCAAAAGCTTCAAACTTCTCCTTTAGAAAAGGCACCCACATCTTTCTAGAATAATCATCAATTATTAGCATGAAGTACCTATCACCTTGAAAGATTTTGGTCCTTTTTGGACCACATAAGTTAGTATGAATCAAATCAAGCACATCATTAGATTTATCATGTATGCTCTTATAATAAGTTCTAACTTTCTTTCCCAATTGACATTCCTTACATACCAGATTATGAGGCTTTAATATCTTAGGTATATCTCTAACTACCTTTGTTGAACCGATCTTAACAATACAATCAAAATTAACATTACACAACCTCTTATGCCATAACCAACTCTCATAAATATGATTAATCAAACATGTCTTATTACTAGTGTTCAAGTGAAAGATATTACCTCCAGTCTGAGCACTGGTTGCAATCTCCAAACCAGTTTTGTTAATGATTTTGCATTTTCTATCTTTCAACTGAAGTTGGAATCCCTTATCCACCAATTGACCAACACTTAAAAGATTATGCTTTAAACCTTCTACATAATAGACATTATTAGTACTATGCTTTCCATCCAAAGAAATAATACCTCTACCTTTTATCATACATGCTTTGTCATCCCCAAATCTAACTTGACTGCCATTGTATTCTTTTAGGGACAAATTTTTTTGTTTATCTCTAGTCATATGATGTGAGAATCCACTATCAATTACCCATTCATCCTTGTCTTCAAATTTTTCTACCAGGGCCTTTTCTTCATTCTTGATAGCTGGTTCCAGTTCATCTTCCTTTAAAGCATAGAACACCCATTCCTTTCCATTGTCGGATACACTAGCAGATTCTCTTGTTAGTTCATCCTCTGAGTCATCACTTACTCCTTCCTCATCCACTATATAGCATAGTTTGTTTTTCTTGAATCTATATTTTTTTTGATTATGCTTAAATGATTTCTTAACTCTTTCTTCAAATCTTGCATTCCTTTTAGGACATCTAGATGCAAAATGACCAATTTGATTACACGCAAAACATTTAAAAGGTGGTTTTCCTTCATACTTACTTCCTATCGATCCTTTAGGTACTCTTCTAGCAAATAAGGCTTCAATTAGCTCAAATTATTCATCCTCTTTCCTCACATCTTCCACTTCTTTTGCATATAGGAATTTCCAAGCACTTTTGTCGGTAAATGATGATGCATGAAAGCAGGTTTAGACTTTGTAGCTCCAGAGGGTCTAAATTCTTCAAGCTCAAAAGAAGATAATTTCCCAATCAGAATGTCTCTATTAACTGAAGTGTTTTCCGTTGTTCTCAATTTATTGATTATAGTAGCCTTCATCTTGTAAGCTAGTGGTAGGGCTCTCAAAACCTTAAAAACTATTTCATCTTCACTCATAGATCCTCCACAACATTGAATTCCCATGACAATCTCATTTACTCTTTCCATAAATGTAGCAATTCTTTCATTATATTCCATCTTCAAGTTCTCATATCTTACCCAGTAACCATCAAGTTTAGCAATTTTGACAGTAGGGTCACCTTCATTCAAAGTTTGCAATTTATCCCACATAAACTTTACAGATGATTAGTCAATCCCATGATTTTTTGATTAGTGAGTGCACACAGGAGGGCTTCTCTAGCTCTGCAATTATTTTCAATATTTTTGTCCAAGTCTGTAGGAACAGGATTGCTAGATGTCGGATCATAAGGTGTATATCCTTTCTCAGTGATATCCTAAATATCCTTGCCAAGAAATCTAAGATGAGTCTCTATTTGGATTTTCCATATCCCGTAGTTTGTTCCATCAATCTTAGGGATTTCTCTTCTAAAAATAGTTGTCGGTGGATTTGAAGTGTTAGTTACCATAGGATCTACCTCAAGCGATTAAGCTTCTACCAAAGAGGACCAAAGCTTTGATACTAATTGTTATCATAGCCAGTGGACAAATGAGAGGGGGGGGAGCGAATCAGTTGTCAACAGATTATATTAATCAAACCACTTTATAACCTTTAACCAGAGCACATAAACATTGAATACTAGAATAGCAGAAATAGATATCGATAAGAAATAAAACTTAAGAATGAAATAGTGAATTAGCACAATGCAACCATACCACGTAACACCACTATCTGTACATGGAAAACCTAGTGAAGGGAAAAACCATGGTGGGAAGCCTATCCATAGTCAGATAATACTTCTATAGAAAGTATGTGATACAATAAGGAGCCTACAGATGTAGGAAGGTACATTGCGTAGAGCATACTACTCATTACAAAGGAGTCTCACTGACTACAAAGAGGTTATAACCACCTCAATATAATTGGACAACAATCCAGAAGGATGAACTACAAGTGGTAGCATCTACCATGCTTGATTATAGTCTTGGTTAAGCTCAATACCAGGGGTTTTTGACCTCTTACATAAACCTAATTTGATCACCTATGATTGACCAAATGTCCTTCGCATATGTTTTTTCATTCCATGACCACGACCATTATCTACAATGAGATCTTATATAAATTTATACAAACCCCAAGGCCTAAACCAATTAGGTCGGCTGCCTAAAAGATATTAAAATAAGATCATTACATACATCCATATTACAATGATATGCCATGTCGACTTTAGACCAAAACAACATTAGCCAATTCATAAATCATCCTGGTAACGTGTAGAGAACACATAACATGCTACCTGTCCATAACCCAGATAGGTACCAGACCTAATTTGGGTCCACCATGCCAAAGTGATGTCTCCAATTAGTTGAGGCATGAACAAAGATCACCTTTTTCATCCCGAATTCCATCTAGAAGCAGCACCAACACCACTTATGCATCCTTTCAAAGATTCTCAGTAAAAGCTCTATCGGTAAAAAGTTAAACCCTTACCGGTATAGGCTTAATAGAGTGTATGATAGCATACGATCATCAAGTCAATACCAACTGACCAAAACATACTCTAGAAACATCAAACCAAACATATTCCATTCATCCAAACATGTCGATAGTATCCAAGTGATAGTCCCTTCTTCTGGTATCACTAGTTCTTCTACTAGTAACCAAAATCTATATGTCGGTAACCAATCATAATAGCTTGTGTTGACATCAATGACAAAATATCAATGAAACACATAATCAATTCTTTCATATTGCTAACATTTTTCCTATTCCTTGACCTCATATTGCATTCACCTGCTCTATGGCCATAATATTTGCAAGCCAAACAATAACCAAAGGAGGGCTTGTAACTTGCAAATTTGTTTTTCCAAACATGAGGTGATCTTACTAGTTTGGCTTCTCCATTTCTACTTCTCTGGGGATTTTTCTTGGGAACAACAACATCTCTTTGTCTTCCATCAGTCGAAGGTCTTCCGAGCTATCTTCTTATGTTCTTATTTCTGATGAAGCTACCTTCATTCAACATCCTTTTTCCTTTTGGATCTGCATTATTCCTCCTTGCAACACCGATCATCATCCTCATGTCTTCACTGGTTGTAGTTAAGTCAACCTTCTTCCTTGGAGCATTTCTGACTATGAAGGTCTAACCTTGTGATCCATTGGAATCCAAGAACACTAAGAGAGGGGAGGGGGATGAATCAATGTTCTACCAGTATGATCAATTTTAACTTTATTAAAACATGCATACACCAATCGGTACACCGGTACATATAGAATTAAAAGAAGTAAAGAAACCAATAATCCAATCACATAAATGAATACCATAACACATATAATTATACATGGAAAACCTCAAAGAGGAAAAACCACAGTTGGATTTGTGACCCACAATATCAATCCAATGGCCATATGAAGATATATTACAAAATATAGGGGCCTGCACTTGCAAGAAGGCTTAGAGCCTAGAGAATACTACTCAACCAAAAAAAGGAGCCTCATTCACTACATATAAATCCAGAATACAATCCAAAGAAATGAGTGAACTACTAAGAGAGAATATTCTATGCCAGAATATAGTTCCGGTTAAGCTCTATTTGTTTCTCTATGAAACTCTAAACCCTTTACCAGAATAATCCTTTACAAAATTATACTCTCATACATAATTTCTCTGATATATTTCGCATCTTATATCCATTCATATTTGCATCACTTACATATTCTATATTACTACATATTAAAATGATCTAATTCAACTAACCTATACACCCTATACAATTTATCATGCCTTATGTCGTCTTACAAAGATAATTACTATATCAATATACATGTCGGCTAGATAACATAAATACATGAACATCAAAATCTATTGCCAATGCCAGATCCAAAAGATGTTGTCCTCCAATACTGATAACCTTATTCTAAGCCATGTTGGCCAACATTGCCGGTAACCAAATAAATTCATCCATCCTGCTAGTGTCGATGCTGGTGTAGAGTCTGTGAAGTGCCTACTGGTACACAACTGAACCAAAACATAAAGCAAGAATAAGCTTCCATGTTGCCATCAATGAAAACATAGTGAAACCAACCAATAGAGTGTCAATTACCAACAATCTCCCCCTTTGGTATTGATGGCAACACTCGTGAAAAATGGTCATGGTTTCATCTATCAATTTCATCCTACCTACTCCCCTTGAGCTGAATATAAATCAATACAAAATACTCCATATCTCCATATCTCCCCCTAATGTATACAACTCCCTTTTTTTCACATCTATATCACTTCCCCTTTGACATCAATGCCATTAAAACATCCAAAAAGAATGCCAAAGATCCAAAACTGGAAAAAGACTATACAATGAATATCCCAAAAATATCTTACCGGAGCTTAATATATTTAAAAATATCTAGATATGCCTTCTCCAATAGCTCTAGATAAGTATCCCAACCAGATTTGAAAGTGCTAGAAATAGATACAAGTCCATTTAGCATATGGGCAAATGACTCTTTCTCATTTAGTTATGTCGGTGTGGGCTTGCCAACCAGATCTATACACTTCTTATGTACACCAAGTGAATCCAACCGAGGACTCACCAAACCTCTAAGAACTCTGGCTCTTCTTAAGATTTTGTCTTTATTTTTCTCAAGAATAGAAACTTGAGCTTCCAAAACAAAAATTTGATCATCAATGGATGTAGTCAATGAATTCAATCCATCAAAATAATTAGCTATACTTGTAGTTTTCTCCTGAAATTCCTTAATCTTCTTATCCAAATTAAATGTAAGAGCATCTATGCTACAACATACTCTATAAATATTTGTACATTGCTTCAAATAATTATGTATCAATTTCAATTTCTCATCCATTTCCTTTCTCTCAGACTCAATCATCTGATCAAATGTAGCTCTTTTAGCCTGTGTGAACCTCTCTAGTGCTTGCCAACTTGAAATCTATTGTAAGGATTAAAAATTGTTGGATGGGCTCTCTTAATTGTCAAACTTGCAATCTAGGACTAAAATGTGCAAAATAGTGATAGACTAATCAATAATCCCTTTATCTATAGATCCCTCCTTTATTAATTTCTATGTAGCCATCATCAGGAGTTCAGTAGGACTCATCTTGATTATGTTTTTCTTTGCAACCTACGAGGTGTCGATTGACAAAAATGATGGACTCACTACCAGTTCCCTATCAGATTCCTCTTTCTTCTCCTCTGATGATTTATCCCTTATAGCTTCCTCACTTGCATCGGTGGCTTCGCCACTTGGTGCAGTCTTAGTAACTATCAGTTCCTCCCTAGGAACTGTAACCTCAACTTGTACAACTATATCCAAAAGATTGTTATCCTCATCATTAGTATCCTGGACATTATCAACCTTTACACTCTCTATATTTGCAATAGGCTCAATGTATACTTCTGGTTCTTTTCTCTTCCTACATTTCTCTAGGACAACATCAATCAACGCTTTGATATCTTGTGAAACTTTTTCTACAAACTTACGTGCTTTTCCTTCCTGCTTCTCTCTTTTCTTCTGGTTGAACTCTATTTCAATCTCATGTGTCTTCTACTTTGCAGTATGATAGGGCTTCTCTCCTTCACCAATAGGTGCATCAATCAACATTTTTGCATAAGCATCTAAAATTTGTCCATCAACTTCATAGCTCATTTACTCAATCCAAATCTTCTGGGGTTTGACCACTTCCATAAGAGTTTCATCCTTCTTCACCATGAAGCATATGTTAGTTGAGTATTTCTCAAAAATATGCTTAGGAACCCTTTCTCTAGATTTCATAGCCTTCTAGAATGCCATAAAATATACCCACACTTTGTGATCTCTTTGGCTGCCCAATGTAGCAATTGACTGTTTTAATTGCCTCCCTATCGGGACATCAAATACCCATTGTCTTTTCCTAAAACCAGGAGTCTCATTCATGAAAAATAGCATTAAATAGACAATCAAGTTTCCATACCAAAAATTTCTTTTCATTTCTCCTTTAACCTTACCTAGGTTTATCAATAGTTCATCTAACATCCAACCACATAGATCCAATTTCTCATTTTCTCTCATCATTTAATAAGCTACAAAACTGTAGGAGCTAGAAACAAAATTCAGTCAGTTTGACTGAGTTACCTTATACCCGATGATCATGCTATCGAATCTGATGTTTGTGTCAATAATAGTGTATATTCTCATGGATCATCTATCTGATGTTGCGTCAGTGATTTTATTTACATAATCATTAGAAATATTCTTATCTCAACATTTCCCAACCTGTGGTTAACCGATGAGTGCCTTGATGGCTTCCTTAGTGATCTTGTATGGTCTATTCAACCAGATAAAATCTCTATGTACTCTTCTCAAAATATACCTAATGATTTCATCTTCAAATTCTAGAATGTCCAGAATGCCAGCAAACCCTAAGTCCTCAATGTGATTCTATTTTGGTTTGATCTTTCCACAATCTCCCATTAGCTTGCTCATGTATGTGCCCTTTATATCAGATGTCCCCAAATCCTCAATGTGATGGTGTATGTATGCCCTAATATCTTCCACATACACAACTCCTTCAGGAGCACACGAAAATGCTCCAACTAAGTCATCCAAGGTAGCCACATGCAGATATTGCTTGAAAGTTGGCCTAGGACGGTCCTTGACCCCAACAATAGTTGGATTTTCAACAAAGATAGGAACAGTTAATGATCCCGCTTCCATGATTAAACAAAAATACCTATGAGTCACTTTTGGTGAAAATCCCTAAAGACTTCTTCCAATCGCCAGTGAAATCGGTCTTAATTGCTCTTAATCACTTTGAATGCAAGGTGATCAAGAATGAAGTGGAGTCAACCTTTTAACCTTCAAGAAAAACCATAATCCATCATTCACATTAATGACTTCTGATGAAAGATATCGGATCTCTGTTAAACATCTCTATGTCAGATAAGCATCTCCAATGTCGGGAACATCTTCCAGAATCTCTTCCCAGGGAATATGAAACATCTTCATGAATTTTTCTTACCTCTAAGGCATCTGTCTTAGTTACCAATTGAGCTACCTACCGGTGCAAGTGTTGGCATTTCAATAAGGATACTGAGAAGGTTGTTGATGATTATGGATATAACTAATTAAGGATTTTTACTGTCTTAATATTATTATTTTGTCATTGATGTCAAGAAAATGATTTTCTAATTTAGTATGATGTTGCCATATCCTAAGAAGTATGATTTGATGAGTATAAAGATGTTGGTAAAAGACACAGAAAGATTGTGATGAATAAGGGGAGAAATAAGTTATTTAATGGGCAACTATTACCAAGTTAGACAATGATGAGATCATGATGTTTAGATTGTTTTGATATCCTACATATGTTGTTGATTGTAAGGTTAATACTATACTATGTTACTGAGCAAAGAACCCAGTCGGTATACCCTAAAGTTATCGCTATTAGTTAATGAAGGTGGAATGTCTACCGAGTGAAGTTTAGTATTTACCTAGTTGCAACCAAACTATAACATAATGCATTAAATGATTAAAAGCATTATTTAATGAAGGAAACTAATGAGCTGGAATTGATTAAATGATTGGTCTACCGTGCATGAAGTTTGTTAAAGAATCTATGGCAATGGAAGATTGACAGAAAGATCTACAACTCAGATTGAACCACAATACCTTAGCACAAGTTCCAATAAATGTATGCAAGTTCCAAGATGAGATAAAACATTTTCAGATCGAAGGATACATTGAACCTAGTCAAGTTTAAAGATCTAATGGCTATGATTGATCATGGGATAAGTGATCAAGTAGATTAAGCGGTTAGCAAATTGTTTATAAATAAGGAACTATTGATAAACAATGCATGCGGGCAAGTGTAAGCACAGGGATGCTACATAGTGATTACCGAGCACATAAGCTTGAAGACTTGTTTGATTAACAGAGTATAGAGCCCAACAGAGGGACAAGATAAGTCCTATGACTAGATTGTATTAAGCAAATAAGAATATGCTTTAGCATTTTTGATGTGAAGTTGCAGATATATTTTATTACTGATATCTTGTAAAGTGACAAAAAATCTCTTAACCGAGTGGACTTAATAGTCTTATTTGTAAAACCCTCTAGCAAGGTGACATTTTGATTGAGTGTTTGAAATCCTTTAACAAGGTCACTTCTAACAAGGTGAAGATCCTAACAGATCTGAGGGAAATCCCTTAACTAGGTCACATCTAGCAATGTGTTTGTAATCTTTAACAGGATTTTCTTTTAACTGAGCATACTCTAGAAGAGTATATTTCTTAGTGGGTCCAAAATACCATAGTGGTTTTTCCCTATTTGGGTTTCCATGTTAAATCTGGTGTTATGAGTGTTATGATGTTTATATGCTTATGAGTTTGCATGTTTAGCATTTTTGGTTATATTGCTGAAGTATATGTTACTGAGGTTGAATATGTTGTTTTATGGAAGATTAAGTTTGTATGGTTCAGCCCCCCCTCTCATCTTGTTAGCTTGGCATCTATACTTAACAATTAGTATCATAACTATCAATTGGTATCAGAGCTTTGGACTCCAGAAGAAATTTTTTAAAGGTACTTGAAGAAAAGATCCAAAGATGTATAAGAGGGATGCACTGAAGCTGAACAAGTCTAGTTTCTCTACATGGCAGAAAAGGATGAAGCTGCACCTATCAGGAGTTGGAGAATATGTTGTATATTATCTGGAGAATGATTTCATTACACCTAGCACCTATCCATTGACAATGGAAGAGATAAAGGAAAAGCAAGAACATATTCAAGCAATGATTGAAATAACATCTGCATTGACCGACTTAGAGTTTAATGATCTAGAAGGCTGCAATGATGCCAAGGCAATGTGGGACAAGCTTATATCTGTGTATGGCGATGATGAACATGTTCAAAGAGAAAAAGTGGATAGTCTAAGAGGACAACTTGAATCCATGAGGATAAATGAAGGTGAGAACATAACCCAGTACAGTACAAGACTAAAGGAGATTGCCAATCAAATCAAAGGAGCAGGAGGAACCATTGAAGAAAAGGATGTCACAAGTAAGTTATTGAGAACCCTTCTACCTGCTTATGCAATCCGAGTCTCTGCAATCAATGAATTGAGGTTTGTACCCAATATGCTAGTTTCTTTGGATGCTACTATTGGTAAGCAACATGCATTTGAGTTAAGTAACTTTGATAACAGTGGGTCTTTGGTAAATAAAATTGAGTCTGCATTTAGTTCTTTTCCTCTTGATGAATCTGATGATTACAATGATAGAAAGTATAAGTACTCTCAAGGAGACCATAGTGGAGCAAGTGAAATATTTCACAAAAACATGGAGGAGGTACACAAACTTTATGAAGAAATCAGAAAGCAAGAAGAGTTTGAAGCACTATTAACCAGAAGGCTACCGAGAGGAAAAGGTAAGTACAAAGGAAAGTTGCCATTGAAATGTTTCAATTGTGATAAGACAAGACATATGGCTTCTAACTATTCTAACAAAGATTCTACTGAAAAGAGGGATTACCGAGATGACAAATAGAAAAATAATTATTACAGAGGATACCGAGACTTTAGAAGAAGAGATAGAAAGTCATGCCTAATAGCCGATGAGGAATCAAATGATGATAAATCAGATGAAACTAATATAGAGGAAGAAGTTTATGTGGCTATCAAAGATGGATTAGATGAAGAAAGGTATGAAGAAAAAGCCCTAATATCTCACATAAATACTAATGATTCTTGGATCATAGATAGTGGATGCTCACATCACATGATAGGTGATAAACTCAAGTTTGTTAAATTAGAAGATTATGATGGAGGCTATGTAAGATTTGGTAATGATGCACCATGTCCCGTAAAAGGTAAAGGGTCGATAACACTTCTTGACAATGCTAAATGTAATGATGTTTATTGGGTTGAAGATTTTAAATATAATTTGTTGAGTGTAGCACAGCTAAACAACACAAGTTACTGAATAGATTTTCAGAAAGGAATTGTCAAAGTTCATGACAAGCATGGAAAGTTAGCTACTACAAGGACACAAACAAAAGGTAATACATTTCATCTTGACTCAACTAGGAACAAGTGTCTGTATGCAAAGATAGATGATATTTGGTTATGGCATAAAAGGTTTTGTCATGTAAATTTTGATAATCTGATCAAAATAAGTAAGAAGCATCGAGTAAGAGGTCTACCGAGTTTGGAAAAACCTAAGAATGCTAGGTGTCGAGGATGCCAGATGGGTAAGATGACAAGATCAAGCTATACAAGTAAGTCCTAAACTTCTAAGCAAATTTTAGATCTTGTGCACACCGATCTTTGTGGTCCTATGAAAGTTCAAAGTTATTATGGTGATAAATATTTCATATTATTTGTGGATGATTATTCAGGGATGATGTCAGTTATGTTTCTAAAAGAAAAATCAGAAGCTTTTCAAATGTTTAAATGGTACAAGGCAAGAGTTGAAAATGAAATAGGAAGACAACTAAAATGTCTTAGATCTAATAGAGGAGGAGAATTCACTTATGATGAATTTAACTTATTTTGCAATGATCATGGTATAAAAAGACAAGTCTCTGCACCAAGAACTCCACAACAAAATGGGATAGCAGAGAGAAGAAACAGGTCTATTGTGGATTGTGCCAGAACCCTGATGATTGAAAAGAAAGTGCCAGAAACATTTTGGAGAGAAGCAATAAGCACAACAGTTTACACCCTGAACCGAGTACAACTAAAGAAAGGAACTTTGAAGACGCCATATGAAATCTGGTATGACGAGAAACCTAATGTAAGTTACTTCAAAATCTTTGGAAGTAGATGCTATGTACACAAAGATGATAGAAATGGAAAGTTTGATTAGAAAAGTGAAGAAGGAACATTTCTTGGTTATTCTTCTAGAAGTAAAGCATTTAAATGTCTGATCAAATCATCTAACAAAATAGTAGAAAGTGCAAATGTTAAAATTGATGAATTTGCAGAAAGAAATGATAAAGGAAATTCTAAGGAACCAAAAGATTATGAAGAATTTGTCTATGTTCAACCGACAAATCCTACTGAGAAAGCTGCTGAAGAAAGTGAAGATAATGTCTAGTTACTGAGTGATGAAGAAGATCATTCAGAACCTACCAAGCCTATATTAGCCAAATATGTCAGAAGACATCATGCAGAAAGTCAAATTATAGGAGATAAGGATGATCCAGTGATGACAAGGAACAAACTCAAATAGAACACATGTTTGATATCTGAATTTGAACTAAGAATAGTGAAAGAGGCATTTAACAGTGAAGATTGGGTAAATGCTATGATAGAAGAGATTGATCAAATCAAGAAGAATGACACATGGACACTGGTCCCAAGATCAAAGGACAAAAATTTAATTGGTACATAGTGGATTTTCAGAAACAAGCTGAATGAAAAAGGTGAGGTCATTCAAAATAAAGAAAGACTAGTTTGTAAAGGTTATGCTCAAGAAGAGGGAATTGATTATGGTGAGACTTTTGCACCTGTGGCAAGACTTGAAGGAGTAAGAACATTGTTGGCATATATTGCTTACAATAATTTCAAGGTATATCAAATGGATGTCAAATCTGCATTTCTGAATGGTATATTAGAAGAAGAAGTTTTTATTGAACAACCTGAAGGATTTGTTGAAGGAGAGAATAAAGATCAAGTATGTAAATTGAACAAAGCTTTATATGGTCTGAAACAAGCACCTAGAGCATGGTATGAAAGATTGCACTCTTATTTAATCAAGATTGGTTTTATAAGGATAAGTGAAAACAACAATATGTACATGAAGAATGATGAAAATGGAATATTGATCTCAACCATATTTGTTGATGATATTATCTTTTGTGGAAATGACTCTTTATGCAAGAAATTTGGAAATGAAATGAGCAAAGAATTTGAGATGTCATTAATTGGTAAGATAAAGTATTTTATAGGTTTACAGATACTGCAAATGAAAGATGAGATTTTGATTACTCAATCCAAGTACACAAAGGAAATCTTGAAGAAATTTGGAATGGAGGACTCAAAACCAGTAAGTACTCCTATGACTACCAACTATAAACTATCAAAGAATGATGAATCTACATCTATTGATGAGAAACTTTATCGATCCATGATTGGAAAGCTACAATATGTTGTTCATAGTAGAATAGACATAGCACATGCAGTAGGTATAGTTACAAGATTTTCTGCAGATCCCAAGGAAACACACATGACAGCAATCAAGAGAATTTTTAGATACTTGAAAGGTATTGAGGATTATGGCTTAGTATATCAGAAAGAAAATGACTTTGATTTAAAAGTTTATACTGATGCTGATTGGACAGGCAACATTGATGATAGAAGAAGCACAAGTGGAGGAGCTTTCTTTTTAAGAGAAAGACTAGTGAGTTGGCTTAGCAAGAAACAAGGATGTGTTTCACAATCAACAACAAAAGCTAAATGTGTTGCTGTAGCATTGGATTGTACGAATATAGCACGGATCAAACAACTATTGGAAGGTATAAATGAGAAAGTTACCAAGCCAGTAACTATATTCTATGACAATACTAGTGCCATTAACATTTCAAAGAATCCTATTATGCACTCTAAGACAAAGCACATCTCTATCAAATATCATTATCTTAGAGAAGAAGTTCAAGAGAAGAAAGTGTTGGTAGAGTATGTTAGCACAAAGGAACAAATAGCAGTCATCTTCACCAAGCCACTGCGAAGGGACACTTTTGAGTATCTCAGAAGCAAGTTAGGGGTCCTACCCCTATCTTCTACTCACTGAATGAGTTTGGTGAAAGCATCAATTGAATGAATCTACAGAATATT
Organism: Cryptomeria japonica; assembly: GCF_030272615.1. NCBI lineage: Eukaryota > Viridiplantae > Streptophyta > Pinopsida > Cupressales > Cupressaceae > Cryptomeria > Cryptomeria japonica. The sequence continues at coordinate 634,782,361 of NC_081408.1, forward strand.
ATATGTGGATTGATGCTTATTTACACACTTTAGGATGTTTTCTAAAGGTGTGCAGGGAACAATTATAGTCAATAGGAATTGAAGACATAATGCTCTGATCGCGACTGAGTTGACACATAAGAGCAAGGAATTCACTTCTTAGTGGAAGAAATCATGTTTTAGTTCTTTACTTTTTGGCATTGTTGTCAAAGGGGGAGAAGAATATTGTCTAGGGGAGAAGTTTGATGATAGGGGGAGAGCATTTCAGAATCTCACAGCAATCTGAATCAATTAGGTCAAATCAATTGGTTTTTCCATTAATGCCAAAGGGGGAGATTGTTGGAATTTCAATAAGGATATTGAGAAGGTTGTTGATGATTATGGCTATATCTGATTAAGGATATTTAATATCTTAATATTATTATTTTTTCATTGATGTCAATAAATTTATTTTCTAATTTAGTATGAAGTTGCCATATCCTAAGAAGTATGATTTGATGAGTATAAAGATGTCAGTAAAAGACACAGAAAGATTGTGATGAATAAGGGGAGAAATAAGTTATTCAATGGGCAACTATTACCGAGTTAGACAATGATGAGATCATGATGTTTAGATTGCTTTGATATCCTACATATGTTGTTGATTGTAAGGTTAATACTATACTATGTTACCGAGCAAAGAACCCAATCGGTAAACCCTAAAGTTATCGCTATCAGTTAATGAAGGCGGAATGTCTATTGAGTGAAGTTTAGTATTTACTGAGTTGCAACTGAGCTATAACAGAATGCATTAAATGATTAAAAGCGTTATTTAATGAAGGAAGCTAAGGAGCTAGAATTGATTAAATGATTGGTATGTCATGCATGAAGTTTGTTAAAGAATCTATGGCAATGGAAGATTGGCAGAAAGATCTACAACTCAGATTGAAATGTAATACCTTAGCACAAGTTCCAAGAAATGTATGCAAGTTCCAAGACGAGGTAAAATGTTTTCAGATCGAAGGATACATTGAACCTAGTCAAGTTTGAAGATCTGATGGCTATGATTGATCATGGGATATGTGATCAAGGAGATTAAGAGATTAGCAAATTGTTTATAAATAAGGAACTATTGATAAACAATGCATGCGGGCAAGTGTAAGCATAGGGATGCTACATAGTGATTACCCAACACATAAGCTTGAAGACCTGTTTGATTAATAGAGTATAGAGCCCAATAGAGGGACAAGATAAGTCCTATGACTAGATTGTATTGAGGAAATAAGAATCTGCTTTAGCATTTTTGATGTGAAGGTGCAAATATATTTTATTACTGTTATTTTCTAAAGTGACAAAAAATCTCTTAACCGAGTGGACTTAATAGTCTTATTTGTAAAACCCTCTAGCAAGGTGATATTCTGATTGAGTGTTTGAAATCCTTTAATAAGGTCACTTCTAACAAGGTCAAGATCCTAACAGATCTGAGAGAAATCCCTTAACTAGGTCACATCTAGCAATGTGTTTGTAATCTTTAACAGGATTTGCTTTTAACTTAGCATACTCTAGAAGAGTATATTTCTTAGTGGGTCCAAAATCCCACAGTGGTTTTTCCCTATTTGGGTTTCCATGTTAAATCTGGTGTTATGAGTGTTATGATGTTTATATGCTTATGAGTTTGCATGTTTTGTAGTTTTGGTTATATTGCTGAAGTATATGTTACCGAGGTTGAATCTGTTGTTTTTATGGAAGATTAAGTTTGTAAGATTCAACCCCCCCCCTCTCATCTTGTTAGCTTGGCATCTGTACTTAACAATTAGTATCAGAACTATCAGCATGAGCAACCTCCTCTGCCAGATGAGTAATAGATGCATTCCCATCTCCAGATTGATCTTCAGTCTTTCTGACCCATCTCTGGGTATGATCTTGTCAGATTTCATTAACCTTCTCTTTTCTTTTCTCATTTGATCCTCCATTGCCAACTAGTGGATTTATACATCTACAGAATTTAGTAATATGTCCAACCTCATTACATCCATAACATGTAACATTGTTCCTTTGAATTCCTTTGCTAAAACTGATATAATTTCTTGACCTGGACTAATTAGCCATATGTCCAATTTTTCCGAAACATTCATTCTACAATCTTATGTCTTATGACCATACTTATTACATTTAGAACATTTACTGGGAGCAAAATCAGGGTTCCGATTTGCTCTGTTTCTACATTTCCTAGCCATGTGACCAAATCAATTGCAAACAAAACATCTACCATTAAATTTATAAGAATTGAAGTGCCTTACCAGTGCCTTATGGTTTTGATATTCATTAGTATTACCAGAACTTTTTCCTCTCTCAGATCCAAGTCCACTAGAATCTTCATTCTGCCTTTGTCTTTTCAATAACTCATCTAGCTATGTTGAACTAATCTTGAATTTTTCTTTATGCTCACTTGCAGTAGTTAGATCATCTCTTCGAATTATCATTTGTCTCTCAAGCTCTTGTTCATTACTCTGGGATTGTATTAAATCAATTCTCAGCATATCATTCTCATGAACCAACCTACCACATTCTTCAAATTTGTTCTTCAAAGATACAACAAGATTTTCTTCCTTTTTATGCTAGTCCTTAATCTCTTTAGACATTGTCATAGTTATAGCTTGCATTTCATTTTTCATTACCATGTTCTACGGACTCAACTTCTGACATTGTTCCTTAAGTGCATCTTTCTCTTTATAATCTTGATTTTGCAAAAGTTCCTTCCTCCTAGCTTGAACAGATGAAAGCCTCTCTTGTAGGACAAGAATGAATTCCTTAGCAGAATTCAATTCATCATGTAGCTTTAAGTTCTTCATCCTTTCAACATCATAATCTTCAAGTGCCATCTCAAGTTTCTTTTCCACACCCATATCCATGGATTCCAGATTCTAGATTCAGGATCTCCCTCAAGCTATTAAACTTCCTCCAAGGCAAAAAGCTCTGATACCAATTGTTGGAATTCAAGAACACTAAGAGGGGGGGGCGGGGGGTGATTCAGTGTTCTACCGATATGATCAATTTTAACCTTATTAAAACATGCATACACCAACTGATATACTGGTACATATAGAATTAAAAGAAGTAAAGCTATTGGTGTAAATAAATATTCATTATGGATATTATTACACTTTACTTAAGTTAACTTAGGATAATGTATTTATTTGTAGTTTGGATTTGAGACACTTAGGGAAGTGTGCACATAGGGATAGAGCTTGTAGGAGAAATTCCACCTTTTGTGGTCTTATTTTGTTGTTACACTCCACATTCGATGGGTCATCCACCTCTTGTGGAATATTATATTATTTCTCCTACCTACCCCTAGTATTTCCTACCTACCCTTATTTCTCATTGAGCCACATATCATGATTGTGTGCTCATACATCCATATGGCCTTGCCTATATAAGAAGGCCTGTATTCATTGTATTGAAGAATCCAGTTGATCATTTTCATATTGATGAGAATATAGTTTGTTCTTGTCATTATTTTGTCTCTATTTTTATACTTTTCATTGTGCTCTTGATCTTGGCAAAATCTCACATGGTATCAGAGCCATTGGGGCTTCATTGATTGGTTTTTGGAGACATCATGGAAGGCTTCTATTTTCAGATCTGAGGAACTGCACTTTTTGGAGGCATCTTGGAGTGTTTTTGAACTCACCATTGCATCCAGGAGGCCATTTCCATAAAAATCGAGTATAAATTCAACCTATTTTGGCGAAAATCGATTTTTGGGTGTTGAGGAAATTTTCTGCCCAATTCAGGTAGTACGATACGAAATTTTCGGATTTTTTTCAAAATAAAAAAAAAAAAATTTGAAAATTATTTTTGGGATCCATACCTTCTGCCCAATTAGCTTCTGCCCAGTCAGTGGCGCACAGTCAGCGCCTAGTCAGTAGCACCCAGTCAGCACCCAGTCAGCATTTTCTTTGGAAATTTTTAGACCCCTCTCTGTTGAGCAATTTGGATTTTTCGGTCAACTTTGGAGGCCCATAACTTGCTCAATTTTTCTCGTTTTTGGGTGCAATTTTTTTTTTTTTGATTTGGGCTAGTTTGTCATTCTCTTTGTAGTGGTGTGGTTATTTTCTAGTTTTGGTGCATAGGTTTTTCAGAATTTTCAGATTCTCTCAGCTGTACCTATCCAATCCTCAATTCTACAACTTCAAAGGCCTCATTTGAGCTCATACGACTTTCTTTTTAGGTGCCATTTTTTTTTAAAGTGCATGTTTTTTCATCTACTTTCATAATCTATGATCAGATTTCAGAGATTTTAAGTAGAAATTGTACTTTCAGATATTGGTCTTATTTGGCCTATTTGGTACTTGTAAATTGCTTGGATCTTAGTTTAGATCTCTTGCATTATTAGTTTGAGTCTATTTTGGCCTTATTGAGGCAGTGGTAAAATTGAAATCAAAAGTCCACTTTGCCATTTTTTGGAAGTGGCCCATTGTACATGCACTAAATATAAAGTGCCAAATCATCACTTTTGGGGGGGGGGGTTCTTTGATTGAGTGAATTTGGGGGAGTGTCTTGTGTGATTATGCCTCCCTTTCCTTGTGCTCTTTCATTTTTTTTGCAATGAGTCCTCATAAATTTCCACCTTTAACTCCACATAATTATGCATCATTGAAAATTAAAGTATGGAGCAAATTAATGGAAAAAGGTCTCACGCATTATATAGATGGAACAATAGCAGCACCACCTGATCCTAATGCTCAGTTAGAATGGCTCACTAAGAATTGCATGGCTCTTGGAACTTTGCGCAAGTATGTATTAGATGACCTCATCTTTCATATTGAAAAGTGTACTACAATCAAAGATGCTTGGGATATGTTTCAGAAATTGTATGGTCAAGTTGATGAAATTAGAGGTTATAAGATTGACAATAAGCTCACCAACTTGGATCCCAAGAGTTTTTATACAATCTAAGATTATGTTACCAAAGAAAATGAGCTAAGAGAAAAGCTTAAGGATTGTGGAATTGACAAAAAGGATGCTCAGTTGATATTCAACTTGTTGGACAAGCTTGCATTAGAATATGCAGCATTTGTGTCTAGATTCCAAACTCATCATTTGAGAGTGGGGAGTTCCTATGTTATGCCTTCATTTGACTCTTTCATAGAAATATTGATATTGGAACAATCTAAGTTGTTGAACATTGTGCTTCTCAAGTATTTAAAGTCCAAGGCTTTGGTGGCTAATCAAGGGAATCAAGGAAGTCAAGGCAAAGATTCCAACAAGAAGAAGAAGCAATCTAAGTCATAGCCACAATAGGAAAAGGGACAATCATCCTCTCCATCACAAGGCTATTTTTCATCCTCTTCCAAGAAGGGGACACCACCTAAGAAGGATAATCCAACTTGTGCATATTACAAGAAGTATGGTCATGATGAGCATCGATGCCACATAAAGCAAGTTGATGAGTTAACTAATCTTCTTAAGAAAAACAACATCAACTTACCATCTACCTACACAAAGAAGGATTCATCTCCTTCCTCTTCCTCATAGTCTAAGGGAAAAGGGCAAGCATTTGTGGCTACAACAAGTTCTTCACAATAGTGGATACTTGTCAGGTGCCTCATATCACATGGGTTCTACAAAGCAGCAGTTTTGTTCATTGGAGCCATCTAAGGTACCTCACATTTACATAGGTGATGATACACAAGTAGAGGTTGAAGGGAAAGGTTCATTTGACATGGATGATGGAACTTTTGAGAATGTTCTCTATTTTCCTAACTTGTCTACCAACCTTCTCTCTATCTACCAAATCACTCACTATGGGAATGTGAAAAAGGTTGAGTTTACACCAGATTTAGTTGTGGTAAAGGAACTTGATGATGATGCCTTGGTAGTAGTGGGACAAGTCAATGACAACTCAAGGCTTTATTCATTCTCCCACTTTGTGCCAAGTTCACCTTCTAGGGCCTTGCTTACTCATTCAAATTTAGAAAGTAAGCTATAGCATGAGCGGTTTGGTCACCTCAACTACCGCTATCTTCAGTAGCTCAGCACTAAAGACATGGTCACAGGTCTACCTCGAATTAGTTTTTCAAAGGGTGTATGTTCAGGTTGTTCCATGGGTAAGCACCCTAAAGAGAATTTTGATAAGGGGAAATCTTGGAGAGCTTTGGAAGTTCTTCAACTTGTTCACAGCGATGTAGCAGGTCCATTTCCAGCACCTTCATTTAGCAAGGCCCGCTATGTCCTCACCTTCATTGATGACTACTCCCACTTCACTTGGGTCTACTTTCTTATTCATAAGAGTGAAGCATTTGACAAATTTCAGGACTTCAAGACTCATGTGGAGAAGCAATCTGGGAAAGTGGTGAAGATTCTTTGTACAGATAATGGAAGGGAATATGTGAACAAGAGACTTGAGGATTTTTGTACATTTGAGGGGATTGATCTTCAGCATTCTGTAGCATACACTCCATAGCAGAATGGAGTTGCAGAATGCAAGAATAGAACTCTCAAAGAAATGGCTAGCTGTATGATTCATGCACATTCTCTTGATCCCACTTTTTGGGCTGAGGCTATCAGTTGTGCCACACATATATAGAATCGGGTTCCTCACAAAGCTTTGCAAGGTATTACTCCTTTTGAAGCTTGGGCTGGTAGGAAACCGATTGTGAGACATTTCAAAGTCTTTGGGTGTCCAGCATGGGCTCACATACCTCCACAGAAACACAAGGCATTGGAACCTTAGAGTCAGCCTTGCATATTTGTTGGATATCCTGAGGGTGTTAAGGCATATAGATTGATGGATCCTGAGACACATGAGGTGTTCATTGAGAGGAGTGTTCACTTTGAGGAAAGCTCTCCTAGCTTAGCCTCTCTACCTCCTCCACCTTCCTCCATTGTGGATAGTGATGCTAGTAATTCAGATGATGAGACTCCTTCAACTCCGACTCGTAGTGTTACACCTCCATAGGGTCCACTTGCAATTGAGGAGCCTCATTCTCCACCTCCACCTAGACCTCATTGGGCTCGACAAACACTTGAGTCCATGGGTTCTCTTGTTGGGGATCCTTCAGATACATGGACAACTTGATCACAACATCAAGATCTTCCACATGCATTCATTGCTACCACTTCCGATCCATAGACATTTCGGGAAACATCAGGGGTTCCTGAGTGGGAGAAAGCTATGGAGGAAGAGTATAGTTCCTTGATGAGGAACAACACATGGGATTTAGTCCATCTCCCTAAGGGGAGAAAGATGGTTCGATGTAAGTGGATCTATCGGACCAAGTTTGCAGTGGATGGTAGTGTGGATAAGTATAAGGCATGGTTTGTTGTGAAAGGTTTCTCTCAGGTTGTAGGTGTTGACTATACTGAGACCTTTGTGCCTGTAGCCAAGATGAACTCCATTCGCTTGACACTTGCTATTGCTGCAACTCATGGTTGGGTTGTACATCAGATGGATGTGAAGAGTGCTTTTCTTCATGGTGACCTTGATGAGGAGATTTATATGGAGCAGCCTCAAGATTTCATCTAGGATACTTCCTTGGTTTGTAGACTAAGGAAATCTCTCTATGGCCTTAAGCAGGCCCCCAGGGCTTGGTATGCCAAGATGGATTCCTTTCTTCTCTTCGCAGGGTTCACCAGGTGTCATTCCAATTCGAAGTCTACATTTTGCAATAGGATGACTCTCACTTGATACTTGTGCTCTATGTTCATGATTTGATCATTACAAGGAGTACCACATCCATCATTAGCAAGGTCAAATCTGCTTTGCATGACAACTTTGCTATGACTGACTTGGGTCTTTTGCACTACTTTCTCGGGATACAGATTTCATAGTCACCTTCTAGGATTACACTATCATAACCCAAGTATGCTCTTGATCTACTTGCATGCTTTCATATGGCTGATTGTAAGCCTACACCAACTCCCTTTCTTTCAGGAGTCAAGCTTGGGGCTCAGTGTTCTTCTCCACCAGTTGATACCACTTTGTATTGTCAGCTTGTGGGTAGTCTCATCTACTTGACCCATACATGCCCTGCTATTTCATTTGCAGTTGGCATGGTTTCCCACTTCATGCAATAGCCACATGAGCTTCATTGGAAATCCACCAAAGACATCCTTCATTACATCTAGGATACACATAACTATGGGATTCACTATGCAGCAGGCATAGGACTTCGATTGGGCTAGCGATCTTGATGATTGTAAGTCTACTTTCGGTTATAGTTTTCACCTTGGTTCAGGCCCCATTTATTGGCAGAGCAAGAAGCAACATGCTATTGCTCTCTCTTCGACTAAGGTTGAGTATCGAGGTGTTCTTAATGTTGGCATATGCACACTCCAATGAGACATTGTATGTGTTTGAAGGTTTTGTCATTGATGGCAGCCTTGCAATCCTATGGCACCAGAAAAGACATTATACTAGCATCAGTAGATCACACTCTACACTAGCACTTAGGACACTGGCACCGACATAGAAAAAAGGAAGTATATTGGCACAGAGGCTGACAGGATTTTTTTTATATAATATTTTGTTTATTATTGTAAGCCGACTTGGCAAATTGTAAAATGACTCTTATATATAAAAGAGATCATTGTAGACATTTTGTAATGTGATGAATGTGAAAAGAATGCGAAGTAGAAGCATTAAGGAAAATATTAGGCAGAACTAATATGCAAAATATAGGTGAAGGGTATATGTAAAGAACAGAGTAGGAACTGGTATTGAATCAGCCATTGAAGATGCTATTGTAAAGCAATACAATATATTGGATTTGTATAATCCTTATTGTAAGTTAGTGAGACTTCCTATTGAGCAGTAAGCTCTAGGCAGTTGGCCTTCCTGCATGTGTAGGCCCCTATTGTAAGTAATATTCTCTTATTGGCCAATGAGTGAATATTGTGGGTCACAATTCCCACCAAGGTTTTTCCCACACCAGGTTTCCTTATTAATATCTTGTGTTATGATGTACTTTTCATGTGGATGTACTTGATTCTATTTATTGCATTATTTCTTGCATACCAGTACAATGTTATATTATGTTCTGCATGTTTTAAATTAAGAAATTCTAATCACCAGTCTGATACTGACTCACCTCCCCCTCTCAGTATCTGTGGGACCCCTAAAAATTGGTATCAGAGCTCGGTCCTATATTTTCAGAAGCCTAACAACTTGAGGAAGATCTTGTCACCGGTAAAGATGGAAAATCTGATGAAGTAGCTTGAAGGAGCTCTTACAGACTATGATGCAGAAAAATTGAAAAATATCAAACTAGAAGATGATTTAAGGGCAGCTCAGGATGTCATTCAGGTACTTCAAGAAAATTTTACTGTTGCAAGAAATAAGAGAAGAGAACTTTGTGAAAAATTACAAAATGAGAATGATGAAAAGGAATCACTTAATGATATGATAAGCAAGTTGAAACAAGAGATCATGACAACAAAAAATGAAATGTAGGATATGACTATGAGATTTTGCAAAGAGATTGAGGATAGGAAGAAGAATGAAGAAGAATTGACCAGAAGACTAAGTGATGTAGAAAATGAGAATACAAGACTTAGCTATGAAAATGGCATGTTGAAGATAGATCTGATGCATACTCAGAATGACTCAAATGAACTGATGAGACAAAAAGAAATCTTGGAAAGAGAACTGGAAACTGCAAACAACACAAAGAAAAATTCAAGAAAAGCTCAGAGAAACTTGGCACATTGTTGAAGAATCAAAAACCTAAAGGTGACACTTTTGGAATTGGCTTTGAAGTTGGTGAAAGCTCTGGTACTGCAAATACTCAAGATCATAGCAAACCTGTAAGACAACCTAATGCTTACAAATTCAATGGAAAATGCTTTAACTGTAATAAGTATGGTCATAGAGAGAATGAATGTAGATCTAGAAATTATCAGAATATCAACACACCCACTGGTCAATATTCTAAATGCAACAAAGTAGGTCACAACTCTAAAAACTGTAAAATGAATGTGAGATGTTATGTTTGTGGAAGATTTGGACATTTATCTAATCAATGCAGAACACAAACTGGCATAGGTTATGGGAAACCTATTCAGAAGAATAATGTAACTTGTTATGCATGTAACAAGATTGGGCATATTGTTAAATTTTGTAGAAGTAAAGGAACACCGGTAGACAAAAAAAGTTCTACCTTGAAAGGTAAAGAAAAAGTTGAAGAGGTTAAGCAAGAATTCTCAAAACAATGGATTAGGAAAGCTGATCTAAATATTCGGAATACTCCTCCACCAGTAGAACCAACCAATGCTTCACCGGTAGGACAAAGTGATGCTTCACCAGAAGGATAGAGTAGTGCTCCACCAGTAGGAAGTTCTTCATCTAATTGAAGAAAATTTCCTTGAGTTTTTAGCAATCTAATGACACATGTGCTATTATTCCCTCAGTTAAGATAAGAAGTTGGAAATTACTTATTACTGGCAAACAATGTTAAGTGAATACTTAACTGGCATGCAATTAATGTGGTAGATGGCAAATAGACATTATAAAGATAAGGTTTTGGCTCCATTTCATTTTATCGTGATTTCAAATTTTTGAAGAGCACGAAGACTCTGAGCTAAGGCATTTCGAGCAAGAAGCAAGAACACTCCAAGCAATCATCCATCCAAGGTAGTAAAAGGTATTTAATCATGGAATCCACCTCTACAATTGAATACATAGAAAACCCTACTGTTGTTGAAGTAATAAAAAGACCTAGGCCCGTATTTCAGTTAGTTCCTGAGATAGCAAAGAAGGATGATACCTTAGGTGCTTTTTCTCAAATTCCTAAGGAAGTTGTATATGCTGAAGACCCTAGAATGTACATCCACTACAACATTAAAGAGTTAGGAAATGAGGAAATTAAAACCATGTATAAAACCGTGATATGTGATAATACTGGCAATGTTAAAGATGAACACAAAATCATTGAAACCCTAGGATTTAGAGAGATCCTTAGCATTCCTAAATTTCCAAAGGATGTGATTAGGATAGTTTTAAGCAAGGTACATGGAGAATTTTTCTAGTTAGATGCAATCCATAAGATCACCAAGGAAGCTATGAAAGCTGTCACAGGGTTACCGACCACCGATAAAAGACTAGATAAAACCAAGAGGGTTTCCAATGACCTAGTTATAAACCTAACTAGTGCAACATTTGACGAGGTCTCTAAGGGTTAATGATATAAAAGATATCAATGTGATATTCATCAATATGATATTAGGGTATAAAGCAACTCATACTAATAGACTAAATTTAGTTTCAAGTTTATGCATTAAGAGTGCTTATGATATGGTAATAGATAATGCAAAAATTGACATATGTGAATGGTTAAAGGATGAATTAATTGACAATCTTGGAAAGATCAAGAAGGACAAGAAAGGAACTTTAAGATTTGGAAATTTGTTGGTATGCCTAATGCTACACATAACAAAATAGGTTCCCGGTATAGGCTACAAAGAACTTGGATATGACATACCGGTAGGAAAACAATTGGCTGAACTATTCAATAACATGGGTGAGAACAAGGAAAAGAATATTAATGGCTTCTTTCAAGCATTAAAAGCTAAAATGAAGAAAAGAGTAAGGTTATCACAAAAGATTGTAGACAAATACAAAGATGATATATGCTTTGTCATCAAGAAAGATGAAATCTGGATGGAAGCGGTCATCCCAAGGACAGTTTGGGTAACCGAGATGGGCTCTGAAATAGATGATCACATAGTTGAAACATATGTTAAAGCACTTTTGGAAGCCCCCAAAGAACCAAAAGAAGAAATATTTGGTAGTGCTGAAACCATAGAAAGCCAAATTCAATCAAAGAAAAGAGTGAAAAAGGTTGAGGCAGTTGTAAGAAAAGGGACCAGACAAGCAAAAGCCATTAAGGGAGATGTATTGAAGAAAACCGACATAACAGAGGATGAGTTAATAGCTCCATAGCCTGAAACTCACCTATCACTGGTAGGTACTTCTTTAGGAAGTGGCATGCCTACAAATTTTAAAAGAGTTGTAAGGAAAAGAGATCCCTCACCAACAACCACACCTTCACCTAGGAGGACAAGGTAAAAGCAACAAGCAATGAGATCCTCGGTTAGAAAGACCACACCAAAGAAGAAACTGACACCTAAGAAGAACAAAAGGACAAACAAAGACTTGGCCCCTCTTGATATACTGCTAAATGAAATCATAGAGGAAGGTAAACTGAAGAACATAGAGAAAATTTATGACACTCTAACAACTGATGAGAAAGAACAAGTAGAGAGTAGTGTTATATTGCACATGGATATGTACAAGAAATTTTTGATGGAAGTAGTAAATGAAATTCCTGATGAATTATTTAAAAGACTTGAGGCAAGAAGACAAGAAGTGATAGAATTGGATTAGAAAATAAAAATTGAGAAGCTACTTGCTGTATATCGGGTAAACTCTCCAAAGGAATTTGATGATTTAATTGCTCAAGCAAACTGGTCAGTATTCTCTATTGCACACTGGCATATTTCACTAATGGCAGGAAGAGTTAATGAAGTGACAAAGGAAACAAAAGGTGGATGGGATATATTCCTAGTTGAGAAAGAAAAACAAGAAGAGTACAGGAACCCTAAACCTATAAAGGTATATCAGAAAGACAGAGACAAGGGGAAAGGTAAAGTTGGTGGACCACCAAGTATCAAGGTTAGAGACAACTTACCCCCACCTTCTTTAAATACTCCATCGGTAAAATCAACAACTAGTAAAGATCAATAGGCAGCTGAGAGTATGGATGTAGAGGATAATAATCCTAATCCTAAAGTCATATATACTGTGAATGTTGATACTCAGAAGATCAACATAGTAGTAGACAAAGATACAACTGTTAAGTCATATATGGCTAGTGAGCCTCTGGTAGTAGGGGAAATAGATAAACTGATACAAGATAAAGAGAAAAAGATAGAGACTAAGACACAGACTAAGGCAATGAAACATACAGAGAAACAAATAGAGCTAAAGGCTCTGGAACAACAACAACCAGAATAGGTACATAAGAAAACAATGCCACCAGCAACTAGTGAAGTAGGAAAACCAGTGCTTAAAGAAATGCAGACACAAATAGACCTACTAGAGGTCAATACAAGCTTGGTTACTTCCACTGGTACTCAGATTGTTGGATCATCATCAGGATATAAATCAACAAATGTGACTAAGGTGTTATTAGATTCTATCAAGAAAATAACCGACTACAGCTCACAAGCTTACAAAACAATTGATGATTCCATACCAATTTTGAAGGTAATTGCTCCCAACTATAATATAGATAACAAAGATTCTTTAGGACAATTGGATACATTATGTAAATATATCTCAGAAAACATTGAGAAAATAAAGGAAGAGTCAGTGAAGGATAAGGTAGAAATTGAAAAACAGAAATTGTTTGATGAGGAAATAAAGAAGTGCAATAGAGATTTTGACACACTTCTACCGGAACTATGTAATTTGTTGAAAGAATACAAAAATCTATATAAAGATACCTGTAAAACAAAAATTTTGACTATAGATATTGACAAGAAAATGAGCAAGGTACTGGATGAGATAAATAAACTTGCAGACAGCTTTGTCAACTCACCTGATACACTATCAATTTTTGAGGAGAAGATAACAATTTTTGAGGAAGAACTACTCAAATTGGAAAGAGAGAAAGAAAGAATAATAAATAAGGCAAAACATTTGAGATCTAAACTAAGTCCAAGATTGGACTATCTAGCATCTCTGCGGAAGGAAATTTCTAAGGCATTAATATAGGGAAGCAAAACACTAGCAGAGCATTAGTAGCATCTCACCGATACAGTAAAGAGAATAGAGACAATAATAAAAGATAGAAAGAAGTTTATGGATAGTATAAACTTGATTTTGGGAGATTTTTTTCAAATTATAACAACCCAGCTGCAAGGTTGAAACCACAAACTCTGCTGAAATCTTGACAACCTTTGTCATTGATGCCAAAGGGGGAGTAGTGGGATGAGAAAATTCAAATCACAGGAATCATATGCTCAGGGGGAACACACACATATTTGGTAACATTTTTGGACTGCACACTTTTGAACACTTTTTGAAATTTCTCATGAGTGTTGCCATCAATGCCAAAGGGGGAGATTGTTGGCATATGCACACTCCAATGAGACATTGTATGTGATTGAAGGTTTTCTCATTATTGGCAACCTTGCAATCCTATGGCACCGGCAAAGAGATTATACCGGCATTAGCAGATCACAGTCTACACCAACACTTAGGACACCAACACCAACACAGAAGACAGGAAGTATACCGGCATAGAGGCCAACAGGGATTTTGTTATATAATATTTTGTTTATTATTTCAAGCCGACTTGGAAAATTATAAAATGACTCTTATATATAAAAGAGATCATTGTAGACATTTTGTAATGTGATGAATGTGAAAAGAATGTGAAGTAGAAGCATTAAAGAAAATATTAGGTAGACCTAATGTGCGAAATATAGGTCAAGGGTATATGTAAAGAATAGAGCAGGAGCTGGTACTAAATCAGGCATTGAAGATGCTATTGTAAAGCAATACAAGATATTGGATTTGTATAATCCTTATTGTAAGTCAGTGAGACTTCCCATTGAGTAGTGAGCTCTAGGCAGTTGGCCTTCCTGCATGTGTAGGCCCCTATTGTAAGTAATATTCTCTTATTGGCTAGTGAGTGAATATTGTGGGTCACAAATCCCACCGAGGTTTTTCCCACATTGGGTTTCCTCATTAATATCTTGTGTTATGGTGTACTTTTCATGTGGATGTACTTGATTCTATTTATTGCATTATTTCTTGCATACCGGTACACTGTTATATTATGTCCTGCATGTTTTAAATTAAGAAATTCTAATCACTGGTCAAATACTAATTCACCCCCCCTCTCAGTATCTGTGGGACCCCTAACAGTTAATGTAGAGACTGAGACCATTTGGCTCCTATAGATTCTCATAGAGTTTGGGTTCACCACTCCACGACCAACAGTTCTACATTATGACAATAAAAGTGCTATTGCAATCTCGAAGAACCCAGTCCAGCACCAGCGGACCAAACACATCAAAATTCATATGCACTATATCCGAGAGCTCATTCAGGAGCAGGTCATTGATTTGCAATATTGTCCTACAGCGGAGCAAGTTGCTAACATATTCACCAAACCTTTCACTAAGAGTAAGTTCCAATAGTTGCGAGTTCTCTTGGGGGTGTAGGATGTGTCATTAGGAGGGTCAGCTGACTTCTACTTCCTCTCTTATGGGGGGGACTTTTTCCTCTTTGAGGTTTTGTCCATCTTCTTTGAGAGTCTTTTGTACTTTCATCTCTCTTTTGCGGGGGAGTTTTTTCCTACTGGGTTTTCTCCTTTTCTCCATTTGTGAGAGATTGCATTGTATAGTTTTCCTTGCAAATGCATATTTTACATGGGTACTTATCATGGCCTAGTAGCCAGGACCCATCTTGCATTGTTGACTTGAGTCTTCATTCCCCTAAGTTGCACTTAAGGGGGGGTGTTGGTGTAAATAAATATTCATTATGGATATTATTACACTTTACTTAAGTTAACATAGGATAATGCATTTCTTCATAGTTTGGATTTGAGACACTTAGGGAAGTGTGCACATAGGGATAGAGCTTGTAGGAGAAATTCTACCTTTTGTGGTCTTATTTTGCTATTACACTCCACATTCGGTGGGTCATCCACCTCTTGTCGAATATTATATTATTTCTCCTACCTACCCCTAGTATTTCTTACCTACCCTTGTTTCTCATTGAGCCACATGTCATGATTGTATGCTCGTACATCCATATGGCCTTGCCTATATAAGAAGGCCTATATTCATTGTATTGAATAATCCAGTTGATCATTTTCATATTATGAGAATATAGTTTTTTCTTGTCATTCTTTGTCTCTATTTTTATACTTTTCATTGTGCCCTTGATCTTGGCAAAATCTCACAAAAGAAACCAATAAGCCAATCACATAAATGAATACCATAACACACAAAATTATATGTGGAAAACCTCAAAGAAGAAAAAACCACGGTAGGATTTGTGACCCACAATATCAATCCACTTGCCATATGAAGAGATATTACAAAATATAGGGGCCTCCACTTGTAGGAATGCTTACAACCTAGAGCACATTGCTCAATCACAAAAAGGAGCCTCACTGACTACAAATAAATCTAGACTACAATCTAGAGAAATGAGTGAACTGCTAAGATAGCATATTCTATGCTAGAATACAGTTTCGATTAAGCTTTTTCTATTCTACTATGAAACCCTAAACCCTTTATCAGAATAAATCTTTACAAAATTATCCTCTCATATATAATTTCTCTGATATATTTTGCATCTTCTATCCATTCATATTCTCATCCCTTACATATTATATATTACTACATATTAATATGATCTAATTAAGCTGACCTATATACCCTATACAATTTATCATGCCTTATGTTGTCTTAGAAAGATAATTACTATATCAATATACATGTTGGCTAGATAACATTAATACATGAATATCAAAATCAATTGCCAATGCTGGATCCAAAAGATATTGACCTCCAATACCAATAACCTTATTCTAAACCATGTCGTCTTACATTGTCGGTAACCAAATAAATTCATCCATCCTACCGGTGCTGGTGTAGAGTCTATGAAGTGATTACCAATACAAAACTGAACCAAAACATGAAGTCGGAATAAGCTGCCATGTTGCCATCAATGACTACATAGTGAAACCAACCAATAGAGTGTCAATTTCCAACAATATCTCCACTTGAGGAGACAAACTAAATGTCTTTATTGGAGACATTCTTTCTTGTGCAGCATTCACCAGTAGTAAGACCTAATACTCTAGTATCCATGGAGTATTTTAGTTTCTTCAATATTTTGTCCAAGACATCACTACTGCCATCAAACCAAATCCTTACTTTGAGCTCATCTTGGTACTTTTCCAACTCCACTGACAACTTTTCTATTTCATCCTTTAGATTCTAACACTCTCTACCTTTTGTTTCCACTTCTAGCTCTAGCTCCTCACATCTTCTCTCCTTAACATCAAGGACTGATTTCAATTCATCAGTCATTTCTTTGGCTTCTTCTAGTTGAGTTGTCAACATGCAGATATTCTTATCTGACTCTTCAAGACATGTTCTCCACTGGCTCCATTCTTCATGAACTAAAATTTTGTAATTCTTAAATTCATTTTTTAACATTTTTCAACTCATCTAGGGCACTTACCATCTCTCTTTGAAGATCAACTTGAGCTTCATCATCTTCTTCATCTTCACCATCACTGCCAAACACATCTTTCTAGTAGGATTGATATGCATGATCACTTTCAAATGTGCGCATCTCACTTTGTGTCTCATGAGACATGAAGAGATGGGTTTGTTCTTCATCATTGTTGCTGCTAATTGATCTATCATCATATGTATATGTATTTTCTCTATTATTCTTTTTTCTTCCACAAACTAATTTTGTAGTGGTAGGCTCATTTCCATAGAGCTTCTTCAATCTATCCCATAGGATTTTTATCGATTTGCATCTATCCACCTATGAGGAAACATCACCAAAAAGCCCACTAAGAATAGCCTTCATTGCTTCATCTTTGCATATAGATCTTCTTTCAGCTTCAGGGCCAGTGGGAGGACTGACCAGTCTAGAGAGACCATTAACAACTGACATCAAGAAATCCAAGCCTAAAGAGGACAAATAGACATCCATTCTACAACTCTAGATGGAATAGTTTGAACCATCAAAAACTGGTGTAGGGATTGATTCAAAACTAACCATTGTGTTCTCAAAACTAGAATCTACCCAAGCTAGAGAAAGCTTATTAAACCGGGAACCTATGCTCTGATACCAATTGTAGAACACAAGATTCCACTGAGAGGGGGGGTGAATTAGTGGTTTCCAAACTTAACTCTTTTAAACCTAAATGTGTGTACCAGTTAGTGGATCTAACACAAGGAGAATATACTAGTGAGATAGGGAGAAGACCAAAATGCAAGAAAACACAAAAGACACATCACATAACACCGGATATACGAGGAGAACCCAACCTAGTAAAAACCTCAGTGAGAAATGTTGTTGGATTCTACTGCTCCAATCTAGCCTCACAATAAACAATTGTATCCAAAGTTTAGGGCACCAACCCAATGAGCACCAACCCTTGCACCAAGCTCCAACTTGTGATTACAATGACCATGAACAATACAATAGTAATATCCCACTTACAAATGGATTTTGTAACCTATATAATGGCCTACACTTGTCAATTACAATGAATGAGTTCATGGTCCCCTTCACCAAATCCGATCTACACTTAAACACACTACATCAATCATGATGCCAACAAATCAGATTTATGTCCTCTGATCTATCTCGAGCCGCAAAACCTTGCAATCAACCCTTGATAGTCGAGGTCTTCATTTAGTGTTGACTGACTCATCACCAACCTCATCGATGCACCATTTATCCTCCATTGTACATATGCCACCTATTTTCTACATGACACTCTTAGTTGCCATGTAACTTAGCCTAGTCACCTGTGTCAATTAAGACTCTTTCACTGACCACATCATACACTATCAGTGCTTACCTATCGGTTTTCTAACCCTGCTGGTTATACAACCACTAGTCACCAATCTTGTCTATCCATAAGATGTATCCAGAGTGGCTCTCCATGCATATCTTCATCAGGTGAGAGCCTTTAACCTTTGTCTCTTTGGTCTCTTTGTTAGCTTTACAACATCTATACCAGTAATATCTACTGCTTGTGTATTGGTAACATACCATGCACACCGGTGACACCAAACTACATCTATATTCTGGTGACATCCTTAATGACACCATGCCATCAATCTTGAACTGTTATGCACCAACCTACATTTGCATTCTGGTTGACATCAGCATTCCAGAGGAAATCTATGACTAGAGATGCAAATTCCTTCTTCATTTGACTGGTTCTCCTCTCAACTAGTTTTCCAAGGTGGAAAACACATCACTCCTTATCCTACCTTTTTCTGTCTTGATAGCTCATCATGCCTTCTCTTATTGAATGGGTGCATATATCTAATTTCATGCACATGAGGCATCCTCATGTTTCACAATGGTCATCCAATATAAGCCTTCAATCACCTACCTTCAAATTCTTTGACTATCTTATCACAGAGGGTTATGATGCATTACATTCATGTTGTTAGATAAGCTCAGTATGATAAATTACCAGTAGAATGGAATCCTTGTCACTTGCTGACTAATGATAGGTGGGAATGGTTGTCATGATATTGTGCTAATTCTTCTTCCGGTATTGCATCAATATGACTTCCTTGTATGAGTAGACATAACTTCAACCTGATGTATGATCTGGTTAAGCACACTCTCTGTCAGTCATATCTTCATCCTATGATAACCTCTTCATCTGGTGGGAGTCTTGTTGTATGAAATCCAAAAGCTTATCGGTTTCCTACACATTCTTAATTAGTTCAACCTTGCTTCTTACTAGTCACATGCTTACCAGTTGGCAATAACATATTGCCAACATATCACTCAGTGGTTGTCATTCTATACCAGTCTCCAATCCTTACTTATCAGTTAACTCCATCTCGTAACATGCCAGTTGATATCCCATGACAAAAAACCCATTTGACATCAATAAAAACAAAAATAACAATCTCTCATACTTGTTTACATGCTATACCAGTTGACATCAATCACAACACAATGCCAACAACAAAACCCTAATTTGATACTGATTAGGATTGATGATGTCCAATTGATATGACAAATTGATCATGATCATTGATTGTAATTCTAAGATGATAATGACAAGACCTAATTCAAAATGTGAGAGATTATTATCAAATAGGAAAGAAAGGGAAAGGAAAGATGTAATGTAGACAAACGTTAAATATTGAATACGTGACATAGAGGAAATGTTATCAAGATGCAAAAACCCTATAAGAAGGTCACACAAAGATGCTAAAGTATGCTGTCACAAGCATTGACAATTTTTAGATGCCTATAGTTATTATAGTAGATGTGCAATATTTGGAGGATTTTAGGTATTTGGTTTAAAATTATTAGTAGGATGTGGATACAAATGGTTTAAAAGATAGAGAGGATTTAAATAATCTAAATTATTTGGATGAAGGTGTTGGCATTGTATTGTGATTGATGTCAACCGATATGTACTCAATAGTATGGATGGCTACTAGTATGCAAGGTGTATGCAAGATGCAATAAGAAGATGTTGTCAATATGGATGTTCACTATTGAGTAAGCATAAGACAGCATGGAGACAACTAAAGGTAAGACTGGTTATGTCAACCGCTAAACAGGGCCACCGATGAGCATGTATGAACAAGAAAAAGACAAACTAATAGAGTGAATAATTGTTGGATCACACAGAGTGTGAACACAAAACAAGGAGAAAACTAAGTTAGATTAAAGTAACCGGCAAGAACAGTGAAGAGATGATACAAGGGTTGACCAGTCACTACATGATCAATAGGGAAAGAAGACTGATAGGATAAGGAAAAAATTAGTAGTGTGTTTAGTCGATGACCAAATCTCAACTGACACAATGGACTGAGCTGAGTTGGATGCTTCCTGACATGCCATGTAGTCTCCAAGTGGCAAGTGCATAGTGCATCATCGAAGTAGTCAGTGATTGGTAAGACATTTAATGCAGTCTGCATAAAACACAGGATGATGAGAGATGTTTGTAGCTCAAAACCAAATGACAGAATAAGATTGAGATTTGTAATGCAAGGAGCAATGCACAATGTCTAGTAGCAGACTAGATTGGGTGAAAAAAACATCCAGAGCCTTTATGGTGATTGACAAAAACCAAAGGCATGTTTAGCCAAATATAGTAAGCGTGTTCTAGAAGGATTGAAAATGGCAGTGAAGCTTGATTTCTTGTAGGTTGTCAGTCATGAAGAGGAGATCCAATGTGATATGATACAGTTTATGGTAGGTTAAAGAAACCCTAACCATAGATAATTTGAACCTCTTTCTAGCAGGAAAGTTCATGTATAAATATGTAAATTGAAGAGATGATATGTGACACCAATTGCTAGAGAGGAGTGTGCTTGAGCAAATAGAGTGCAGATCAAATTGAGAAGAGTATTGCAACTAAGTATCTGAAGGAGAACCAGTAGCAAGAGTTGTAACTGGTAAGGGGGTTTAGTAGAGGTTTAACTGGTAGATAACAGAGTTGAGGTGAACTGGTAGGAAGGAATTTGAGTGATATAGTGCAGGGTGAGTATCAGAGGAAGTCAACAAATATAGAGATTGATCGGTAAGGGATTAGAGAAACTGAATTGATAACCAGTAGTGAAAGAACCAGTGAAATAAAGAAGAGTTGTAACCAGTAGAGAGAAGTTTAATAGGTGTTACAAAACTCATTTGTAACAAGGTACTTTCATTGTAATAAGTTTTTATTTCATTGTATATCACTAACTTGGTGGTCGGTGTAGGGGTTGGTGCTCCTTTTGGTTGGTGCCTATAAAATTAGGGGTTGGTGCTCCTTGGGTTGGTGCCCTAAATCTTTATAATACTGTATTTTATTATGAGGTTGGATTGGAGTAGTAGATTCCAACAACATTTCTCACTGAGGTTTTTCCCACTTTGGGTTTTCCTCATATATCTGGTGTTGTGAGATGCATTTTTTGTGTGTTTGATTTCTAGTGTCTTCATTACTTTACTGGTTGCACACACATAGATGGAGATTATTTGAAATCATTGATTCACCCCCCTCCTCTTAGTGACATATTGTGTTCTACAATTGGTATCAGAGCATTAGGTTCCATGTTGGTCAAAGCTTTCTCTAGCTTGTGTATATTCTGGTCTAAGAAGACAATGGCAAGAAATGAGTCCTCCTTGTCCAAAGCCCCCATGTTTGATGGAACCAACTATGCTATTTGGAGCAAAAGAATGGAAACCTATCTATCCTCCCTAGGTTTTGATGTTTGGAAGTCTATTAAGAATGGGTATACTATCCCTAGTGTTCCTCCCATAGATCCAGATCCTAAGAAGAAGTTCAAAAACAATGCAAAATATAAACATGATATTTTCAATTGGTTGTCAAATAATGAGTTTGTCAAGGTTATGCATTGCTCATCCACCAAGGAGACTTGGGATAAGCTATAGATATTATTTGAAGGAGATGTTAAGGTCAAGGAGGCCAAGTTGCAAACACTAAGAGGTCAACTTGAAGTCTTGAAGATGAAAGATGAAGAAAAGATTGCAGACTACCTTCACATAATTGATGAAACCATGAATACCATCAGAGGACTAGGAGATGAAATTGCTAATGAATTTATTGTCAAAAATGTGCTTAGATCACTTACATATAAGTATGATACTAAGGTCTCTACTATAGAGGAATCAAAGGATCTAAAAATCTTTTCAATGAATGAGTTATTTAGCTCTCTAACTGCTTATGAGATGAGGACAACTGGTGAAGGAATTTCAAAGAAAGAAGCTACCTTCAACTCCACCAAAAAGGGAAAGGAAGAAAGTGCTCATAGAGAATCTAGTGGAGACTTAGATACTAAAGTTGCAAAATTTGTAAGAAAGCTCAAAAGAGGATCTGGTAAGTATAAAGGAAAACTACCTCTCAAATGCTTTAATTATGGTAAAATAGGACACTTTGCTGCAAAATTTCCCTATGGTGAAACTGGTGGAGATGAGAAAAGAAGCCCTAGTAGGTCTTTCAATAAAGATAAAGAGAAGAAGGTCTACTGACAAGAAATAAGGAGCTACCAGAAGCAGAGAAGTCTATATACCTTTGCAGATGATACCATAGATGAAGAAAGTGAATTAGGAGATGACTGTCATGAGGATGAAATAGAAGTTAATCTATTTATGGCACTAGGTGAACCAGTTGATGAAGATGAGGAAGATGAAGACATCAAATCTGAAGTGGACTTGGGAGGTGAACTCATAAGTGTGCTTGAGGAGTTAAAGAAAAAAAGAAGAGAACTCAAGAAGGTTAAACATGTTGCTATAGAAGAACAAGAACAACTGGAAGAATCCAAGAAGATAATATCTGATCTAAAACTCCAGTTGGAAGAAACTAAAAGGACATATGAGGTCACATGCTCTGATGCATCAGGGAAGGAGAAGGAGCATCAGAAGTTAGAAGAAGAGATTGTAAGGCTCACAAAGGTGCTAGAAAAGAGCAAGGATGAGTTGAAGATGAGGAGCAAGTATGAGGGTAGCACTAAAGCTTTAGACAACATGTTGAGAACACATAACCATTCCCAAAAAACTAGTGGTTTATTATTTGAAGAAGGACAATGTTCAAATAGCCAAGACACATAAAGTAAGGATATACAATTCGATTCCTTAGGTGAAAGTAAAGAGAAAAAAATATTTATAGTCAGCAAAGATACTGGTAAGAAGACCTATGCTGAGGCTACAAGAAACCAGTTTGTGTATCGGTATGCTCAAAACCAGAAGGCTCCAACATCGTACTGGTATGCAAATCATAAAGGAAAGCCCAAGGTGGATACTGAAAGATTAACTAGAATCAACATTATGAGAGGAGGACATCTAGTGAGACAAAGGTTTGCTAGTCCAAAGCAACAAGACTGGTATGTACCAAATTTGCATGGTTATTGCTACAAGTGTAATAAGTTTGGACATAGAGTTGCTGATTGTAGACTGATGAATAAGCCCCCTGTTAGTTTTAAAAGTAGGAATTCTTTTGCTACTCTTTGGGATATGGATGTTGTTTGTTATTAGTGTAATGGATTTGTTCATAGGAGTTTTGAATTTAGGAGAATTCAACCAATGTCGTACAATAGTTTCAAAGGTTCATTTTTTAATGTCAAGGTTAAATTTTAAAATTGTCGAAAGTCTGGGCATATTGATAAATATTGCAAACTTAGAACAACCTAACAAAAGAAGTCAGTACCGGATTAGGAACCAGTAACAAAACTAGAGCATGAAATTGCAACAAACAAGAAGGAAGACAAACTAGTTTGGGTTGAAAAAGACAAGAATAAGGCAGAATTAAGTCAGATTGTGCAAATTACCCTGCATGCAGAGAGAAGGAACTTATGGGTTGTAGACAGTGGTTGTTCCAATCAAATGACTGGTGACAAAAATAAATTTATCAAACTTGAAGATTGGAATGGAGGCTCAGTAAGATTTGGAGACAACTCCTCCATCGAGATAAAAGGAAAAGGTACTCTAAATATAAATGGAAAATTGAAAGCCCATGATGTATATTATGTGGAATGTTTAAAGCAAAATAAGTATAAGTCAAATATGTGATAAAGGTTACAAATTCACTTTTGACTCTACTGATTGCCAGATAAGAAAAGAGACTACCGGTCATATTGTAGTAGAAGAAAAAAGAGAAGATGGAAATGTGTATGATCTAAAGGAATTCTTTGTGTCCCAATGCATGATGGGACAAGTGGATGAGAGCTAGTTGTGGCATAGGAGATTAGGCCACATAAATTTTGATGATCTGGTTACAATAAGAAAAAAGGGCTCTGTGAGAAATATACCACCAATCATCAAATCGATAAGCACATTTTGTGATGAATGTGTAAGAGGAAAGCATACTAAGATGAGATTCAAGACTAAGGAACATAATACTTCAAGGCCACTTGGACTAGCGCATATTGATCTATGTGGACCCACTAGAACAAGAGCTCTAGCTGGTGAAAGATAATTCATACTCCTCATTGATGATTTTTCAAGAATGACATGGGTCACTTTCCTATAGATCAAATCTCAAGCCTTTGAAATATTCAAGATTTTCTGGAAGATGGTTGAGAGGGAAAGTGGATACAAGATGAAATATGTAAAATTAGACCGAGGTGGAGAGTTCACATCAAATGAGTTTGAAGATTACTGTGAGAGACATGGAATAAGAAGACAATATTCATCTCTAAGCACACCACAACAAAATGGTGCTGTAGAAAGGAAAAATAGGAGAGTCAAGTAGATGGCAAGAACCATGCTAAATGAGGCAAACATACCAAATATATACTAGAAGGAAGCATTTCACACTATTGTATATACTTTGAACCTGGTCCAACTAAGAATCAACAATAGAATGACACCTTATGAACTATGGTATGACCGAAAGCCATCAATTAAATAATTCAAAGTGTTTGGAAGTAAATGCTTCATCAAGAGAGATGTGGATGGCTTAGGTAGCTTTGATTCTAGGAGTGATGAAGGTGTTGGCAGTGGGCCAGCATCCTTCACGAGGATTCACAATATGGTTTAACAGCCTCCTATGGATTCTATAAGTCTAGTGGTTGTATTGGGCATTGACAGGTTGATCTTTTGGTGTAATGACAACCCTAGCTTGTAACAAGTGGTATCAGAGCTTGGTCACAAGTTCAAATCATGAAGGCCACAATGAGTGATGCTAGGATGGGGATTTTTGGTAGTGGGTCAGCGTCCCTCGCAAGGATTCATGACATGGTTTAACAACCTTCTGTGGATTCTATAAGTCTAGTGGTTGTATCGGGCATTGACAGGTCGATCCTTAGGTGCAACGATAACCCTAGCTTGTAATAAAAGGTATCTTATTGGGTTACTCAACTCATAGAAAAACCTACAAATCCTATAATAAAAGACTAAGAAGAGTCATTGAGAGTTTGCATGTAAGAGTTGATGAAGATATGCATAAAGGAAGACAATCACAAGTAAATCGATATGATGACATTGGTGATGAAGATGAAGTTCTGACTAATAGTGAACCAAAAGAAGCATAAAACAAGTCCCCCATCTAGTATGTGCAAAAAAATCACCTGGAAGATCAGATCTTAGGTAATAAAATGATGGTGTGGATACTAGAAGAAAACTTGCCTGAAATGATGAACAAGTTAATTTTTTCCTCATGACTGAAATAGAACCCAAAATGTTTAATGAGGCCAGCAAAAGTCAGAAATGGATGGATGAAATGGAAGAGGAACTGTAGTAGATTGAGAAGAATAAGACTTGGGAATTAGTTCCTAGACTGATTGATAATAATGTCATTGGCACAAACTGGGTCTACCAGAACAAGATGAATGAAGAAGGAAAGATTGTGAGGCACAAAGAAAGGTTAGTGTGCAAAGGATAATCTCAAGTAGAGGGAATAGATTTTGAAGAAACTTTTGCACCGATTGCTAGACTTGAGGCCATTAGAATGTTTCTAACCTTTTCAACCTACAAGAGATACAAAGTGTATAAAATGGATTTAAAATATTTTTTCTAAATGAAAATTTAGAAGAGGAAGTATACATGGAACAACCATAAGGTTTTCTTCTACATGATGATGAAACCTTTGTGTGCCGGTTGAAGAAAGCACTATATGGTTTGAAGCAGGCTCCAAGAGAATGGTACTCAAGGTTAGAGAAATATCTAAATGAGAAGGGGTTCAAAAAAGGGAGTGTAGATAGTAATTTGTACATTAAAGAAGATGGAAACCACATGATTATTGTGGTTGTATGTGTGGATGACATCATTTTTTAAGGAAACAAGGATACCTTATGTAAAGAGTTTGCTAATCAAATGCAATCAGAGTTTGAGATGTCAATGCTTGGAGAGTTGTCTTACTTTCATGGTTTGCAGATTTCATAGCAAGGTAAAGGGATATTTATCTCTCAAACCAAGTATGCCAAAAATATGTTGAAGCAGTTCCAAATGGAAGACAACAAACCGATAAGTACCCCCATGGTGATCAGATGCAAGTTGAGAAAGGACGATGAATCACCAGTAGTGGATCAGACATTGTATAGATCCATGATTGGCAGTTTGTTATATCTTACTACTTCTAGACTAAATATAGTGTAGGCAGTATGCATGGTGGCTAGATATCAAGCTGCACCCAAATAGTCACATGTGAATGTAGTCAAAAGGATATTCTGGTATCTAGAAGGGACACTTGTTCATGGGCTATGGTATCCAAAGCAAGGGAATTTTACCTTACAAGCCTACATTGATGCTGATTGGGTAGGCTGGATTGATGACCGGAAGAGCACAAATGGTGGTGCATTCTTCCTAGGTAATCAGTTGATCTCATGACATAACAAGAAGTAAGATTTAGTTTCACTATCTACTGTTGAGGCATAATATATTGATTTTGCCACATGTTGTTCTTAGGTGCTATGTATGAATAAGAAATTGACAAACTAACAAAGTAAATGATTGCTAGATCAAACATAGTGTGAACACAAAACTAGGAGCAAACCAAGTTATCTTGAAGTAATTGACAGAATGATGAAGAGATAATACAGTGGTTAACTGGTCATTGCATGACAGGTAGCATAAGGTGAAAACTGCTAGTGTTTTTAGTCAGTGACTAAGTCTAAACCAGCACAATGGACTGAGTTGAGTTGGATTGCAATGGAGATGCCACGTAGTCTCCAAGTGGCAACTGAACAGTGCATCATCGAAGTAGTTGGTGATTGGTAAGTCATTTAATGGAGTCTTCATAAATTATGGGATGATGACAAAGGTTTGTGGCTTGAAGAAAAATGATAGAATAAGATTGAGATTTGTGATGCAAGGATTGATGCAGGACATTGAGTAGAAGATCAGATTTGGTTAAGAAAAACATCCAGAGCATTTATGGTGATTGAAAAAAGGTAGAGCCAAGTTTTTCCTAGTAAGCATGTTCTGGAAGGAATGTAAATGGTGGTGAGTCTTGATTTGTTGCAGGTTGTTAGTTCTAGAGAGGAGATCTGATGTGATCTGATATGATTCATGGTAGGTAGAAGAAACCCTAACTGTAGATAGTTTGAACCTCTTTCTTGCGGGAAATTTCATGTGTAAATATGCAGATTGAAGAGATGATATGTGATGCTAGTTGATAGAGAGGAGTGTTCTTGAGTGGATAGAGTGAAGATCAAGCTGAGAAGAGTATTTCAACTAAGTATCTGAAGAAGAATTGGTAGCAAGAGATGTAACCAGTAAGGGGGTTTAGCAGAGGTTTAACCAGTAGATAACAGAGTTGAGGTGAATCAGTAGGAAGGCATTTGATAGTGATAGAGTGTAGGGGGAGTATCAGAGGAAGTCAACAAAGGCAGAGATTGACCGATAAGGGATCAAAGAGACTGAATTGGTAACTAATAGTTAAAGAACTAGTGAAACAGAGAAGAGTTGTAACTACCAGAGAGAAGTTGAATAGGTGTTACAAAACACATTTTTAACAAGGTACTTTTATTGTAATAAGTTTTTATTTCATTGTATATCACTAAGTTGGTGCTAGGTGTAGGGGTTGGTGCTCCTTTGGTTGGTACCCTAAATCTTTCTAATAATGTGTTTTATTGTGAGGCTGGATTGGAGTAGTAGACTTCAACAACATTTATCATCGAGGTTTTTTCCACTTTGGGTATTACTCATATATCTGGTGTTGTGAGATGCATTCTTCGTGTGTTTGAATTCTAGTGTCTTCATTACTTTACTATTTGCACACACATAGTTGTAAAATGTTTGAAATCACTAATTCACCCCCCTCCTCTTAGTGACATATTGTGCTCTACAAAAGATTGTTGAGAAGATTCATATGAGATAATTTCTAAATGAGGTGTATTTTACTAGAATGGTGTTTCCATTTCAAAAGTGGGGATAAAATTTGTTAAAAAGATTACAAAGTTTAGAATAAGGTGACTTTAACCATTCAATCCTAAGGCCTTAATATGTGTCCATGTTCCTTGAAAATTTTTCCCTAGGACATGTTACAAAATTATTGAATATTTGTACTTTTATGGCTATTTGTAATTACATTTTCAAGAGGTGAACATGAATAGGCAATAAATATAAATTTAAATTGACAAAATACACTCTTTCCCACATCCATATTGAGACATGAATGGTCGTGTATAAAGAGACCAAGTTTGGGAAGAGAAAAGGTGTCCATTTGGAGATATGAATACTGACCAAAAGTTACAGAGTACTTGGAACATGTAGATTCTAAGTAGTTTTTGGTTTGGTGCACAAAGAAGATTCACTTGAAAATTTTAATTATTTTATTATGTCTATTGGATTTCATTTTCTAAGGCATAGGATTTTCCAAGTGGTTTTGGCCCCTTCTTTTGGAAAAATAGCAGTGTTTATTTATCTCCCATTTGGCTATATATTGGAGCCAAAGGATAAATGTTTTGATTAAGAAAACCAAATTTTATAGGGACCTGAGACCTGAAATTAGAGAGATACAAAAAATTAAATAGTCACTAACCAGTCTAGAAACAATGACAAAACAACCATAGAAACAAGAGCCATGCCCACACAACAAAAATAAAAAAAACAACTAACTAAAAAAATTAAAAACCACTAAATGAAAAATTGCATCAAATCTGAATTATTTTGGATCATACCCTTGTTGATTTACTTGAGCTCTTCCATGATGAACTTGGAGGTACTCTTCTTCTAGTTCTTTCTCCTTGTCCTTGTATAGGGGTGAGTAGCGACCTATGATCCCATACCTTTCAAGTTTGTCTCTTAGATTTTATTTTTTTGTTTGGTGTTTGAGGGTGGGATATTGGTGATGGGTTGGGCTCTTTGGTCTGCAATTATTGCATTAACCTTTTTAAGACCCTCAACACTGCTATTCATGGCTTCCCTACTAATATCAACCAGATTCCTTAGGTTGCTCTTAATCTCTTCCAAGATTTTTTCCAACTAACCAATCCTCATTTCATGATACTTTTTCATGATCTTAACATATTGTGTATGTTTTTGTGTCATTCGGATAAGCTTATCACTTTTTCTAGGCATGGGAGTCTTAGTAAAAGTTTCAATGATGCCCTTAATTCCTTCCTTCAACATGTTGATCTCCTTGCTTACCCAAACAAAGTGATTTTCATGGATTTTAACATAATTTTTGAGGATGATATTAAAATCAGTGTCTTTTTTAGTATCCCCATGTTTCCCATATTCAACATTAATGGGGATGCCAAGCTTTATTTCCTTCTCCTTTCCCCTGGCTTCCCCTCTTTTTCCTAATTTAGACTTTTTTGTATTTGGTGGGCCAAAACCCTGTAGATTGGGGTTAGGGATTTTATACTTACCGGTAGTCCATCTGGGGTATTTGTTTCAGCCCATCTAGGTTGATTTTTCATAGTTTCTTTGAGATTTTTAGATAATTATGAGTCCATCATTTAGAGAAGTGAAGTGAAGTTTATTATTGTTGCAGTATCTCTTTTGAAGATTAATTTTGTATTTGCCCTTGTTCTTTGGTCGAGTTTTTTTCAAAAAGGATTTCTCCACATAAATCTTGTGTGTCTTTTTGTATGATTGATATTTTAGTTATGCTGAATGGTGCAATCACATGTTTATTTCAGATTTAGTTTTAGAATTTTATTCACATAAGAAAGTTAATATTGAAAAATCTCTTCACCTATTTTTTGGACATATGTTAGGATAAGGTGACATTAACTTGGAATCCTAAGCTATTTATATGTCTCCATGTTCCTTGAAAAGTCTTCCTTAGGATATGAGACAAAAATATTAAATATTTGTACTTTATGGCTATCTTTTATTGTATTTTCAAGTAGTGAACATGAAGAGGTGATAAAGATAAATAAATTTGACAAAATAAACTCTTTCCCATTTCTATATTGATACATGAAGGGTCATGCAAAAATGGATCAAGTTTAGGAGGAGAAAAGGTGTCCATTGAAGAAGATGAGTAGTCATAGGGTGTTGCAGAGAACTTAGAAAAATCAAAGAGATATTTATACCCAATGTGTTGTATCTTTCAACCTAGTGATATTTCTTCCAATCCTTCTTCTATAAAGGAACAAAATAAGCCTATGTTGATTGATGCCCAACGTTCAAATAAATAGAATTTTCACAAGAGAAATCATAATGTGAGAGAACACCAATAAAGATTTCATGCCAAGGCTCATGAGAATGATTCCCAAAGTATTTCCTCCCCTATGAAATTGAATTATGTTTTTTTCTCATTTGTACAACCTTTACATAATCCTAGGGAAGAGCTTTATCTTGATCATCCTCATCAAAAATTAAAATTATTTATGCAGAATGATTCTTCTTCTTCATCTCCTCTCTATATTAGATCTTCAATTGTGATTAATTTTGATGATGGTGTTAATAATAATAATATGTACACTAATTATTCTAATGATAGGTATGAAGTTGTTGAGACTAATTGTTGGCAAGAGACAATATACTTATCATCTGGTGTTGTCATTGATGGTGTAGACACCTAAAATTGTCATGTCTAATTAAATAAATATATTTTTTATTTAATTATCTAAGCTTAATTCTTCTATTAATTAAATAAATCTTTATTTATTTAATTAATTCATTTATCCTCTTCTAGCCTTATTTCTCATTTAAATAAATACATTTATTTATTTAAATTATCCTTTTCCTAAATTAAATAAATATCTTATTTATTTAATTGATCTCACTCCTATTAATTAAATAAATCTTTATTTATTTAATTAATTCATTAACCTTTTCTACCCATGACACATGTCATTCATCTCTTAATTCCTACACTACCTACCTCTTTCATTATTTTATTATTTCCTTTACCTACCCTCTAATCATAGCCGACCTCCTTTTACACCTCTCAATCTTATCCCTCCATTTCATATTGTGTCTTCTATATAAGGAGATACTTCCTTCATTATCAATCATTCTAATCAATCATCCTAATGACCTAACTACTTGATCAATTGACTACACTACGATCCTACTTGCAACCACATTCCGTTCTTTGTTGAGCTCTTGTGGACATAAAATTTGAGAGCAAATATATCAAGCAAGATCAATGGAGATAGGAAGAATGGAGATCCAAACCCTATTGGACATGTGATGGTATAATCTTTGTGATTTCATTTGATTTGCATTGTCTTAGGTAATCTTCATATGTAATGGTGGATCTTTGTTGTTGTTAGGCTAGGGTTTTGTGGTTGAATTCATTTAGCCTTTCAATATTGTTATTATTGTTATCCATTTTCACCATATACATTTTGGCACGCTTGGTGGGACTCTTGTACCTTTTTGCATTTAATATCCTTGTTGCAGATTTTGTGTTTTGAAGTTGTAGATCTGATGTTTTTGATAGCATTTTGATATTCTCGCATCTGCGTACTTTCAGATTGCATTTTTTATTTTTTGGTGCATGTGCGACATCTGGAATCGCATCTATGTTGTCAACAGTATTTTATTTTGCAAGTTTCAGAAATCGCGTTTGTGTTCCTTAGTCGCGTCTGTGGTGTTTTTAGCCATGTCTGTGTCCAGAAGTCGCGTCTAGGTTCTAGAGCTGCATCTATGTCTCAGAAAACTGCGTATGAGTCATGAAGTCACATCTATGTCGAAGGTAACCATGTCTGTGTGCCTCGGTTTCAAATTTTTTTGGGGTTTTGCATTTAGGGTTTCAGATCTAGTTTATTTCAAGCTAACATTTTCAGATCTAGCTAACGAAATTGGTGCAGCTTGTCTTGAAAGAAAAATTGTTTTGTTGAAGACCCCTATTTTCACAAAGTCTTTTGGGTTTAAAATTTACCTAACTTGTGTGCTTGCAGGAAGGGGTGATTATTTGAAACAATCCAAACTACTAACAACTCTTTGTTGGAGGTCCTTGGCAAGGGATTTTAGATTTTTATTGTGTGCCTTGTTTTCATAGACTTGCAAACACTTCGATTGGTGCACTAAAATTGAATCATTGTCTTTTGTGTCTTGAGCAATAGGCTCTTTTTGTTTAATCTTTAGAGGGCCTATCTTCTCATGTGGTCATTAGGACCACTAGTGAGAAGAGAACGACCCAAGTGGTAGCGAGGAAAACCCGCCTCTTCCAAACCACTATAAATAAATGTATTCATGGTGAAAACTATGGATAACGTGTGCTGATTAGTTCATACTGACACTATGTCTCCCCATAAACCTGTTTGATCAAATTTATTTGATCAATTGTAGGGCATAACCCCTACTGGCTGGGAGCCTTCTGTATTTATAGAGTTGAAAGTGCTACATGTATGGCCACATGAATAGATGCCCTTACTAGCACCTTTTTGTTTTAGAAGCCCAAATCCTTCTAGTTGTTGGGGCAGGAGGTCAGACCTCTAGTAGCAGCCTACTCACATACGGTTCTTAGTAGAGATACAAAGTTCACCACGGGGAGTTTTTGTGGGGACTGATGCTTGGCTAACCCAAGAAGTGAGTGCCGAGGGTGGAGCCAGTGAGGTCAAGCATCTAAGTATCTGCTCTGAATAGCGTAGCCTTGGGGGTAAAACCCCATGTGGGATCAACAACTATTATCTTGGCTAGCCATAAGAATTGTGCTTGACTTATTTTAAGCATTCAAACATTCAAGACCAAATAGCAAAACATTGTGTCTTTTGTGTCTTCAAGTGTATGCAAAATATTTTTACATCAAACAACACACTTTTTTTTTGGAGTCATTTTGAGTCTAGACACTTGCAAACATTGGGTCTTCATCAACATTGTGTCCTCTTGTCATGAAAAATAGTCAAACAGTCAGATTTGGTCACAACAAAATGACTTCACAGATTGGAAAAATTTGCACAAATTTTGCAGAAACACGTCTATGTCTGACATAATAGCGTCTATGTTGTGTAACTGCATCTGTGAAGGGTAGAAACGCGTCTGTGTTTCCAGAATCAACATTGCAATTTCCATAAAAATCTCAGAAGTGCATCTGTGTTAAACAGAACCACATCTATGTCAGGAAATTGCATCTATGAAGTATACAGGTGCGTCTGTGATCAGAATTGAAAAAAGAAAAAAACAATTGTTACAGTCCAGTAAACAAACACAGTCAGTTTCAGAATTCTTGAGCTTCCTAGGTCATTTCTCCGGGTTTCATTTAGCATTCAACCTGTCTTTGGGTCTCACAAAATCCATCATTACTTTACACCTTACATTACATTCACATTTGTCTAAACTTGAGTCAAAAGGTCACTTGCTTGTCCTCACTATACTTTGTCAACACACTACATACAACAACACTTTGCTAGGTGGTCCTTCATCAAGGTCTATCACCTTTGGGTCTCATTTGGTTTTACTTAGAGTCAAGGTCAACTTACCTCATCAAGAGAAACTATCCTCTCTTTGGAAGTCACACCTATTCTACTACATACATACTTGGTCTTACACTTTGGACATTGCAAGTACACCTCAGATTCATTTACATTCCATCCAACTCCTGGTCTTCCATACTTTTTCCATTTCATCTAGTCTAACACATCTTGGTCAATACCTAGTTCATAGTTGAAACCTATCTTCAAAAATCTAGGAGAGAAACTAAAGAGGCTCAAGAGTCCACAAACATGAGTGTCTATGAGTATGATAATGATGTCTTTTTCAATATTGATCATAACAGATTACCAGACATGGATGCCTATAGAAACATTCCAAATGTTGAGAGCATGGACAATACAAACAACAATGATACACACAATGATGATATGGACAACATTTCAGTACATTCAGTAGATGTGGAAGAATCCATTATGGACCCCTACTTCAATCGACTGATTAAGGAAATAATGAGGAGAGATAGACAATACTTCTTACAAATGATGGCACAAAGTGGAGCCAAGATACCTCATGATTTTGACATGTCTCAAATAATGGAAAATCGACCTTTGCAACAAACTCACTCCAACATGGATCAAAGGAGGCCTAATAGTGGAGGAAATATAGGACCATATATGGTGCTTGAATCACCATCATCTTTGCTTCAAAAACCAGAGGTCCCACATACACATGGTCAAGCATATGATAATCACCTTTGCAGACCATTATGGAAGTCTTATGCAAAGAAATATGCTCAATCACATATCAATGTTAAGGATCAACCACCAAAGCAATTGGATATTCAAAGGCATGCTCAAAATGTGGACACAAGGAAACCCCGTGTCAAATTTGGGGGAAACACACTAGAACAAACTCATGACATGCTTGTAGAGTATGGTATACATGGACAAAATAGATATTGTGTTCCTCAACATGAATCTATACCAAGTGGTCCATATATGTAGCATCATTATAGACCTCCTCCATATGAACATGTGTATGATCAATATCATCCATATATGCAACATGCTCCTCCTCCAATTGGTGCCTCAAGCATGGGGTATGGTCCAAGAAGTTGATCTCCACCTAAGAGAAATTTGGAGCAACAAATCAGGGACTTACAAAAGAAAATGGAGGACATAAATACACCAAAGCCAACATACACAATGAGAGACATATGTCCCCATCCATTTGACAAAAGCATTCCAATGCCTCCATTTCCTACACACTTTGTGATGCCTAAGTTTGATAAGTATAGAGGAAAAGGGGATCCTAAGGCACACATAAGACAGTTTTTCATAGCTTGCATTGAGGTAGCTTCAGAAGAGACATATTTGATGAGATTATTCCCACAAAGCCTAGGTGATCAAGCTATGGAATGGTTGTCCCAACTCCCACCTGGTATTAAGTCATGGGGTGACCTAGCAGAGGCATTTATCCTACATTTCTTCTACAACATAGAGATAGACATATTAGTCACTACTTTGTGCAACACCAAGCAAAAAGAGGGAGAGTCTTTTGCATCATTTTTACAAAGATGGAGGAATTTAGCTAGCAGATGCTCTTGTGAAATTCCACAAAAACAAATGGTAGAAATGTTCACTCAAAATGTTAATGAAGACATTGGTTATGATCTAAGGAAAGCTTGTTTGTCCACCTTCAAGGATGTCATTGAAAAGGGTTTAGTGATAGAAAAGGTCCTAATTGAACAAGGAGTCATTAAGATATTCAAGGAAAACAAAGATGACTTTAAAGAAAAAGACAAGCCAAGATTTTGGAATAAAAACAAGAACACAGTCAATGATGGTGTTGTTGATGCCAACACAGTGCGACCCAAATTCATTTTTTCAGATCAAGCTCTACAAACAATCAAGTGAATACTCAAACAACTTCCAAATCATGAAGGAAGTACACTCCATTGGGAGAACCACTTGAGTCAGTCTTCAAGAAGCTAGTGGCAAACAAGGTAATCATAGTTCCAGATTTTCCTCCATATGAACCAAAGGTTAAACCAAATTGGTGGAATGATGATGAGTATTGTGAATTTCATAGGAGAAAGGGTCATAAGATAGGAAATTGTCATCGAATGAAGAACATCATACAAGATCTCATTGATAGAGGTGACATTGAGATTGAGGGACACTCATCAAATCAAGGACATGAAATGTTTAAGGAACCATTCCCAAAGCATGACAAGGGAAAAGTTAAAGCCATAGATGACCAAACCAACTATACCAGAGCAACCTATAACTATGATTCAACCATCAATCACATCTCGATGGACTATTATGTCTCTACCATTATCATCAAGGACAAAACCCCTGAGAATTCTACCCAGAGACCCAAGATTGTCGTAAAAGGTGTTGGATCTTCTTTCGAACCTACCTCTGAATGTAATGTCACAACTCGTCAAGGTAAAATCACTTTGCAAGGTTCTCCAGCCAAAAACACCACTTCTTCATCAACCAAACCTATGTATGACCTTGTAGAAGAATTAGGGAAAACACCCGCACTCATCTCCATCCTTGAGCTCTTACGCATATCCCCCATACATAAAGCTATTCTTGACAAAATATTTAGAGACACTATCATTCCTACTGATCTAAACGTGGACCAGTTTCAAGCCATGGTGGGATACCATGATATTCCACATTCCCTTACATCCATAGAAGCCAATGATGCCTCTGTAAGTCAGCCACATAATGCACCACTACACATTGAAACCTTCATACACAAACATCAAATAAAATGAGTCCTGATAGATGGAGGAGCTGGTCTAAACATTTGTACATTGATCACAATTAAACAATTGGGATATTCTGATAAAGCTGTGAATTCTACAAATCAAATCACCATCAAGGCATATGATGATGAAGAGTGTTCGTCCAAGGGCATAGTCACCTTACCTCTCAGAGTTGGGCCAGTTACGAAGGATGTGGTTTGTCAAGTCCTAGATCTAGATCTCACATATAACATATTGCTAGGACATCCTTGGATTCATGAAATGAGGCTAGTCCCATCTATATATCACCAATGCATTAAGTCTCCTCACAATGGAGTAGAGTTAATAGTTAATGGTGATCCTAATCCGTTCATATACTGCAATAACCTAAGATCAAAAACTGAGACCATCATTCCCAGTAATCGCGAAGCTGTTCCTTCTTCGGCATATATTGATCTTGAGTCATTAAAACCTTCGACATCAAAACAAGGTGAGCTTAAAGGCAAGTTTCAGGACAAGGGCATGGGGGAATACACTTTAAATCAGACCATGTACTTACGACAAGTCATGAGTTCACCAAAATAATATGGAAGACCACATCCTAAAAAGCAAGTATCCATTATGGTACTCAAATGGGACCCTACTACCTTTCAAAGATGGGGCGAACTGGAAGAGGAAGACTTATACAAAATGCTTTACAAAGACATTGAAGATGACACACAAGATCACATCAGTCTACCATGTGAGAAATATGGCAAAGGCTTCAAGATTCTACAAAAATTTAGGTATGATGGAAAAAACCCTCTTGGGTTACGAAAAGAAGGCATCCTTGAACCTTTACAACCTGAATTGACATTCAAAAAGGAATGCTCGAAGGGACTTGGTTTCCTGACTTCCAAGGTCCACACTCAAAGGATCGAAGAAGCCTTACAAATCAAAGCTACCAAAATTCAACAAGAGGATCTCTATTCCATAGACTCCAACGAATGGGAATGGGGTTCAGACAAGTCCTCCAGTGATTATGAGCTCACTGAAACATTTAGAGAGCTAGATGAACCCACAAAAGAAGAGGAATTTTATAAAAGATTCAAAGTGGGTCAAGAAACAACCCATGAGGATTCCACATAGTCCTTGTCTCAAGGTCCTAGGTTGAAATCACATAGGATGAGAACACCTGTCCTAGAATGCGCTACTAGTGATGATAATTTGGATTCGCTCATGATCGAGACTGATGAGGAGAGTGCCATCGATGACCTCGATAATTACCTTGACATACCTGAATATAACTGCATCTTCACTCTTAGCCCCGCTAACTTCAAAGACATTTAAGGCCTTCCCCTTGCTCACCACCAACTCATTGATTGGGATCATGAAGGACCTACACAATTTGACACATTCCAAAATGATGAAGCTTTTATTGACTATCTTGGCATATGAGATGATCTTCCCCCCTGGGGACCATGAAGCAGGATACAGTATAGAACTCAACAGCATGGCATATTTTGGTGAGGGTGTTGGACCTTCTAGTCACAAAAATGTGAAAATAAGAACAAACCAAGGGTCTTATGGTGAAAACCACACTGTGGCGCTATTTGACCCCACAAAAGTAAAAAGAAAGGATGTATCTGAGGGCGAAAACCTCTCTAAGGCACCCGAAGATGGAAGGCTCAACATTCTCCCAACATCATATGAGGAAATGTCATCCATGTTGGTAGAAGAGACTATCAAAACAAACATTGGTACAGAAGAGGTTCCACACAACATATTCCTGGCTCAATCATTGATAGAGTCAAAAAGGTCAAGATTCATAAGTTTCTTCAAAGAATGACAAATCAACTTTGCATGGTCATACGCTGATATGCCTGGATTAGATCCGGATTTGGTAATGCATCATTTGGCAGTTAAATCGGGGGCAAAACCAATGAAACAAAAATTAAGAAAGATGCATCCACAAGTGGCATTACTAGTCAAAGCAGAACTTGAGAAATTATTGGATGTTGGATTCATACGCCTAATTGATCATCCTGAATGGATCTCCAACTTAGT
Organism: Cryptomeria japonica; assembly: GCF_030272615.1. Lineage (NCBI taxonomy): Eukaryota > Viridiplantae > Streptophyta > Pinopsida > Cupressales > Cupressaceae > Cryptomeria > Cryptomeria japonica. Next base: position 634,821,159 of record NC_081408.1, read on the forward strand.
GCCTGTCAGTAAACCAGATCGTAGCATCAGAATATGTACAGATTTCAGATCCATCAATAAAGCTTGTCCAAAGGATGACTTCCCATTACCAAATATTGACTTGATTGTTGATCTCATAGCAGGTCATGAAATGTTATCATTGATGGATGGATTCTCTGGTTATAATCAAATAAGTATTGTGCTCGAGGATCAACACAAAACATCATTCACTTTTCCTTGGGGAACTTTCTGCTAGAAGGTCATGCCCTTCGGGCTAAAAAATGCAGGTGCTACATATCAAAGAGCCATGACTACTATCTTTCATGATCTCATGCACGTAACCATGGAAGATTATGTCGATGACCTCTTGGGAAAATCAATAGATAGAAATACACATTTGGACATACTTTCAGTCATCTTTGATCGGTTGGAAAAATACAAAGTAAGATTAAACCCCAAGAAATGTGTCTTTGGAGTAACCTCCGGGAAGCTCCTAGGATTCATTGTATCCAAAAGAGTAATCGAAGCTAATCTAGAAAAGGTCAAGGCCATCTTGGAGATGCAACCACCAAGAAATATCAGTCAACTTTGGTCTTTACAAGGCAAACTCCAGTCCATATGAAGATTCATAGCGCTACTTGCAAATAAGTGTAATCCTTTTCAACACCTGCTACATAAAAACATCAAATTCAAATGGGATGATAACTATCAATAGGCTTTCTAGACACTCAAAGATTATCTTATGAATCCGCCAGTTCTAATGCCACCAGTTCTAGATCAGCCTCTGTTACTATACATATCAGCTACTCCAATAGCACCGGGGGTACTCTTAGCACAACAAATTGCTGAGGGCAAAGAAAAAGTAGTATACTATATCAGTCGCACATCGGTGGGATATGAGATAAACTACACACCAATTGAGCATGCATGTCTCATCATGGTCTTTGCTTCATAGAAATTACGACATTACATGCTCACTCATAAGACTAAGTTGGTTGCAAGAATCAATCCATTGAAATACCTTCTCAATAAAGCAACACTTACTGGGTTACTAGCCAAATGGGTAATGATCCTGAGTGAATTCAACATCGAGTATGCGGATAGAAAAGCAATAAAAGGACAAGCCATTGCAAATCAATTAGCAGATGCTCCCATGATTGACGATGTTGCTCTAAGTTCAGAATTCCTAGATGAATCCATTTTAACAATGTCACATGCAAAGCCATGGCAACTGTACTTCGACGGCTCATACACACAGCATGGGGTAGGAGCTGGCATCTTCTTTATAACTCCTCAAGGGGATTCTATACAAAAATCATATCGCTTATCATTTCCTTGCACTAACAATATAGTGGAATATGAGGCATTAACAACTGGATTACAGATCGCAGTTCAATGGGAGATCCAAGAACTTCATATTTTTGGGGATTCTCAACTTGTAATCCATCAAGCAACTGATGATTACCAAACAAAAGATGAAAAATTCATTCCTTACAAACAAATGGTGGATGACCTGAAACAACACTTCACAAACATAGATTTTGAGCAGATACTAAGAGAGCAGAATCACACCACAGATGCCATGGCTACAATTGCTTCACTGATCGATCTACCTCCAAATGAGACCCTCTATGAGTTCTTGGTGGATAACTTTTTGGTTCCTTCATATGAAATTATTCCTACTGAGACGATATGTGTTGTTAGTCCTAAGTCCTAGTTGTATGGTTCCATTTTCACATACCTTTGCGACAATACCCTACCTCCTGATCTATCAAATAACCAACGTCACACTTTCATTTGCCAATCCTCTTGATATGTCATTTTAGCTGATATCCTATACTGGTGAGGTCTAGATGGCACTCTTCTTAGATGTTTACAAAGTGATGAAGCTCAGATTGCATTACGTGAAGTACATGAAGGGATATGTGGTCCACATGCTAGTGGTCCTACCTTATCCAAGAAACTCATCAGGACTGGATATTACTAGCCCAATATGGAAAAAAACTCATATCAATTTGTCAAGAAATGTAAACAATGTCAAATTCATGGAGACCTCATACATGCGCCAGCACAAGAACTTCAACCAATTACGTCTCCTTGGCCCTTTTGTCAGTGGGGACTCGATCTCATAGGAAAGATTCACCCTCCTTCTTCCAATGGTCATAAATTCATTATCACTGCCACAGAGTATTTCACAAAATGGATTGAAGCTATACCTCTCACACAAGTCACTAGAAAATAGATTGCTATGTTCATCCTCAACTATATCATTTGCCGATATGGTATTCCTGTTTCCATTATCATTGATAATGGGAGTCCCTTCAAAAATTAGGATGTTCATGAACTCTGTGACTGCTTCCATATTTCCCATCATTTCTCCACACCATATTACCCCCAAGGTAATGGTCAAGTTGAGGCGTCTAATAAAATAATCCTTAAAATCCTAAAGAAGATAGTCGATGACGCTGGCTATAATTGGCATATCAAACTTAGTCCTGCACTTTGGGCCTACCGCACAAGTGTCCACACACCTATAGGAGCTACACCTTATTCACTTGTTTATGGTGCTGAAGCCATCTTGCCTATTGAGGTTGAGCTACCCTCTTTACGGGTCTCTTTGCAAAACATCATCGGCGATGAAGACTATAGGGTCTCTCGCTTACAAGAGCTTGAACTACTAGATGAATGAAGACAAACTACTTTTAATCATCTCAAGGCTTACCAACAATGAATGAGTTGCAGCTACAATCACAAGGTCAAGCCTCACACATTTGAGGTAGGTGATTTGGTTCTCAGAGAAAACCCCAAAAATCAGCATGATAGAGAGAAGAAGGGCAAGTTCGAACCAAACTGGCTTGGTCCTTACATCATTACAGCAACATATGGATTTGGGGCATATCAGCTCTCAACTACACAAGGTGAACCTTTGGAGGATCCTATTAACAACATGCACCTTTGTAGGTTCTACACATAGCTCTTCAAAGTATCCTAATTCAAAAATACAAAAAAAATCAAAAATACAAAAAAAAAAAAATACAAAAAAAAAAAAATACAAAAATACAAAAAACAAAAAAAATTTCAAAAATACAAAAAAAAATTATAAAACAATAAAAATCGTTACTTGGTGAAAACCTGGCAAACAGGTGCCTTGTCACACAAAAAACATTGAAAAATTGAAAAAAGTAAAGACAAATATTTTCGTCCAATGGTGAAAACCACTTAGGTGGCGCCCTAGGCAAGTACCATGGTGAAAACTAGGTCACTAGCACCATGTGTAGAGACATTGCTCCTCCCTCCTTCAGGATTCACTCTCATCCTTTCACTTTACACACACTCATAACCTGTTCGTTCATAATAAGCTTACCCATTCCCATCATGGCTTGTTATTGATCTACCCAAGATTAGTTAGCCATTCATAATAAACTTCCCTTTTCACCCCTTTCCATTCATAATAAATCAGCTCCTATCTATGGCTAGGGCAAATCCTACATCTAGTGATGGGTGTGGAACTGAAAACATCACATGTTTCGAGGAGTACAATTTCTTCCAGCTTCCTTCAGTCTATTCATGCACAATCCACAATAAAGCAACATTTGCATCACATATCCGCAATAAAGTTTCATCTTCTCCACAATAAACTATCAGTTTCATGGATTCAGTCAGTTTCAGATGAGACACAGCAAAAACAATGGGTTTCAACAAATCAAATCTTTCAATAGACTCAGACAACATATGGTGACCACAAATCATGGATTCTATCCTTTCTATGAAAGTAAACATTGTGACCACAATCAAATAAGACTTATACAAGTGACAAGAGACACTAAACCTAACTACTACAGTGGATGTTGGTGTCAAGTCTTGGTTTTCTTTTGATTTTATCTTTTTGGTGACATGTCTTTTAGCTTTTTTAGGCTGTCTCTGACTAGAGATTCTATCTCCAGGATGTCTTTGACTAGAAAGGCGAGGATGGGGTATCGTCACCTATTTGTATTTCTTGTCTGTGGATTGTCTCTTAGTAATGCTATGACTTGTCCAAGGATATGAGGACACTATGAGTCTAGTGTGAATTGGGGCATTCCTTGTTTGTGACTGTCTTATCTCCATGCAAACGGATACAATGACTTTCTGGGTCGAACATATGCCTTGATTGTCATAACCTACTTGCCATAATAAAGCTCAATGATGATAATGCATAAGAAGCTCTTTCACTTTCATATCTTTTGTCTTCCATCCCCTTTCTTGATTGACTTCCATCATTCTTCTTGAGTCTGTGTAGCCTACTATCACATGACTGAGTATAATGACACACCAAAAACATGTGCATTTCATGTAGTTGCACCTACATTACCACATATAAGCATTTCATACATATATATAGATATCACAATTGCATCGCATCCTGCATACAACACCTGTTAGCACATTTTACATTTTCATCATATAAATAGTTCTTTGCATTATCATATTCATCTACATTACATACATTCACATTTGCATCATGCATACACATATAAAACACAAAAGAACCAAAAAAAAAAATATATTGCATTGCATCATATACATATTTGCATCCATATCATAAGTATCACATAAAACATACATCATGAAACATCTCATCACATAGGTACACATACATATAGCTACCACAAAGAAGAATCATCTCATATATATAATCAAAAGTGTCATGATATAATGATGTCAAAATCATATGGCTACAATCACCCGAAGGTGTCTACATCATCATACAAGAATGGTACAATACTGATACATAGGGAGCCCTCTACGGCTATGATGAACACCCTCCCTCCAAACCGCCTAGCCTCGACAGAATCTGAGCCCTCGAAGGACCCGCCCTAGGATCATCCCTCTTGTCCCCTCTATCAGGTGGTGGTGGAGGACCCATAACCCCACCACTAGACACCTGTCTCCTCCGGCTCCCTCCCATAGCTATCACTATCCATGATGGTCTATGGAAGCTCCTCGCTCGCTGATCCACTGGTACCACACCGTAATAGCGATCTCGCCAGTAGGCAATCTCCTCCCCTGCCTACAGGACGTAGGCATATCCATCCCCTGTGTCCTCTACCACCTACCTCCTAGCCCTCAGTGCTATCTCAGCCTCCATGTAGCGTTGAATGGCCTAATCCCGCTCTCGCTTAGTATCTCTTAGCCACCTCCTAAGCCTATCCCTCTCCCTCTCTAGGTCCTGGATCTCATCTGCCTGTCCCTGGTAGATCTCCCTCAGCTTTGTCAACTCATCCTCCTCTGCCTCAGCCCCTTATGGCTCTATCTGTGGCTCCCCCTGTACGGGTGCCTGCCCCTATGCCTGTGCCTATACTGGTGCTTGTACTGGTGCCTATCCCTATATCTATCCTTGTACCTATCCCTATATCTATCCCTGTACCTATCCCTGTACCTGCACCTATCTAGGACCTTGTGCTGCTGGCACCTGTAGTGGTAATCCACCATGACCTCTCACCACCCGAGCCTGCCTATCCTCTCCACCCTCCCACCACGGTGCAACCCTCCTCTCTCCAACTGCCCCCCTCCTCCTCTGTCGGCCTCTACCCCCATCATCTCCATCATCATCACCATTCGCACCACCATCTCCATCTAGTAGCTCTCCTGGATCTGTCAGGCATGGGAATGGATGCTCGACCCAGTATGCTATGTACTCGGCATCCATGCCAGCATCTTTGATCTCTAGCCACATGTCCTAAGGTAGTGGCATCATCTCTACTAGCTGTGTAACAGCCTAATCATATGATAATAAGGGCCCAAACTACGCCTGATCTCTGACTCTCTACGCGTACATGCCTGAACCTCATGGCATCCGCTAGATCTTGTCGAACTGCCTGCCCACCCTGTCCACTAGCTGCCTCTCCAGTACATAGGGCATCCGCCTAATCAGATACCTACTCTGAAAGGTGTAGGGTAGCTCTACTGCATCATCCTCCTACTGCTCACATCTTAGGTATGGCCTCCATATGACCATATCAATGTCATCAATCACTCGCCACTAGTGCTCTAACCTGCCAATCCATGGCTTTGAAGTGATCATGTCGTACAAGTGTACGAAACTGCATCCATGACCTCTGCCCCTAAAATGTATTAGTCTTGTCACTGGCAGATACTCATAGGCCCACACCTATAACAATGTGACCCTGCAGCCCAATCCCACTAACCTGTGGTACACAAACTGATGCAGCTCGTAATAGAGGTGTGCTAGCACACATGGTCCCCAGGCATATCTAGTGTGCTATGTCACCAGTGTCTCCAATGCACCTCCCTAGCCCACAGCCAACCCTCATGTTGGTCTATCAGGACACAAGAACCCATTGATTGCTCCTCCTATCACTGCTGGCAATGCTAATTCTGTAGTTGTCATGGTGTCCCAAGCCACATGACTTGCCCTCATCTCTAGTCCTAGGTCCTAGAACACTTGTCTCAGGGCCTCCCTATCTCCATCTCGATCATAGGGAATCAGCTCCCCATCGATTGGTATCCACAAAAGCTTGTATACATCCTCGAGGGTGACTGTCATCTCCCCCATCGGTAAATGGAAAGTACAAGTCTTAGAGTGCCACCTCTCTACCAGTGCAATCAGTAGTTCCATGTTCACTCAAAACTCAGGCACATAAAAAATATGTCTCAGACCCATAGCCTCAATCGCAACTCGGTCCTCAAAGGTCAACTTAGGTCACAATCTCTACGTCGATGGGAATCTCTCCCGTGACTCCAGCATAGGCAAATACTCCTATAGTCAAGCAAATCAATCATGTCAGTCACAGTGGCATTCACTGTTCATCACAAAATGCTACTTTTTATCTAAATGCATATGGTACTCTATCCTAGTGACACTCACTGTTCATCACAAAGTGTTGCTTCTATCCTAGTGACACTCACTGTTCATCACAAAGTGTTGCTTCTATCCTAGTGGTACTCCCTGTTCATCACAAAGTACTACGTGTTTGGCTCTCCCTATTCATCACAAAGTGCTACTCACATTTGCACTCACTATTTGTCACAAAGTGCTACTCATATTTTAGTACTCCCTATTCCTCACAAAGTACTATATCTTGGTACTCACTGTTCATCACAAAGTGCCTTGATCTATCTTATCCTAGGCCCACTGCTTGAGTGAATCCTCTTGAGTAGTTTCCTAATTGGCAACGTATGTTCTATCACAGAATTATCAATCGTAGCCCTATTTTCAATTCTAGTCTTCCCTAGAGGACCTACTTGAGTGTATCCTCTCAGCAGCTTATCCAATCAATAGCGTATGTTTATCACAGAACTGTCGATTTTACCTAGAAGACACAAATTCACATTTTTTTGGACACAAATGCGTTTTCTTGACATAAACGCGCTTGAAGACTGCATAAACATGCTTATTTTACACAAACATGCCTAAAAGACATAGACGTGCCTATGCTATGCACAGATGTGCTTGGGCGACGTGTCTTTTTGGCATAGATGCACCTACATAGCATAGACGTGGCCACATTCGACACAGACGTGTTTTTCAACATTGACGCGCTTGGCACAAACACAGACGTGCCTCGCGAGCATAGACGCGCCTGGCACCAACGCAGATGCACCTACATGTTTTTGACACATTTTGGACCCTATTCTAAGCACATTTATTACCCTATCTAGCATGCATTATGACAACAATAAATGCAACAAATTACGAGGAGGTTTTGGTGGTACTTACCGGCTCTCCTACCTCTACTGGCCTCTAAAATCGGCGAATGCAGTCGAATCTATGAACAAAGGCCATCGCTGCTAACTACTACTACTCTATTTTCACTCTGCACTCTACTCTTGTGGATGTGTGGATGACAATGAGGATGTATTTCCCTCGTGGTCTATCTTATAGACTACCCTAGCCCTTGTTTCTCGAGTCAATCTTCATTATCCCATGACTCTGTCACTTTATCTAGTCAGTCCATTCTAGCCTTTCTTTCTTATCGAGAGATTGTTTGGGATCTTTTCAGACATTTTTTCATCCAATCTCTCGAGGGGGCATATCATTCCCATCTTGGGGCAACTCTGTATTAGTTCATCTTATCTTCTTTGAAACAACGTGACAAACTGCATTGTCTCAAAGAGAGGCAAAATGTAGACACCTAAAATTGTCATGTCTAATTAAATAAATATGTTATTTATTTAATTATCTAAGCTTAATTCTTTTGTTAATTAAATAAATCTTTATTTATTTAATTAATTCATTTATCCTCTTCTAGCCTTATTTCTCATTTAAATAAATACATTTATTTATTTAAATTATCCTTTTCCTAAATTAAATAAATATCTTATTTATTTAATTGATCTCACTCCTTCTATTAATTAAATAAATCTTTATTTATTTAATTAATTCATTAACCTTTTCTACCCATGACACATGTCATTCATCTCTTAATTCCTACACTACCTACCTCTTTCATTATTTCATTATTTTATTATTTCATTTACCTACCCTCTAATCATAGCCGACCTCCTTTTACACCTCTCAATCTTATCCCTCCATTTCATATTGTGTCTTCTATATAAGGAGATACTTCCTTCATTATCAATCATTCTAATCAATCATCCTAATGACCTACCTACTTGATCAATTGACTACACTACGATCCTACTTGCAACCACATTCCATTCTTTATTGAGCTCTTGTGCACATAAAATTTGAGAGCAAATATATCAAGCAAGATCAATGGAGATCCAAACCCTATTGGACATGTGATGGTATAATCTTTGTGATTTCATTTGATTTGTATTGTCTTAGGTAATCTTCATATGTTATGGTGGATCTTTGTTGTTGTTAGGCTAGGGTTTTGTGGTTGAATTCATTTAGCCTTTTTATATCGTTATTATTGTTATCCATTTTCACCATATACAGATGGCAACCCTAGGCAGAGATACTATCCGTAGTTCACGATTTTTGTATACTAGAATTCAACATGAAGATTTGGCTGTCCAGTCAGTTAGAAAAATGCATCCTACAAAATGTAGTATTTTGGTTGGCATTTCATTTCAGTTGACTATTTTGTGTTGCATAAATAGGGGAAGACAGTTAGATGTTTGGAGTACCTTATTGCAAAATCTTAGCCTTCGGTGATGATTGTCATATGAGTTAGAAGATCTAGTTTATAGGTTTTCGGGTTGAATAGTGTGGTATGGCCATCTTGGACAGTTGATTGTTGTTGTAATTGAGGATGTTTATCTGACATTTTGGAAGCATGTGGATAACTTTTTTTGGTCTGTATATGCATTCGAGATCAGATTGAGCTGACTATGTATGCACCTTTCATTATTTGTATAATGTTCTCGAGGTTGACATCTAGAAGACCTAATTTAATAGTGCGGATATATAAGACCGATGGATATGATCATTTTGGATATCAATGGATGTGTGGAAAATGTTTTTGATTGATTGGGCATGGTTTCACATGTTCAAGTGAAGGATTTATACTCCAAAATTGTTGGCATTATGTGAACCAGTATGTGGACATAATGACATTGTATGTTGTCATTGATGTCAATATGTTGAAGAGGTATGAACCAGCATATGTGAGAACTAGTAGAACATTGTGAACTGGCATTTATGCCAAAGTGAAGTAGTGTGCTTGTTCAAGGTGAACCAACATATGATTATGGGAGCCAGTACATGGAAGCATTGTATGACTACCGGTTGGTAGTCTCAACTTCAGGGTTTTCGGTTGAAGTGCTTCAAGCCTGTATGGCTCAACTAGTGACATTGTGTGATGAGTTAGCATTGTAATGAAGAACAGATCATGTTGCCATGTCAGCCTTGTGCACATGAAGGATCTTGCATAAAGGAGATTGTTCCTATCTACCTCAGGAATGTGCAAAGTCTGTAAATGGTGATAACATGTGATGGGTTATCAGCTACCATGAAATCGGTGGAAAATGAATGATGGACAATGTTTGGAGATTGGATCAAGACTGTTGCATTCAATACAGTATGATCAACGGTTAGGATTGAACCATTTGAATTCCTTAACCTAATAGGTCTAGGGTTTAGGGTTTATGCTACCAACCTATCTGTTGTCCTTTAAGGTCAATGTTGTGATTCTTTCAGAGGTTGTTGGCAAAAGTTGTGTGTGAGTATCCAAGAGAAGGGATATGTGATTCTTGACAGACCAGAGGAGAGAAGTGATACCTGTAGAGTGTAAGTGCAGAAGGTCAAGAGGAGTTTAAGTGGATCTGCATTGACATTGAGTGTTGTTACCAGATTATTGTAATACCTATTGATCTCAAACCATCTCAATGGTTGGAAAATTGCCTAATAGGGTAGCCTTAACTGGCTTGTTGTAAATTGCTTAATAGGCTAACTCAAAGTTATTGAGATCTGGAAAGCTAGAGAGCTCTGGAAATCCTTTAGCTATTGAGTTCTTGAAATCCTCTAACAAGGTAACCTGTAACAAGGTTTAACCCTTAACCAGGTATTGTAGCCATCCCTTAACCAGGTGATCCCTAATAGGATCGGTTCCTAACAGAACCTATTGTATCTATCTTTAACAGGACAAGGATCCTAATAGAGTGGACTTCCAAAGAGTTCAACAACAAGCTTGTGGGTATTCATCCCCATCATCATTTTTCCCAGTTGGGTTTCCACATGAAAAATATGTGTGTCATGTGTGATGCTTTTATCTTGTGATGCTTTGTTATTGCTTGTTAAGCATATGATGGTTCTCTGTTTTATGCCTATCAATAAAACATGTTGAACTAGTTGTTTTGAAGATATGATGATAGATTACTTGTTCATGCATAATGGTGAAATGGTAGTGTAGTTTTTAGTTGAGTGGAAAGCTAAGTGAGTAACCAGTTTATGATTGTTTTAGTTGTTCTGGATTTTACCGTTTGCACTCTACTTCAAACCGGTGTCACTGTTTGCCAGTCATTTAGAGTAATTGTTGTTGAACCGGTTTAGGACTGTATTTTGTCTGTACAGATTCACCCCCTCCTCTTAGTACTAGTTTGGTACTATTCATTCATCATTGAGTTATCAAGAATATCATAGGTTAGTGGAATAGAGCAAAGTAGCAGAGCAGTGTAAGATTAAATATTTTGTGCTTAACTGCAACTGTACTTTGGCATTTGTATATGTTGTGTTTCAATTCAGATAGTCAAATTATCTTTTATAAAACATATTGTAAGCTAGTAAGTCTTCCTAGGGTTGTAGCCCTTGATATTTTGAGTAGTGAGCTCTAGGCAGTGTGCCTGAATGCATGTGCATTCCCAATGTAATATTTATTTACTTTTATAGAGTAAATTTATATTGTGGGTCTCATCCCCACCAATGTTTTTCCCTTCATCAGGTTTTCCTCATACAAAATCTTGGTTTTATGGTGTTGCTGCTGATTACTTTGTTTTTATGCATCTTTGTTTTGTTCAATTGCATTAAATGGTTGAAAGAACTAGTTAACAAAGTTAAAAATTGCATAACACTAATTCACCTCCCTATCAGTGTTCCTTGATTCCAACAATTGGTATCAAATCCTATTCCCTTGGAAGAATCCTAACAACTTAAGGAGGATCTAGGAAGGTGAATCAATGGATTTCGGTAGTCTTCAACATTAGCTTATTGTGCCATTTGAGGATCTTGATCAATCCGAAGCATAGGTCTGACAAATGAAAGTCAATTTTAAGGATATTAAGAACTTCATCCAATCATTCAAAGATCAACTAAACAATTCTAGCGAGAAGAGAAAGGAACTTGTTGACAAGCCAAAGGAGAAAGAAAGACAAAGCATTGACAACCAAGCCTTGAAGGAAAAGACAAAAGAGTATGAGAAGCTTGCTAGAGATAATACAATTGAGAAGAATGAGATGGAATCTATACTGATGAGTTTGAGAAAGGAGATTAAAGGAAGAAAGAAGAATGAAGAAATTCTTAATCAATCCTTGAAAGATTGATTTGATGAATGTTGCAGACTTAACTTTGAAAATGACCAGTTGAAGCTTGAACTGCTACAATCCAAGAAAAATGAGCAAGAGCTTGAAAGGTAGATTATCACTCTTAGAGATGAACTTGCTACTACAAATGAGTACAAGGATAAATTGAATATTAGCTCAGATAAGCTTGATCTTTTACTATAAATTCAAAAGAGTGAAGATGACAAGCAAGGACTTGGATTTGAGAAAAGTGAAAGCCTTGGATCTGGTAAAAAAATTACTAAGTCTCAACATCAAAAGATCAAAGCTAAAAGGTCTTTAGTAAGGCAACCTAATGCTCATTAGTTCAATGGTAACTATTTTTTTTGCAAGAAATTAGGTCATATGACTAGTCAATGTAGAAATAAAATGAATCAGAATAGTCCATCTTTCTCCAGTCAATGTTCTAAATGCAACTAGTATGGACATAAGTCAAATGAATGTAGAACTATGATGATTAACTTTCCAAATAGAAGTAATGTTAGATGTTATGCATTTGATCAGTTTGAACATGTTGCTAACCAATGTAGATCAATAGAAAATCAAGGGAATTTCAGGCCTAGACAAGGAAATGTTGTATACTATAATTGCAACAAATGTGGTCACACTGCAAGATTCTGTAGAAGGAAAAATATGAATAGAAATGGTCATGCAGACAACAAAAATATTGTGTAGAAAGATAATAAGGGAAAAGGAAAAATAATTGTACAAGAGATCAAATATCAAATGAAGAAGACATGGGTTAAGAAGAGTGATTCAGATGCAAGGAATGGATCTGCACCCAAATCTGATGCAATAAATTCCTCTCAGAATTGAATAAAGGCCTTCGACCTAGGGGGAGTTCTCATGAAAATCTTATGCACCCCCTGTAATAGATTATACCTGAATCTAGTAGGTTGGAAGATGTTGCATTAGGGCATTGTAGATGATGAGAGATGGTCTCTGAAAGAATTTGAGCAATAATTAAGGTCTATAGGTGATTCCTTGTGAGTTGTCTATAAAAATTGAGTATCCAGAAGAGTTAGGGCTAAACACATTTAATGCACCCTAAAAGTTAGATAACTAAACGATAAAAATCCCATTTTCCATTCATTTTTTACTTTTCATTCTAGAGAAGAAGAGGAGAGCACTCTCTAAGAAGATTATCCAAGAGACCAAAGTGTTAAAAGAGATTTTCCCAAGTGAAAACCTAATCCGATGGTTGAGGTATTTATTGGTGAACTTTTGAGGTTTGAAATTTCTAAAATGGTTGCTTCTAGTATGGTAACACCTCTTGTTGTAGATATTACTGAGAGAGCTAAGCCATATTTCAAGAAACACCCATTTATTTTCATGAAAGATGATTAGAAGAGTGCATTTTCATCCGTTCCATATGGTGTTCTACATGTCAAGTATATTAGGGTTTACATTCACTACAACCTCGAGGAGTTGGGAAGCTCTCATATATTGAATCTCTACACTAAGCAATTGATTGATGGGAATTTCAGGCTAAAACCAAAATTCCAAGTGTTGGGGGAAAAGTGTTTTGTGCATCTCATCAAATTTCCAATATTTGATGACCACTAATTGGTCTAGTACATTCTTAGCAGAATGCATGAAGACGTCATGTGAATAAATAAGAAATTCAAAATCATGAAGAATGCCATTAGGTATGTAACAAGGCTATGTTCATCTGGTGAGCTGCACACATTGATGTTGGTGAAGAAAAAAATTGTCACAGATGCAAGAAGTTCAAAGTTCAACAAAAGAGCCATGACAATCAATGACATTTGGGAGTATGATGTTAGATTTTCTTCAATGGTGATTGGCTATAAGATATACTATTCCAACAAAGAGAATTATATATCTAGATAAATAATATATGTAGCTTATGAGATGGTCCAGGAGAACAAAAGTATGACCTATGTGAATTTCTTTGGAGTGAGTTGATGAAGAACTTGGCTAAAATTAGGAAAAACAACAAACATCCATTCAAATATGTAACTTTGATCCTATGCTTATTTTTCTACTTCATGAATGAAGTTTTGGGTGTTGATCAAGTCCAATGGGCATATGATAGACCTATGGGAATGCAAATTAGAGAACTGTTATACAATGTTGGTGATACTAAGGCTCAAAAAGCTAATTTATGTGGTTATTTCAAGAATTCTCATAGTGAAATTCATGAAATGGAAAGAATTCCTATGTTAGTAGTTGAGAAGTATCAGGACACCATTTTCTTCATGGTAGATATAGACCAACGTTTGATGGAGGCTATTGAACCCAAGACTATATGGACCATGCCCATGGGGTATGAGGTAGATAAGAAAATATTGGAACTATATGCTTAACATTTGTTAAGAAAACTGGTAGATCCCTCTTTGGAGAGATTTGGAACTTATGAGGAGAAGAGCTTAAAGCTGCATAATCAATTCAAGAAACTAGAAATCTAGAGGAAAGTGAGAAAGGAAGTAGAGGCATATACAAAAAGAATTAAGATCTCTAAGGAGGCTATCCGAGAAGCAATAAAAAGAAATATCCTATCTACAAAGGAGAATGTCAAGGAGAATAAGGCTAAAATAAAAGTCTCTACTCCCAAGACAAAGAAAACAAGGAGCTTTGCACCTTCCTCCAGTTCTCAAAAGAAAACTAGTATAGTAAAATCTATGACCAAGCCCTTTGGCAAGGGTGAGAAGAGGAAAAGGAAAAGGGCACAAGAGTATATTTATTTGTAAAGAATGATGAGGAGACTGAATTAGATGAAGCCATTAAGGAGATAAAGCAGAAGGGCTCTAAAGTTTCAAAGGTCACTATAGACAAGCCAACCAAGAAGAAGGTGAAAAAAGATTCTAACAAGCTTGGCATGTTAGTCCAAGAGGTGGAAGAAGAATTAATAGTAAAAGGTAATCTAAAGCCTCTTTTTGATTTATATGACAAGTTTGATGATGATGGAAAAATAACTCTAGAGGAAGCTACAATTAAATATTTGAACATCTACAATAGGCCACTTAAAAAAAAAAATGTCAGGGATTCCAAAAGGTTTATATGACATTTTGAAAATAAGAAGACAAGATACTAAAGCTTAAGATGAAAGGCTAAAGGAATATGTAAAAGTTAGCATATGTATAGTAATAGAAGTAGAGGAAATAAAAAGAATACTCAAGGAAGCTCATCAACATGTTATAAGTAAAACTAGGATAAATAAGATTATGATTGGGCATGTAGATGAAGTGATAAAGGATACTCATACTATCCTGAAGCAAATTTTAGAAAGGAATAATTATGATATTGTCTCATCTCCTCTAGCATCACAAAAAGAGCAACTAAAAGATCAGTAAGATGATGTAAGTGTTCCCTATGCTCCAGTAAAGGAAGATGTAGTTAAAGATATGTAGGGAGATGTGTTGGATAAAGTTGAAGAGGAGATAAGTAATGATAGTAAGGATGAGGGTACATAGAATCCTTTGGTTCATCCCATGGATACAATACCCTCTATTGAGACTCAAGCTCTGGTTGTTGATGATGTAGGTCTTAAAGAGGTCAAGATGGAAATAGATGTAGAATATAAAAAGGTTGAAGCAAGAGACACTATAGATGATGTAAAAGATTTTCTTGAAAAAGACAAGCAAATTTTTGATGATCTAACATTGTCCTAAGGGCCAATTAACTTGGATTCTCTCTCTCCCATAAAGAAGTTAAAGATTGCAGCACTTGCATATGCTAAGGCAAGAGAGGAGACCTTAAAGCCTCACATAGAGAATAGTGAGCTTGTGAATCTTGCATTCGGTATCCTAGAGAAAATAATGCTTACATTTCAAAATGATACATCTGATTCCCCTTCAAGCCAGCTAGAAATTTTGATCAATTCCACAAGTACTCATTTTGAGTCTTTACAGAAGTCAGTTGAGGTCAAGGTCTGCAATGATTTCAATGCCAAGAGGCTCGGGACATTAAATAGGATGATTGTAGATGATAGAATTGTGTTGGATACCTTTGTCAAGAGCATTCAAGATGATTTATCCAAGGTGGAAATATTTACAAATCATGTGTATCATTGTCAAAGTTCACTAAAGAATTGAGAAGTAGTCCAAGGAGCATGAAAAACAATCAACTGACATATCCTAGTATCTTTATCCTCTGTCTATTTCTATGAATAGTCAAGAAAATCAAGTAATATCCTTACTTGACAAAATCAAGAGTTTGAGGCATGACAAGGAGAAGATTATTGGTAGAGTTGGTTAACTTCAGAGTCATATCACTCCCAAATTAGACACATTGCTCAGTTCCTTGAGGGATGCTGAGGATGCTAAGGTCGGTAGTGAACCCTGAAATCTTAAATCAATAGAGATACAAGATTATGTCTTGAGTGGACTCATATCTATTCTTGAGAGTCTCAAAAAGGGCTAGGAAAACCATTTGAGATCATTGAAAAACAATTTTATAGATATTTTCAAGCATATATAAATTAGTCAAGTTTGTGTGTGTATAAAATTTTGTGTACATATTTTTGGCATGCAAATCCCTACCTTTTCCATTGATTTCAAAGGGGGAGTGTAGAGTAGTGAAAAATGTTGCATTCATCTTAGGGGGGGGTTCCGTAATTTTGGAATTTTGATATTTTGAGTTTTGCAGTAGATACATATGTTGGTATTGATTCAGACACAGTCATTTTTCACTAAGTGTTGCCATTGATGCCAAAGGGGGTTATTATTGGAAAGAGACACTATAAAAATCATCTGATGTTGTCATTGATGGTAACTTTAGTAATAGATCCTATCCATAGTTCATGATTTTTCTATACCAGAAGTTAGCATGTAGTTTTGGTTAGGTTCGATGAGTTAGAACAGTGGATCCGATATAATGTAGTATTTTGGTTGGAATTTCATTTCAATTGAATAATTTTTGTTGTGGAGATACATGAAGATATTTATATGTATGGAGTACCTTTTTCAAGAATATTAGCCTCGGGTGATGATTATTGTGTGAGTTAGAAGATCCGATGTATAGGATTTTGCATTGAATAGTGTGGTATGGTCGTCTTTGATAATTGATCCTTGTGCATAATTGATGGAGTAATTTTGGTGATTTTTTTTGTGATAGAGGATGTTTAGCCAACATTTGGGAAGTGTGTGGACAAGTATTTTTGGTCTGCATATAAATTGAAGTTTGGTTTGAGCCAACTATGTATGCATATTTCATTGTTTGTATAATGTTCTTGAGGCCAACATGTAGAAGATCTAATTTCATGTTGTGGATATAAAAGACCGATGGATATGATCATTTTGGATATTTGTGGATGTGTGGAAAGTGTTTGTGATCAATTGTGCATAGTTTCACATGTGTAAGTGAAGGATTTATGCTCTATAATATTGTAGGATAGTGAAACAAAGTAGAGTAGCAGAGCAGTGCAAGATTAAATGTTTTGTGCTTAACCAAAACTATACATTGGTATTCATAGATTTTTTTTTTCAGTTCAAATATTCCAATTACCTTTTGTAAAAGATATTGTAATATAGTGAGTCTTCCTAGGGTTATAGCCCTTGATATTTTGAGTAGTGAGCTCTAGGTAATGTGCCTGAATGCATGTGCATTCCCAATGTAATATTTATATACTTCTGTAGAGTAAATTTATATTGTGGGTCTCATCCCTACTGTAGTTTTTCCCTTGATTGGGTTTTCCACATATAAAATCTTCGTGTTATTGTGTTGTTATTGATTACTTTGTGTTTCTACATATTTCTTTTGTTCAATTTCATTAAGTGGTTGAAAGAATAAGTTAACAAAGTTAAAAATTATAGAACACTAATTCACCCTCGCTCTCTTAGTGTTCCTTGATTCCAACACTAAACATGAACCAACTTCAATGTTTTCATAAGATTTAACCCTAGCTCCTATTGAAAAACACAATGATTCATCATTAGACTATCATCCTTGTTTTTAGTTTGAAATATCTCTATTTATCATAATTGTCATGGATCCTCTTACATCTTGTCTACTATTTCTAAATCATGATAAGAAAGTATAGAAACTAGATGATTTTTTAGACTAGCTTTACTTGTGTAGTGGATACTTTTTTGTGTTCGCTTGCATGTGATGTGTTCCTCATGATTTGATGCTTGTTGTTTCTTTGTGTTTTGTTAAGCTCTATTTGGATAACCCTTATTGCTCCATTTACACAAGGAAAGGAAGGGACCAAACTTATTGTGGCATTCCTTTATTTTTATCCCAATTCTTCTAAATGTTGTATTCATGTAGTGTTTGTAAATGTGTTGTTGTCATAAATGTGCTTTTGTGTTGTCTACTTCAAGATGATGCAAAGCATTGAAATATTTTTGCTCTCTCCCATGTTTTTCCAAAAATACTTGTAATGTTCCTCATGCATTTTTCTTCAATTGTGCTCGTAGTTCCACTATTTTGGGGGATGAGGTCAATTCAATGCAATAATACTTAATATACATGATATATCTTATGCATATACTAAATCTAGATAGTGGATCTTTTATGTGCTCTCTTTTGTGTCTTGTGAACCATCACCTTTGATTTTCCTATGTTTGTGAAAGTTTCACTATTGCAACATGATTGTCTTTTGGATGTATGCATGCTACCTTAAATAAGTTTTTCAAAATAAGACATACACAATTTATTTATCATCGGGGTATAAAATACACTATTTATTACACCTTGTGCACATACAGTAAGGTTTAGTTTGTATAATTTACTCATACACCATGATATGTTGGTGCATACTATAGAATCCAATTTGTAGTTGATTTATGTTCAAAATAATTTTTAAGATAAGCCTTCATTTGGTAGTATTTGTGCTTGAGTTTTTTCTAAGATTATTTAGAAAACCAAGTTTTTTAATTTTTTATCTTTCTTTGTGCTAAAATGACTCATAATAAGCAACTCCTTACTAGTCCAAGAATTTATCTCTCTCTCTCTCTCTCTCTCACACACAAACACACACACACACACACACACACACACACACATGCACACACACACACACATCACATATGGATCATTGTGATATTTTGCCAAGATCAAGAGGCAATGGAAAGCACAAATTAGAGAGAACAAAATAGATGATAGAAATAAATTGTACTCTATCAAGATGAAAAATATGATCAACTGGATCATTAAGCATTCTTTTCATACAATGAATATAAGCCTGCTTATATAGGCAAGGCTATATGGATATGTGAGCACACAAACATGACATGTGGCTCAATAAGAAACAAGCGTAGGTAGAAAATAGGTGTGGGTAGGTAGGAGAAAAAATATAATAGTCCACATGAGGTGGATCACCCACTAAATGTGGAGTGTAACAACAAGATCAACACCATAAAAGGTGGAAATTCTCCTACACACACTATCCCAATGTGGCACAAACACCCAAGTGTCTCATACCCAAACTACTATGAAACACATTCCTAAGTAAACTTAAGTAAGTGTAATAATATCCAAGATGAATAATTATTTACACCAAAAATCATCATAATAAGTTTCTTACTAGACTTACAATCCATATCTCTTCTCTTCATGTGTTTCTCCTTTTATCTTGATATTAGATAGTTGAGACCCTAAGTCTTTGAGGGCTTGATGTTTCTTGTCTTTAATATCTATGTCAAAGTATTTGGATTTTAATTTGTACTATACTAAGCGTATGAGTGTAATTTTATACTCCTCCTAAAGTGGGGGCTAAATGTAGTCATAAACTATATTATAATTTCATACTCACTTGGGCCTCACTTTATTATTTTTTTTCCTTTTATGCTCAATTTTTCTCAAACAAGTGCCAAATAAATGATCTATAATCTCTATTTTGACTTCCAGATGATGTCTCAGCCTAGATGCAGTAGACTAGGGAACCTATCACCCTAGTCTACTTAGAATGTTGGTATTTTGGTATGGTTTTGTCATTGATGTCAACACCTACTGAAAACAAGCACTATGGAGATCCAACAACATTCACCGGCAAGCAAGTAAACTGTACAACAGTTACTGGTATATGGTTCACCGGCAAGATATAATGTTCACCAGTATTTGGAATGATGTGGAAGACACTTGGTAATGTCAAAGACACCGTGTGGACACTTTTGTTTGAAGAATTAATCATTGGTATATTCATATTTGCATATTTTCTTTTACTGGCAAATAGGTCCAGGTTATTTAGGGTTACACCGGTAGGTTTATCTTTTCTAGATCAGCATGGCATGCTATGGAGATGATTTATTATTGATGTAAATGCATTAAGCCGACATGTTTAATCCGTTATTGCATTGGATATTATATTATTTGTAAAATGATTTTATTGTAATATCTTGTAGAGCCGACCTACTAAAATTGGTCTTAGGCTATGGTATAAATGTAAGATCTTATTTGTAAGATCAAGTGTGGAATGCGAAAAAGAATTGAGTGAAGGTATATGCGAGATCAAGTAGAGGCATACACAAAGACATCATTCGAAGGTGAAGCTAGGTTTTTGTATAAGCATATCAGCATTACACCAGTACTGAATCTAGCATATGAAGATGCTATTTTGTGTAGTACATTCTTATTGGATTTAACCATCCAACTGTAGTCAGTGTGACTCCCATTTTGTGATTGAGCAGTGAGCTCTAGGCTATTGGCCTTTCTGCATGTGCAGACCCCATTTATGTACACTTACTATCTACAGTAGTATCTTCTGATTGTGGGTAAGGTTTCACTCCATGGTTTTTCCGCTTATAGGGTTTCCACGTACAAATATTAGTGTTATGTGTTGTGGATGACTTTATGTTTATGTTTCATGCATTAATCTTTACCATTATAGCAATTTACTGTTAACACTATCTACCAACATACTTAATTGGTTTACCGGTATTAAGCATTAAGTTGGTTAATTGGTTTTTGGTTTGAATTTATTAGACAATTGATTCACCCCCCTCTCAGTTGTCTTCGGGACTTAACAATTAGTATCAGAGCTTTTCTTAACCTGCAAACCATATCATTGTCATCAATCAGCAGAATTAAAAGGACAAATCTTTATTCCTGTATTTGATGAGGAAGCTACTTCTCAGGGGGAGTAGTTGGTATTTTTGTATGGACTTAAATTTTGTAGCTTTGGCATTTGATGTCAAAGGGGGAGAGATATATATGGAAAAACACATTATCTTTTAAGGAGATTTGGATAAACACATGTTTCTCCCAGGGGGAGAAATGGAGAAATGGAGATTGTTGGTTTTTGGTATTTGACATTTTTGTTTTGGCACTTTGATGGTTTTTCCATCTTGTCTTGCCATCAATGCCAAATGGGGAGATTGTTGGTATTTTGGTATGGTTTTGTCATTGATGTCAACACCTACTGAAAACAAGCACTATGGAGATCCAACAACATTCACCGGCAAGCAAGTAAACTATGCAACAGTTACTGGTATATGGTTCACCGGAAGAATATAATGTTCACCGGTATTTGCAGTGATATGGAAGACACTTGGTAATGTCGAAGACATCATGTGGACACTTTGTTTTGAAGAATTAATCATTGGTATATTCATATTTGCATATTTGCTTTTACTGGCAAATAGGTCCAGGTTACCTAGGGTTACATTAGCAGGTTTATCTTTTCTAGATCAGCATAGCATGCTATGGAGATGATTTATTATTGATGTAAATGCATTAAGCCAACATGTTTAATCAGTTATTGCATCAGATATTACATTATTTGTAAAATGATTTTATTGTAATATCTTGTAGAGCTGACCTACTAAAATTGGTCTTAGGGTATGGTATAAATGTAAGATCTTATTTGTAAGATCAAGTGTGGAATCCGAAAAAGAATTGAGTGAAGGTATATGTGAGCTCAAGCAGAGGTATATAGGAAGACATCATTTGTAGGTGACACTAGGTTTTTGTATAAGCATATCAGCATTACACTGATACTGAATCCAGCATATGAAGATGATATTTTGTGCAGTACATTCTTATTGGATTTAACTATCCAATTGTAGTCAATGTGACTCCCATTTTGTGATTGAGTAGTGAGCTCTAGGTTGTTGGCCTTTCTGCATGTGCAGACCCCATCTATGTACACTTACTATCTATAGTAGTATCATCTGATTGTGGGTAAGGTTTCCCACTGTGGTTTTTCCCCTTACAGGGTTTCCACATACAAATATTGGTGTTATATGTTGTGGATGACTTTATGTTTATGTTTCATGCATTAATCTTTACCGGTATAGCAGTTTACTGTTAACACTATCTACTGGCATACTTAACTGGTTTCTCAGTATTAAGCATTAAGTTGGTTAATTGGTTTTTGGTTTGAATTTATTAGACAATTGATTCACCCCCCCCTCTTAGTTGTCTCTAGGACCTAACATAGAATAGGGTAGTGGGTACCATATTTGAAGCTAAAAGGGCCCAAATCTGAATCCTCTCATGGTTAAAAAAAATTGAGTTAGAAATGATTTTTGATGTCAGTCTTCTTTGTAATTTTTAACATGTTTCATGAGGATAGGTATAAAAGTGATTCTTAGTCCCTCATTTTGATCATATCTCAATTACAATTCCTTAAGAGAAACTCAAATTAAATTGATAAGTAGAGGTCAAGTATTTAGATTTTTAAGAATTAAGGATGACATCCATCATCATTTCTATATGAAGACATGCATGATTTCTACATGACAAAATGAACCTTTTTAGAAAGATTTCAAGGAAAAGAAGATTCATAATGGAAGGTATAACATTTTAATTCAACATTTATTTCTAGCTCTAGCATCTTCCCTTCAAGGGTAAGCTTTGTTTTCTATTTGATTCATGATAGAGTTAATTTCAAACATGAGGCTTGACCTAGAAAAAAACTTATCGACCCAAGAACATTTTTCCTCTCTCGTGTCTACAAGTTATAGGTTTACCAGAGGAGAAATAAAAATTTAGAAAGTATAGATTACAACAAAGAGAACTAGATTTTGAAGAAGTAAAAAGTCGGGGATAGTGACTATCACTAATAAGTGTTAGGATTTTTTCCAACCAAAATTTAGGAGAATATTTTGAGTGATATTGTAATCTGAAAACTATTTCCAATATCTACATTTGGCACCTTTAGGACTAGGTCACCTAGACCCATAGTCGAACACTTTCAGGCTCAAATTGTACACACACATTCCTTGTTGACTCTCATTTCTAGATTTGTGCTTAGAATTTGCATATCTTTTATGAAACTTTCTATTTTTTCTTCAAATACTCTCAATTTTTCATTTTTTATCCTTAGCTCTTGAATTTAATTATCCTATCATATCCAATTGGAACAATTCAACAAAAAGGAAATGATAAATTTTGCGCTCAACTCTTTCGATAAGTTTGAAGTTGGGCCTATTGATACATTTCCTTAATGTGATGTTGTTGTAAATGGTCTTGATTCTTAGTTTTCATATTTAGACTATTAAAGCCTATTTCACCATGCATTACATTAATTACAATGGAAGACCCAATAAATTATCAACTTGATCTAGTTAATTGATAAATTATACCAAATAGACATACAAAATATAGATTTAACCTTATAAAATATAATTGTAGAGGTGATCTAGACAACTAATATATAGATTGTCTCCATTGAGTGATCTATGAAAATAATCTACAATATGAATCTCATTATTAGGGTTATGCTTTCTCCCTTCCAAATCTTGGCTTAACTTCAATTTAAACTAGACAATTATATATAACAAAAGTCTTGAGGACATTATGCGGAGGGTAGTACCACCTACATAGGTCTACACATGGCTAGCAAGGAAGGTTGTAGACAGGTTCAGTTGGAAAGTGACTCACTTAATATTGTGAATTGCATTAGGGGTAGTACTGAGCCTAGCTAGACTATTTTGAACCTGATTAAGGATTGCCTTGAAATGATTTTTGTCCTAGAGGAGTTCAAGATCTCACACATTTTTTGCGAAGGAAATAAACTGGTGGATCATGTGGCCAACTTGGTTGTTGATAACATGGAGATTAAATTGTGGAGAGGAAGGGAAACCTTCCCAAAAACTCTATGCGAGATGGCAAGAAATGATGTCGATATCTTCAGGCTTACAAATGAATTTAATGCTGAAATATTATGGTGGGATGGGAGCCGTTGGGATGGTATTTCAAATTATTACCACTTTGAGAAGTTCTAGAACTTTCGGCTCACCCTATTTCTAGCTTTTTTTCTTTGTGGTTTTGCATCTGGAGTGTAGCTTCTTGGAGTGCCTTAGTAAAAGAATGGGAGGGGACAAGAATAGGCATGGACCAACGACCTACGATAAGTGGTAGAAAAATAAGGAGGTCAAGGAGGAAATCTCTGATGGTGGGATGGTTCCCTATCTAGAGAGACTTCATGGTAACTCTCCCATAGTTACTGAAAGCTTTCTCAAGGGATGGAATAAGCATGTTTTGGCTATGTATGTAGCGAAATTCTAAGTTGATAAAACCCTAGTTGCCATTGTTACTGGTCTTGATATGGAGGGTAAAAAACTTTATAGAGAGAGGAAGCTAGGTGAGGAGGCCATTGCCGTTATTTTTGACAAGGAAAAGGAATGATAGAGGGTGACAAAAATGGAAGACAATAGCTACAACAATAAATAAATGAGTTCCCTATGGGCTGACATGGAGGAATTCATCATGAAGTATATCACTCTTGATGGTAGATATGCTATTATTTTCTCGTATCATTTTACAATCTTAAATCACTTTAGGAATGGTAAAATTATTTCCATCCCCTTCTATTTGGTTTCATCCTTGAAAAATAGCCTAGCTAAAAATGCTAAGAACTAGGATAATCTGGTGCTTCATGAGGGGATTATCATGTTAATCATGGAGTATTCCAAAGCCCATGAAGTGAAACCCTTCCCCATGGATAAAACCCACATTTCTTCTTCTAACCTTGAGGTACATTTTTTTTTTGATATGAAGATGGAAGAGGATGATAGTGGCACTTCCCTGGATTGGCATGATATCAAGGATTTGGAGGACCTTGAGTATAGACTAAAGAAAGAAGGGGAGCCTATGGTGACCCCAAGAACTAACAATAGTAGAAAAACCAACCCTCTAAGGTGGGCAGAAAGCAAACTTAAATCCAGTAGCAGGAAAATGCAAGACCTGGAGACTCCAATCAAAAATAAAACAAAATTTACCAAGTGAAGTGGGTCCAAATACAAGGACCACAAGATTAGGCTAGAAATTCCCATGAATGTAGATAACAAGAAACATGATACTGTGAATAGGGAGAAGGAATGGGAGGAAAAGGGGGAGAATACATTGGAAGACCTGATTTGGAGGGCACTAGAGGCGAGGAAAAATGTTGGAAGTGGGTGGATAAGGAAATTGGAGCTTTGAAAGATTGAATTAAAGAAATTATTGAAACCTTCATAGACTCCCTTGGGTCTAGTAAAACTAAGAAAATCATGAGCATAAGTCAGAAGATGTCTCAGGATGTTGAAACTATGAAGATCTTCCATGAGCATAGGATTGATAAGCTAGAGGAGTATGTTTATGACATCAAAGATAACTTGAATAATCTGGTGGAAATCAGCAAGGAGGTGAAGAGTAATAGTGCTGAAGGTTTGGAGAAAATCAATGCCATGATGGTCGACTATAGTACTAGACCCATAGCCAGTGAACCTCCCTTGGGTGAAAAACATAAAAAAGAATGCTTTAGAGGGTGGTCACAGTGCTGCTAGTGGGAAGACTAGTTCAGGTCCCTGTACTAGGACCAGGAGCTGGAACCAGAAACAGGGTACCTCTAGATTCATCATGGAGGATCTAGAGCAAATCAACAAGAAGATTATCCAGAAGAACACTAAATTGGTACACTCTCTCAGTTGAGTGCTTTTTCCTATTTTCTTGGGTTTTTTCATCTATTTTTTTGGCATTGGGTCTGTGTGGGATTTATCCTCTTTTGTTTAATGTTTTTTTGGCTACTAGCCTTTGTCTATAAAACTTTGGGTTTCAGGTCCCAGTAAAACTTGTTTATCTCTATCAAAACCAATCTTGAGTACATTAATGCCATAGAGATTATATTATATGTACATAACAAAAGTATAAATATCAATTCTAGTCATATAGTATTATCTAATCTAGATGTATTGATTTTCTTCATCTTTTTGCTACAATTATTATGCCTAAAGTTTGCATGCCTGTTAGTATACATTTACCACCATAAAGATCATAATCCACTCATTATGTTAGAGATATCTTGCAAACAATCCCAACATTAATCATTTTGCTAGATATATATAGGAGTGACATTTCAATGTGATGGTATGAGGTTTGCATCTATGTAGTATAACATGTTCATTGCTCACCTTGCAAGATAGTAATCCTCAAATTTTGTGATGTAGAAACATATGAATTAAATAATTTGCATTCATCTTATGATAGACAGTATTCATTCAACAATTAAAAATCAAGCTAAGGCTATTCTTTCATTCCACTAGCTATAAAGGAGGTGCCTACCTCATTAATTCATTTACTAAGTTTACTTTGAAAAATTACTATGGCTGAAAAAACTTCATAATTTAAGATATACAAGGAGCTAACATCTAGATACAATTTTTTTTGTTATAGATGGAAATAGGTCTCACTATTTTATCTATACAAACAAGGAATTGATTCACTTCCAATCTATTACAATAAAGGGGAATGAAATCAATAGATTTTGTAGCAAGTCTAGGGTGAAGAGAGTTGAATGCAAATTGGATTTCACTATCCTTGATTTATTTGAAAATGTGTGATTGAAATGATGTAAGTTAAATGTGAGATCTAGTCCTAATGATATGAAATTGACAATAATCAACATGCCCAGATATTTTAAATCAGATAAGATATGTAGTCATAAAGTACATTTATTGAAATAAGAATCAAAGAGGAACCTATGTCTAAGATCTAGACTAAAAAATGTAAGGCAATGGTTCTTGGATGCAACTATCTAGGAGTATCAGATGTAGAGAACAAAAATATTTTTGGGATTAAGATGTTTTTCCGAATGTTTCCTTGCAATTTCATCAAAGGTGTTAGACAATGGTATGCAGGAAACCTTGTCCCCATCTTTTTGCCTCTGCAAAAGTTGGTTATGTGCATCATTATCTTCTCTTTTTGAATCTATATTTGTTTCCTCTAAATCTTGTCACCTATACATACAAAGAAGGAAAATGGTGTTGTTTGATAGAGGTTCGCCTTGGTCAAACCTTGGCTTGGAGTTAACCCTTGAATGAAATTGATAAATTTAAATGAAATCTCTAAAGTAAAATGTTGAAAACTATGTTGGTATTTTGGTATGGTTTTGTCATTGATGTCAACACCTACTAACAATTATCAACTTTGGCACTTTGGAGAATCAACAACATTCACTAGCAAGCAAATGACATATGAATAGTCACTGGTATCTGGTACACTGGTAGGATATAATGATCACCAGCACTTGGAATGGAATGGAAATCACATGGTTATGTCAAAGACATTGTTTAGACACTTTGTCTTGAAGGTTTGTTAATTGGCATATTCATATTTGCATATTTTCTATTACTGACAAATAGGTCCAGGTTACACACCGACAGGTTTATCTTTTCTAGATCAACATGGTACACTATGGAGATGACTTATTATTGATGTAAATGCATTAAGCTGACATGTTGAATCGGTTATTGCATCGAGCATTAATTTATTTGTAAATTGATTTTATTCTATTATCCTTTAGAGTCGACCTACTAAAATTTGTCTTAGTGTATGATATAAATGTAAGATCTTATTTGTAAGATCAAATGTGGAATGCGAAAAAGGATTGTGTAAAGGTATATGCGAGATTTAGCAGAGCTATACACACAAACATCATTTGAAGGTGAAGCAAGGTTTTTGTGAAAGCATATCAGAACTATACCGGTACTGAATCCAGCATAGAAAGATGCTAACTTAAGTAGTACATTCTTATTGGATTTAACCATCCAATTGTAGTCAGTGTGACTCCCATTTGTGATTGAGCAGTGAGTTCTAGGTGCTTGGCCTTTCTGCATGTGTAGACCCCATTTGTATACACTTACTATCTGCAGTAGTATCATCTGATTGAGGGTAAGGTTTCCCACCGTGGTTTTTCAACTTACAGGGTTTCCATGTACAAATATTGGTGTTATGTGTTGTGGATGACTTTTTCTTTTTGTTTCATGCATTAATCCTTACCGGTATTGCAATTAACTATTAAAACTATCTACTAACATATTAAACTAGTTTATCGGTATCAAGCATTAAGTTGGTTAAGTTGTTTTTGGTTTGAATTTATTAGACAATTGATTCACCCCCCCCTCGCCCCCCTCTTAGTTGTCTCTAGGACCTAACAATTGGTATCAAAGCTTAGTCCTCTTTTTGCACAAGTTTAATAGCTTGAGGAGAGCCAATGTCTACTAACTATTTTAGGAAGGATAGTCCTAAACTTGATGGAACCAACTATGGCATATGGAAGATCAGAATGGAGACAAATTTAAATTAAATTGGAAAGGACATATGGGATGTTACACAGAATGGCTATACTGCTCCTACTCAGAGTCAGCCCAATCCACCTAAGCTAACTAAAGATGAAGAAAATGATTGCAAAGAAAGAGAAGTACTTTTAAGTGCATTATCAGATCAACAAATCATGGGATTATCATATAGGTCTATTGCTAAAGCTATTTGGGATCATTTGGAAACACTGAATGAAGGAGATTCCATAGTCAAGATTTCAAACCTTGAAAGCTTTTGGGTAAGGTATGAACATCTAAAAATGGAAGAAGATGAAAGGATTTCTGCTTTTATGGAAAGAGTTAATAAAATTGTTTTAGGTATTAAATGTTGTGGATGAACTTTAAGTGAAGATGAAATTGTTTCAAAAGTTTTAAGAGGATTGCCACCGGTATATAAAATGAAAGTCACTGCTATAAACGAGTTAAGAATAATGCCTAATACATCAGTAACTAGAGATACATTGATTGGAAAACTTTCAGCCTTTGAAATTGAGGAATTTGGTTCTAGTGCTACTATAAAGACGGATTTAGCCTTCAAAGCATCAATGTCATTTGCATCATTTGAAAAATCTGATTGGAAAGCCTTTTATGCAAGAGAACTTGAAGAAAGAAGAAAAGAAAATGAAGAACTTGAAGCACTACTTGCAAGGAAAATGCCAAAAGGTCCAGTGGGAAGTAAGTATGAATGTAAAGCACCCTTTAAATGTTTTAACTGCAATAAGATTGGTCATATGGCTTCAAGATGCCTTCATAGACATACTAGAATAAGAGAAGAAGCTAGAAGAACATACAAGCCTAACCCTGAATATCAAAGATACAAATTAAAGAAGAATAAAGACTAGTCTTGTTACATTGTTGATGAAGGAGTGACTGATGATTCTGATGAGGATCTGACAGACAATGGATGGGTTTATGTTGCTATAACAGAAGATCAATTGACACCTACTGCTCAATTAGTAGAATAGGCCTTGGTAGCTAAAGTTGAAGTTAAGGATGAATGGATCATTGATTCAGGATGCTCACATCATATGATTGGTGATAAGAGCAAATTCCTAACTCTTTAGTAGTATAATGGAGGTCTTGTAAGATTTGGAGATGATAAAGCTTGTTTGATCAAAGGTAAGGGTACATTATCTCTTGATGGTAAGAATAATACTGACAATGTCTACTATGTTGAAGGTTTAAAGCATAATCTTTTGAGTGTTGGTCAATTAGTTGAGAAAGGATTTTAGTTACAATTCAAAAATGGAAAATGCAAAATCATGAATAGAACTGGTTTGGAAATTGGAACTGGTAATCAAACTAGAGGTAATATCTTTCATTTGAATAACAGTGAAAAGACATGCTTGATTGCACATATTGATGAAAGTTGGCTATGGCATAAGAGACTCTGTCATGTAAATTTTGATTGAATGGTGAAGATCAGTACTACTAAGGCAGTTAGAGATTTACCTAAAATTGTCAAACCTCAGAATACAGTATGTAAGGAATGTCAATTTAGAAAAAAAGTTAGAGCTAACTTCAAAAGTATTCCAGAAAAATCTAATAATGCTCTTGACTTAATTCATACTGACTTATGTGGTCTAGCTAGAACTAAAAGTTTACAAGGTGATAGATATTTCATGCTAATCATTGATGACTATTCTAGAATGTGTTGGGTTACTTTTCTTAGAGAAAAATCAAAAGCACTTGGAAAGTTTAAACTATTCAAAGATATGGTAGAAAATGAAACTAGTAAGAAAATCAAATGTCTGAGAACAAATCAAGGAGGAGAATTTACATCTAAGGAATTTAATACATTCTGTGAAGTAAATGGAATCAGAAGACAGCTATCAGCACCTCGGACACCACAGCAGAATGGAGTCATAGAAAGAAAAAATATAACTATCTTGGATGCAGCCATAAGTATGTTATTAGAAGCAAAGCTACCACATGTATATTGGAGAGAAGTAGTAATTACAATGGTCTATACATTCAACAAAGTTCACATCAAAGGTGAAACCGGTAAGACCCCTCATGAACTATGGTTTGGTATTACTCCTACTCTTAAATATTTCAAAATATTTGGAAGCAAATGTTATATCAGAAGAGATGAGTATATTGGTGAATTTGATCCTAGAAGTGATGAAGGAATATTTCTTGGTTATTCATCTAAGAGTAAGGCATATAGATGTTTTAACAAAAGATTGTAGAAAATTGTTGAAAGTACAAATGTGAAGATTGATGAACAATTCAGAGGAACTTCAAGGTATATAGACTTTGAACCAGCAATAGAAATTTTGATAAATGAACTTACACTAAACCCACTAGTATAGAATGAAGATCCAATTACCTTGGTATCATCTGAAAATTCCACTGTAACTGAGGAACAACAACAAACCAAGTCACCCCGATATGCAAGGTTGAATCATTCTGAAGATCAGATAATTGGAAACAAGTATAAAGGAGTTATGACAAGAGGAAGATTGGCAAATTAAGAGGTATGTCTTATTTCTCAAATTGAACCATCATCTGTTAATGAGGCATGTGAAGATGAACACTTGATTAAAGTTATGGAAGAAGAATTAGAGCAAATTGAGAAGAATAACACTTCGACATTAGTTCCTTGGCCTAAAGATAAAAATGTGATTGGAACCAAATAGGTATTTAGAAAAAAACTCAATGAAGATGGCAAGGTAATCATAAATAAAGCAAGACTAGTGTGCAAAGGATATTCTCAGAAAGAAGGAATTTATTATAATGAAACCTTTGCACCGATAGCTAGAATTGAGGCAGTTAGATTATTTTTAGCTTTTGCAGCACACAAGAACTACAAAGTATATCAAATGGATATTAAATGTGCATTTCCGAATGGAAATCTTGAAGAATAAGTTTACATTGAACAACCTGATGGATTTTCTTTGATAGAAAACAAAGATATGGTTTGCAGGTTAAGGAAAGCTTTGTATGGGTTGAAGCAAGCTCCAACAACTTGGTATGCAAGATTAGATAAGTATCTTTTGAAAATCAGTTTTTCTAAAGGTAATGCAAACAACAATTTATATTATAAAGTGACTAATGATGACATCTTGGTTATAGAAGTTTTTGTTGATGATATAATCTTTGGAGGAGAATATGGTTTATTTAAAGACTTTTCTATTGAAATGCAGTAAGAATTTGAAATGTCTATGATTGGAGAAATAAAATTCTTTTTAGGATTGCAGATTTCTCAGACTGATCAAGGTATATTCTTGAGTCAATCCAAGTACTTAAAAGAGTTACTAAAGAAATTTGGGATGGAGAACTCTAAACCAGTAAGCACACCTATGACTACAAATGACAAATTATCACTAAGGGATGAATCTATACTTGTTAATCTAACTAGGTACAAATCTATGATAGGAGGTTTACTATATTTGACACAAACCAGACCTAATATTATGAATGCAATATGTATTGTTTCAAGATTTCAGAGTAATCCTAGAGAAAATCATGAATCAGCAGTAAAAAGGATTTTCTAATACTTACAAGGCACTACAGATCTTGGATTATGGTATCCTACAAATGAAAACTTTGAATTATGTGCATATACAGATGCAAATTGGGCAAGAGATTTGGATGATAGAAAAAGCACCACTGGCGGAGCATTTTTTCTTGGAAACAGATTGATTTCTTGGTTGAGTAAGAAACAAAGTTGTACATCTTTATCAACAACAGAATCAGAATATGTTGTAGCAGCAACTAACTATACATAGGTACTATGGCTTAAGCAAATGTTGAAGGACATAAAGGTAAAATGCAAGGAACCTAGTACTATCTATTGTGATAACACTACAGCAATTGCTATATCTAAGAATCCGGTATTACATTCTAAAACCAAACATGTTTCTATCAAACTAAATTTTCTAAGGGAACATGTTGAAGCAAAAGAAATAAAACTAGTTTATGTGAATAATAAAGAGCAGATTACAGATATTTTCACTAAGCCTCTGCCTAAGGAGACTTTTGAATATCTCAGAGATCAGCTTGGGGTCATACCCTCACCGATAGAGATGAAGGAAGTTGATAATTGTCATCAACTAGTAGAATTAACAGAGAAATCTTTTATTCCATCTTTTCATGAGGAAGCTACTTCTTAGGGGGAGTAGTTGGTATACTGAATTGGTTGGTATTTTGTATCTTTTTCTTTGGCATTTTATGTCAAAGGGGGAGAGATTGATATGGAAAAACACATTATCTTTTGTGGAGAGATTATTCATTGGGAAAGATTGTTACTCTCTGTATCTATATTTTGACTTCTGGTCATGATCTCTTTGTTGGGAGATTGTTGGTTTCTTGTATTTGGCATATCTATTTTGGCACTTTGATGGTTTTTCCATCTTGTGTTGCCATCAATGGCAAAGGGGGAGATTGTTAGTATTTTGGTATGGTTTTTTCATTGATGTCAACATCTACTAATAATTATCAACTCTGGCACTTTGGAGAATCAACAACATTCACTGGCAAGCAAATGACTTATGAGTAGTCACCGATATCTAGTACACCGATAGGATATAATGATAACCGATAGTTGGAATGGAATGGAAATCACATGGTTATGTCAAAGACATCGTTTAGATAGTTTGTCTTGAAGGTTTGTTAATTGGCATACTCGTATCTACATATTTGATGTTACCGACAAATAGGTCCAGGTTACACACCAACAGGTTTATCATTTCCTGATTAGCATGGCACGCTATGGAGATGACTTATTATTGTTGTAGATGCATTAAGCCGACATGTTGAATCGGTTATTGCATCAGGCATTAATTTATTTGTAAATTGATTTTATTGCATTATCCTTTAGAGCCGACCTACTAAAATTGGTCTTAGGGTATGGTATAAATCTAAGATCTTATTTGTAAGATCAAATGTGGAATGCAAAAAAGGATTGTGTAAAGGTATATGTGAGATTTAGTAGAGCTATACACATGGACATGATTTGAAGGTGAAGCAAGGTTTTTGTGAAAGCATATCAGAACTATACCGGTATTGAATCTAGCATAGAAAGATGCTAACTTAAACCGTACATTCTTATTGGATTTAACCATCCAAGTGTAGTCAGTGTGACTCCCATTTGTGATTGAGCAGTGAGCTCTAGGTGCTTGGCCTTTCTGCATGTGCAGACCCCATTTGTATACACTTACTATCTGCAGTAGTATCATCTGATTGTGGGTAAGGTTTCCCACAATGGTTTTTCCCCTTATAGGGTTTCCACGTACAAATATTGGTGTTATGTGTTGTGGATGAATCTGTCTTTTTGTTTCATGCATTAATCCTTACCGGTATTGCAATTAACTATTAAAACTATCTACCGACATATTAGACTACTTTACTGGTATCAAGCATTAAGTTGGTTAAGTTGTTTTTGGTTTGAATTTTTTAGACAACTGATTCACCCCTCCCTCTCAGTTGTCTCTGGGACCTAACAAACTATACCTAAAGCTTGTTGTAGTTGATGATGGTTGATGATACAATTCTCTTTGAATCTGACTCACAAATGTTGATGCAATAACATGACATGACATGGAAAGATATAAATGAATCAATTATAAAATTTTGCTTGCATGAATATTTTTGTAATTTTTTGCTCCATAATGCTTTGAAAGATATAGTGGGATGAAATGTCACCTTCATCCTTGAAGATAGAATGATTGTGGATGATACACGATAAATACATATTACTAGATGTCAGAATGAATTG
Source organism: Cryptomeria japonica (assembly GCF_030272615.1). Lineage (NCBI taxonomy): Eukaryota > Viridiplantae > Streptophyta > Pinopsida > Cupressales > Cupressaceae > Cryptomeria > Cryptomeria japonica. The sequence continues at coordinate 634,855,311 of NC_081408.1, forward strand.
AATGGATACACTTATATAGGGTTCTCTAGGTATTTCATAAACTAGCCCAACCTCCACTGGTCATATTGCGACATCAGGATAGGGAAATGATTGTTGGGAACTAGGTACTAGCATATTCAAAATTGGGCCTAGACTAGATGGATAAGGATACCTAAATACCCTTGTCCAGGACAAGGGTACCCAAATACTCTTGTCCACCTAGAACATGGTGAATAATGTTTGAATCAAGTGCACTTAGTCTTGGGGAAGATATTCAGATCACTAGGTAAACATACACATGACTTAAATTTGGTAGTACAAATACTAGAAATACACTTGTAAAAGTGCTAGGATGAAAAACACTAAAGCAGGGTCATGAAACGTAGTGTAAAATTGCAAGGGGTTATAATTTGTAGCACTACAACTTCTAAGGAACCTACATCATACCTCTACTTCTACCTGGATTATAAAATTATTTGCTTTGAATCTTGTGGATGCCTAGTGTAGTCACACAAATCTATCCAGCTTAATTAAATAAATATTCGCTATTTATTTGATTAAAAATCCACTAGTCATCAATTAATTAAATTAATACTTAACTAATTCATCTCCAAACATTCTCCTATTAATTAAATAAATTATTCAATTTATTTTAATTAATTCATTAAAATCAAATTCCAATCAATTAAATAAATAAAATCAATTTATTTAATTAAATCCCCTATTCCTCTTTTAAATAAATTAAATAAAACATTTATTTAAATCATTATTCCCCCCACTTGCATTTTCCTACAAATGCAACTTGCACACATTTATTGAAATAAATGAATTTTTATTTTAATAAAATCCTATTTTCCCTCACCCACCAAATCCACTTGCAAAAATCTAATCCCCTTCTAGATTCTTCTAACCCCTTCCTAATTAGCCTAATCCATCCCCTAATTATTGTCACACTCCTAAGCAAAATGGAGTCACTTCTCAAAGATGCCAAAATCTTTGAAAAGCATTTAATGCTTTGTGTGTTCAACAAATTAACCCCCAAAGTCTTCCAAGACCACTAATGGCTCTTACATGACCATTTATGGCTCTTACATAACCATTTATGGTTATTTCAAACTTGTCTCCCCAAACATTTATTGTTTTGACCATATTTATCCATTTCACATTTGCACAAGAGTTTATCCATTGGATAAAAGCTTTATTCTTTGAATAAAGAGTTTATTCATTCAACCAACCTTGACTTTAACTCCCAAGGTCATGTCAAGCATTTAATGCTTATTCCCTCTCCTCTCAACCTATCTCACATTGACACTTGTCATCCTGGGATTGGGTTGAAAGCCCTCACATGGAGTTGAAATCATTCAATCCTGACCCTTGTTGAGATTGCTCAATCTCAAGCATCCATTGCTCCATTTTTCCTATAAATAGAGCCCATTTCTTCATAATCCAGATCTTGAAAACTTGTATGCATTTAAGCTATAGGCATTTTAAGAGAGCATTTAGCATAGAAAACTCATGTATTGTCATTTTGGTTAAAATAAATCATTTTAGCATCAATAGCTTAATATTAGCTTTTTATTTTACATTTGGAGCACAATACTACAATCTCAATCCTCCATAAGCATCCATAGTGCAAAAGGCTGCTGAGAGCTACACTATTTTGGAACTTGGAGAGGAGAAGAACAAGGGAGAAAGAGTTAAGAGCATGTTAGGAGGTATTTGGAGATGCCTCATCATATTTGCTTCTTTAGTTAAATATGCTTTCATGTTTTTAGTGTCTCTCTTGATATGCCTGTTTAGATTAGTTTTTGATTGACTAACACTAACGATTTTCTGGTTTCTTGTATTGTTATCATTGACTAACCTTGTCCATTTTGCAGGGCATCATTTGGTGAACCCAACATGAATCAAAACACCAAAAATATCATTTTTTTTAAAAACTAACATGTCTGAATGTTGAAAGTGTCACACAGGTTGCGCTTTGGCGCTATTGAACATGTTCTAGTGCCACCGATACTTATGGTTTTAGCACTATTGTTATTACAATAGTGCTATTGTCTCAAGTTCAACACTTTTGGAACTGTTTTGGCCCTTTTGATGTTGTTTTGGTGCTATTGACCCTGTTTTAGTGCTTTTGCCTTTCTGTCTTTCCTCTTCTTTTAGCGCTTTTGTGTTAAATAGTGCCTCTGTTCAAACACAGACTAGTGCTATTGTAACAGAATGTCATAAAAATCACCTTGTAACCAAAAAGGTGTAACTTTTTGGCTTGTGGAAGCCCCCTTTGGACATAGATTTTACTAACAATTTGTTGTTTGTGCAGGTTAAAACTCACCATTAAAAATCACAAATTTTCCTTTGGTGCATTAAAAAAAACTAAAAAAAAAAAATTGAACAACAAAAATAAATTTTCATTGCTTTCTAGTTAGGGTCACTTGTCTTTGGTGTTTTAAAATTGAACAAAACAAACATTTGCTTCCATTGCAAGTTAGGACTCATCTTCATTTTGGTGCTTAAAATCAACAAAACAAATTTATTTTCTTGCATCAACTTAAAGAAATTTACAATCAACACTTTGTTTTGGGCAATATAAAAAGAACAAGCCATTTTTCCTTCAAGCTCAAAAACAATTTTACTTCAAGCAAAATGTGTTTTCATTAAGTTGACCAAGACTTCCAAATTTCTAGAATACAAAACACATTGCCTTTGAAAGTTAAAAAAAGAACACCATGGCTGTTGGAGCAACATCTCCAAATAGTTAGATCACATTGCAATGGTGGATTAAAAAGAACAAGTTTCTTTCATGCTTGGCACACTTGTGAAAAAGTCAGTCGAGTGGTCCTACCTCTAACACACACTATCCTCTCCCTTGGCTTTCGTGGTCCTAGGTGCAAGAGAAAAGTGTTAGTAACACTCAAATTTTATCTTTTTAAGAGAGACCTGCCAAGGGATCGATACTCTTGGGAACGACCTCAAGCGGTAAATCCTTCAAGCCACTATAGAAATCAGGTGAGAACAAAAGTTGTAGCCTTGGGTATAGTTGTTCCTATAGTGTAACTGGTCAAAAGGACAAATGGGCCCCACCACCAGTTACAAGGCTCTTAAGTGAGTCACTGAAGAATGAACTTATGTCCAAAAACATCGAACATGACTAAACACCTTTAAGTAGTAGCCCACCTGTTCTATTGATTGAGGATATTTGCGATATAATTTAGTGCAAGAGCATAGATGGTTTTGCTCCCAAGATACTCACCATACATATTTCCTTGAGTAGAAACATAGCTTTTTGAAAAGTCACTTGTTGCTTGATAAAAGTGGTGACTCCCCCATCATAGGGATCATCTATTTGTTATGCTCATGCAAGACTTAGTATATCACATCCTTACTTGCCACGGTGGGATTCATAAGGTATGTGGTACCAAAGTCGAAGAAATATCAAGATGTGGGCTAAATTTATCACAACTGGCCATTTGACCTTAGGGATAAAAAGTGTTTGAAGTGTGTTCATTTTAAAAACCAAGTGCAAATTGAGCTGACTTCAGGCTTTGGAAATACACCTTAAAATACATCTAAAGGAAGGGTCATAAGAAGTCCAAGGATTGGGTTGATCTAGACCCATACTCATTTGTACCTTTTAGGCAACATTCTTGTGTTTGTGTGCTTGCTTTATTTTCTTGCCAAATAAGAATCAAAAATCACTTCCAAAAACAAAGTATTCATCCAACCAAACATTTCTCAAAACAACCAAACATATCAAAAACAAAGTGCAAACAATAAAGAGTGAAAACTTTATGACCATTCTTCACATCTTGCAAAAGAAGAAGCGTCATCAGAATATCAACTTGAAAAGAAGACCATTAAGCTCAAAGGCTTTGATCAAAAGGAGGAAGTTCTTCTATATAAATAGACAAATTTTTGTCTCACATAGAGTTTTTTTATGTCACATGCATCTCTACCTTCAAGGAAAAACAAATGAATTTGATTCATAATCATTGAACCGCAGAGCTTTTATGCAATATAGAGCTCTGAGTTATCACAAAAACCAAGGAGGCAAGATTAATCCCAACTTTTTCCCAAATGTCTATATCACATACAACATAGCTTGAGAAATACCACCAACACCCGAAAGGGAAGAAGTAGAGTTTGTCCCATTTGTGACACAAAGTTTTTATTGAAAGTTGAAAACATTTCATACATTATCTTACTCATACATCATCATTTCATCATCAATCCATTCCAACTCTCAAAACATTCAGAGGTTCTTGTCCCAAGTTCTCTTTCAGTTATTGCTTGAATCAAAAACATCACATCACTTTTAGATTCTTTCTACATCTAGGATAAGCTCATCCTAAGAGACACATCTACACAGGTTAAAACTAGATCATGAGTGAATCCTCTCATTACTAGGTAGTTAAATCTATAACACATCTTAGATTTCTCTACACCTTATCATATCCAACCTTATCAAAACAAACAAGCAATTCAAAGAAGGAATTTCGGTTACATCCACCTTAAAAGTGCTAGAGATCCACATGCAACACAATTCACCAACCATCAATCTCTCATTTCATCAAAAACTCATCATCATTTTCACACAACTTCAACAAAAGCTTGTAAACAAAATGGCCCAAACCCGATCACAATCAAGGCAACGAGAAATAGAAATAGAAGAAGAAGAAGAAGAGGAAAATCTCAATGAATTTCAAGAAGCACTTGGAGGAAATGTGAATGACAAAAACCCAAGTACTCCTACTCCTGCAACAATAGAAAGGGCCCAGCATAACCCTCTCTTTAACAGACTGTTTGACAAAATACTTAGGAGCAATGCGGATGCTCACTTCTTAAGACTCACTCAAGAAGGAGCAAAACTCCCCTCTGACTTTGATCTTGCCCAATTAAGAAAAGCATTAGAAAGACAAATTCACCATGAAGAGGAAAGAGGTAGAGATCCCATCAGATATAACATTCCTCGAGGTAACCCACCACCTCCTCCTCCAAATTAAATGGAGATGTTGTGGCAACAAGTCAAGAATCTCGCCCAACAGCTTCATAGTGGTGTCAAGACTAACCAATTCTCACTCAATGACATATGTCCCTATCCTTTTGATAGGACTCTTTATATGCCACCCTTTCCATGAGGATTCGTAACACCCAAATTCGAAAAATATAGAGGAAAGGGAGATCCTCGTGATCATGTCATAGAATTTCATTCCGCTTGCCTCGAAGTGGCATATGAAGACACATACCTAATGTGCCTTTTTCCCCAAAGCTTGGGAGGAACAACCACATCATGTTTTCCTGACTACCAGGTGGCATTAAAACATTTGAGGAACTCATCCAGAAGTTCCTAGCACATTACTCTCATAACATTGAACGTGACATCACCATGGCTGATCTGTGCAACACCAAACAAAAACCAGGTGAACTATTCTCAGTATTCCTACAATGATGGTGCCAAATGTCTAGAAAATGTTCTCTTTAGTTACTTGAATGAGAACTAGTGGAAATATTCATTTCCAACTTACATGAAGAAATGGAATTTCACCTGGATATCAAAGACACAGACTCTTTTAACAATATGATCACGAAGGGTTTGAAATGTGAATGGACACTCATCAAGAAAGGACTCATCAAAATCTATAATGAACCAAAGGATGGTCCTTGCCCATGCTTCAATAGTGATAAACCAAGCTTCTGGAATAAAAATAAGAATATCGTCAATGATGGGGTTGTGGATGCCAAGACTGTACAAAATGCACAACCAGTGGTTCAGTTTGCAGGACAAAATCCTCCACCTTAGAATAACATAAATGTTCCTTCCAATTAAGGTCACATCACATCTCATGATGAACCAAGACCTCGTCAGCAAAAATAGAAATGCACATACACTCCCTTAGGGGAACCCATTGAAACAGTATTGCGACAACTCATTGCTCAAAATTTGGTCACTCTACCTAAACTATCAAACTATGAGCCTCAGGTCAAACCGGCATGGTGGAGAGATACTGGACACTATGATTTCCACCAAGGAAGAGGACACAAGACAAGTAATTATCACCAATTGAAAGATCTTATTCAAGATCTTATTGATCTAGGAGAAATTGAAATTGAAGGACATGACCCAAAAACAACAAATAATGATCATCTGATGTTCAAAAATCCACTTCCATCACAAGATCAAAGGGGTCCTTCCACTTCCAGGCGAGGCACTGATACCACTGATTATACACAGGCTGTGTATAATTACACCGTAAATCATCTGTATGATGCCAGTGAACAAGTTGCAACTATAACCTTCAAAAATCCCAACTCAAATTGCAATGTTGTTACACGTCATGGCAAGGTCACCATAAAGGTAGCTCCACAAGGCACCACCTCCATCCCAAAGCAGTACAATCTTGTGGAACAATTAGACAAAACCCCTGCGCTTATATCCATTTTAGAGCTTTTGCGTCTATTTCCATCTCATAAAACTATCTTGGACCAAGCACTCCAAGAGGCGTCAATCCCTGCAAATCTGAATACAGACCAATTTCAAGCCATGGTTGGAAGTTTAAAGTCATCACCTTGTCTCACTTTTTTTGAAAGTGACAACTCTTCCTTCTAGCAACCTCTTAACGCTTCACTACACATTAAAGGCTTTATCAACTAGCATAGGATCAAGTGAGTCTTGATAGATAATGGAGTAGGCCTGAATATTTGTACACTACAGTTGGTCACAGCATTGGGATATGTGGTAGAATCAGTGGATCCTCGTAAGAAGATCACAATCAAAGCCTATGACGATGCAGAGCATTCATCCAAAGGAGCTGTGGTACTACCAATTTGAGTGGGCCCTGTGGTAAAGCACATCATCTGTCAGGTTCTGGACCTTCCTCTACCATACAATCTATTATTAGGAAGACCTTGGAAACATGCCATGCAAGCCGTTCCATCTACCTACCATCAATGTATCAAGTTCCCACATAACGGTGTAGAGATCACAATCCTGGGCGATGCAAATCCCTTTGCGTTTTGCCATAACATCAACCATCAACTAGAGATTACTGTTCCTAATAATAGAGAAGCCATTTCCTCCACATCATATATAAGTCCCGCTTCTCTTGCCAGTTCAAACACCACTATACCCAAGCAAGAAAAGCTTAAGATGAAAGTAGCAGAAGAAGGTCCTGGAGAATACAACTTGAGTCAACTCTTTTGTGTGGGACAAATGCCCATTTCTCCTAGAACACATGGTAAACCACTATAGTTACTCTAGCAACCACTGATCACGCCAGCATGTGCTTTGATGCCTTTCATCCTTGGAAAGAGTCAAGAAGAAGAAACCTAAGATGAGGACTTAGTGGAATGGATCTATAAAGATCCCCTCACCCTTGATATCCCACCAGTTAAACTTCCTACGGATCAATATGGCAAAGGTCTCCTCATTATGCAACGAATGGGATATGATGGTTAGAGTGCTTTGGGATATTGCAAACAAGGACGACATGAACCTCTGCTGCTAGAATTAAAGCCCAAAGGTAATACAGGCCTAGGCTTTGAGAAAGAAATTTTTCCTAAACTCAGATTCAAAGGAAAACCCAACAAACCATTATGTCAGCCTACTGCAAAAAGGACACCTTTCATCATTAAAGCAGCATCAAGCACCATCCCAACTGCCCCACTGAAGCTCACAACCCCAACACAACCATCTACAATACCAATCATCCCACCAATCAAACCAGTAATCCCATTCACAGCAGCCATTACATCTATAGTACCATTAGCAGCAACAATTGTATTGAACACCACAACAACATCTATGGCACCAACCGTTCCGACAGAAACCACTAAGTCACTATTATCGACACTTCCTGTATCAGATTCCTTGATCCCCATCAATCTTCCTATAGCATCAATCACTACAAAGATACATCAACCAATCACACTTGTAGTATTTAACTCAAAAGACATCCTAGTATGGTATAGTAATCGGATGTTGGAAAGTGACTCAGAGACTGACTCACATGAATGGGAATTTGATTCTGTGCAGCTTAATACTTCAGATGAGGAAGACACATCACCACCTTCGCCATGCAAAGACATCCCTATTTATGGAGAAGCATAGATAAAGACCACTTGGATTCCTAAATTGGAAACATCTTCCACAGACCCTACATCTCATCCTATGTCTGATTCTGATAGGGAGAGTACCATTGACAACCTTCACCATAATGTCTTAACCCTCACTGATACATCTAACACACTTAACCTAATTGATGAAGTAATGCCCATTGTCCACCCTGAACTCATCGAATGGAACCAACTAAATCCCCCATGTCTTGACCTCTTCCAAAACGATGAGGCCATCATTGACTTTTTCGAAATAAGGGATAACCTACCAAGCGGGGATCACAAAGCTGGATTCACCATTGAAATTAATAGTGCAACATACTTCGGGGTGGATGCCAAACCTTTCAGCTACAAAAATATAACAATAAAACATGGATCTTCTAGTGAAAACCACACTGTGGCACTGTTTGATCCAGCAAAAGTAAAAAGAAAGAGCATATCCAATGGTGAAAACCTCTTTGAGGTGCCTGAGGATGAAGGGTTTGACATTCTCCTAGCTAATGCACAACAAGAACGATCAACAATTCTCATTGAGGAAACCAAAGAATACAATGTGGGTACTCCTAAAAATCCTCATATCATACATCTAGCATCTCTTCTCACTCCAGAGGAACAGCGTAAATTTATAGAGTTCTTCTAGAAGCATCAGATCAACTTTGCATGGTCATATGCAGACATGCCTGGGCTTGATCCTGATTTAGTCATGCATCACCTCACCGTAGCAGAAGGAGCCAAACCTGTCAAGTAGAAGCTTCATAAGATGCATCCTCAAATTGTAGTACTAGTCAAAATAGAACTCAAGAAACTTCTAGATGTTGGTTTCATTAGGCCAATTGATTATGCAGAATGGATCTCCAACATCGTGCCTGTCAGCAAACCAAAAGGGGGCATCTGCATTTGTACTGACTTCAGACATCTAAATAAGGCCTGTCCTAAGGATGACTTCTCTCTACCAAATATTGACATCATAGTAGATCTGACAGCAGGACATACCATGCTTTCACTCATGGATGGCTTTTCAGGATACAATTAGATAAAGATCACACTAGAGGATCAACATAAGATAGCCTTCACATGTCCATGGGGCACATACTACTGGAATGTAATGCATTTTGGTCCAAGAATGCAGGAGCGACCTATCAACAAGCAGTGACTACTATCTTTCATGATATGATGCATACCTTAATGGAAGATTATGTGGATGACTTACTAGCAAAATCACTCACCAGAGAAGGGCATCTCCACATCTTGGATAAAATCTTTGATAGACTAGAACAATACCATGTTCGACTCAACCCAAAGAAATGTGTCTTTGGAGTAACCTCTGGGAAGCTTCTAGTATACATTGTCTCAAGAAAAGGTATTGAGGTCGACCCATCAAAGGTAAAAGCAATCATGGACATGCCACCTCCAAAGAATATCAGTTAGTTAAGGACCCTACAAGGGTGGCTTCAATCCATCCGAAGATTCATTGCACAATTGGTTGATAAGTGTCACCCATTCACACACCTGCTACACAAGAACATCCGCTTTTAGTGGGATGCCTGATGCCAACAAGCATTTCAGAGGCTTCAAGACTATCTCATGAATCCACCATTGCTGATGCCACCAGATCCAAGTAGACAATTGTTACTCTATATCTCAGCAACAAGTATAGCCTTGGGTGTACTACTGGCACAACATAATACAGAAGGAAAAGAGTGTGTTGTTTACTACATCTCTCGCACACTGGTGGGCTATGAACTCAATTACACACCTATTGAGTGAGCTTGCCTAGCAGTAATCCTAGCAACCACTAAACTAAGGAACTATCTATTAACACACAAGGTACAACTCATTACAAAGATTGATCCACTCAAGTATTTACTCAGCAAAGCAGCATTGATAGGCCACTTTGCCAAATCGGTGATGATTCTAAGTGAATTTGACATCGAGTATGTGGACCGTAAGGATATCAAAGGGTAGGTTATTGCAGATCAGTTGGCTGATGCACCCCTCATAGGTGATCATCCTCTCATTTCCAATTTTCTAGATGAAGAGATATTCATGATCACAACAACACAACCATGGAAACTATACTTTGATGGTTCATACACTAGGCATGGCTCAGGGGCAGGAATTTTGTTTATCACACCTCAAGGTGATAGCATCCCAAAGTCTTACAGGCTCACATTTCCATGCACAAACAACATAGCAGAATATGAGGCCTTGATCACAGGACTCAGGCTAGCAGTACAATGGAAAATACAAGAACTGCAAGTATATGGGGACTCACAACTGGTCATTCGACAAGCAACAGATGAATATCAGGCCAAGGATGATAAACTCATGCCATACAAGCAAATGGTGGACACTTTAAAGACATCATTTACTACTATCACTTTTGAGCAGATACCAAGAGATCAGAATTGAGTTGCTGACGCTATAGCTACCATCGCATCTCTCCTAGATCTTCCACAGAATTCAACATGCTACAAGTTCTTGGTAGAATAGCTTTGGATTCCCACTTATGATATCCCCGAGTCTGAAATGATATGTCACCTTGTTGGTTCTGAATCCCCATGGTATGGTGAATTCTACACCTATCTCCGTGATCACACCCTTCCTCCCAACCAACTGAATAACCAACGTAAAACCTTTATTCACCAAACTGCTCGATATACCATTATTGCTGAAACCCTATACCGACATGGTCTTGATGGTACTCTCCTTCGATGTCTAGAACAGGATGAGATAACAAAGGCCTTGGAAGAAGTACATGAAGGAATTTGTGGAACCCATGCAAGTGGTCCATCATTAGCCAAGAAACTCCTGCACAATGGATACTATTGGCCATCTATGGAAAAGGATTCCTACTACTTTGTCAGAAAATGCATGAAATGTCAAGTTCATGGCAACCTGATACATGCACCAGCCTAGGAACTGCAACCAATCACGACAGCATGGCCTTTTTGTAAATGGGGTCTTGACCTTGTGGGTAAAATCCATCCATCTTCATCCAATGGCCATAAATTCATTATTACCGCCACCGAATATTTCACAAAGTGGATCAAAGCTGTTCCACTTACCCAAGTCACCGACAAGTAGATCGCCTCATTCATCCTCAACTACATCATCTGCCAGTATGGTGTGCCCATGTCCATCATCACAGATAACGGTCTTCCTTTCAAAAATCAGGATGTCCATGAACTTTGTGAGGAATTTCATATCCAACACCGCTTTTCCACTCCCTATTACCCACAAGGAAATGGTCAGGCCGAAGCATCCAATAAAAACATATTGAGAATCCTCAAGAAGATAGTCAATGATGCCGGCCATGATTGGCACGTTCAACTAAATCTAGCACTATGGGCATATCAAACTAGCATTTGAACCCCTATAGGTGCAACTCCTTATTCATTGGTCTATGGTGCAGAAGCTATCTTACCTATTGAGGTTGAGATACCATCATTATGGGTTTCCTTGCATAATCTCATTGATGATGAAGCCTACAGAGTATCCCGTCTTCAGGACTTAAAGTTACTTGATGAGAAATGACAAGCTGCATACAATCACCTCAAAGCCTATCAATAGCGCATGAGTAGAAGCTATAATCACCGAGTTAGATCTCGTACGTTTGAGGTAGGTGATCTTGTTTTATGAGAGAATCCTCGCAACCAACCAAATAGAGAACATCAGGGCAAGTTTGAATCAAACTAGTTGGGCCCATATGTTGTCACTGCTGTATTTGGGTCCAGGGCATATCAGTTGGCCACATCAGAAGGAGAACCGCTCGCAGATCCAATCAACAGCATGTACCTCAAAAGGTTTTATACCTAAGCTGTACAAAGCATTAGGCTCCCCTACATACCAGAAAATACCAAAAACATTCAGAAAATGTCCTAAAGAAATACAAAAACATTAAAAAAAGCAAAAAAAAAAAACCAAAAAAAACCATGCATCCAAATGGTGACCAACCACTCCGGTTGCACCTTGGGTAAGTGCGATGGTGAAAACTTGGCAAACAGGCGCCACTCGTAAAGACAATGGCTTCAGTCTCTTTCAGGCTCATTGCGATCACATTCATACATACACACATCCATCCATCCAAACCATGGCTTGCTATTTGATCTACAACAAAGAGAAAGTACTTCATGCGTCTTGCATCCCACTCTATCATAGTCATGTCTACACTTGGGGGCAATACCCTTAACATCTACATGATGGAAGTGGATCCTACATTACTGGTGATTCATTGGCAAAAACATTCAAAATGTCTCATAAAATCCAAAAACATTCAAAATGTCTCATAAAATCCAAAAACATTCAAAAATGTCTCATAAAATCCAAAAACATTCAAAACTATTCCACAAAATCCAAAAACAACAAAAAACCATCGAAAAATCACACAAAAACATGGCAACACATTGTACATACTCATTCACATAGATACAAAAACAAACATTGAACAAAATACTCACATGATGACCACTTATCAATTGACCAAACAATCAACATCAACAATCAAACTGTCTTCAACAAGGATGCATCCTTCCTTATCAAAACAAAGACAAAAGTAACGTTTTCTTTGACAAGAAAATTATGTTAAGCTATCAAATACTTGGTTGATTTGTGAGTACAATCTTTTGTTTATCTGTATCGGGATCTTTCAGCATTGTTTTGTATCATTTGCACATTATTTCCGATGAAGTTCTGGGGCATGTACTAATGGTGTCTACGTGGGAAGTTCACCAAGCTATGTGATCTTATGCCAAATGTGGTCATAGATCATTATGGCTTGCTGACTATAGCATATACCTCGACCATATGAGCATGAACCATTACCAAGGATCCATATTCTTTATTCTTTATGTATATACTGTTTGTTGGTAGGTACAATGCTCTTTCTTTGGTTCCTCCTCAATCCAATTTGGATAACGGTTTTTATTTCTTAGTACGGTATGCACTTGTCTCAGGATATGATCAGCCTAAGATCAAGGACGACGATCCAGGTCATGCATGAAAGGAGATAATCCTTGTCTATTCTGTAAGCAATACTCTAGTTGACTTGACCCTTATATCAAGTCGTTTGTATTAACTTGCTATGTAAAATCCATGTAAGGAATACTCAGGTCATCTTGAATCGTTATGTCAAGATGCTTGTATTCTCTTCCAACATTTTAAAGCTCAATGATGAAAATAGAGCACTATGGATCATCATTTCATCTCATCTGTTTATATCTTGCATTCCATTGCATATCACCCATCCATTCATTCATATGTAGGCTTTTGTATGCAAAAGTGACCATTAAAAGCTGATCTTAGATACAAACACAACTGAGTACTCTGATACATCATCAATGCATCATGCAAAGTCTTAAAAACCTTGCATTCCTCATGGTCATATCATCATCATATTTAGGTGCATCTTGCATTAAGTCCATTCATGTCATTTTTAACTTAAACATTGCATATAGTTCATTTTTGACATTAGTTTTCAGTAAATCATTGACATCATTGCATCAATCATAAAAATTAGATTCATTCATAGGATCAAATTGTCTTTGATTATTTTAAATCATTTACTATGCATTCATTTAGTGTCAAAATTATGCATCATCATTGCATCATCCTTTATCATTTATTATTGCATCCATTCATTTAGTGAAAAAGTGCATTCATTCATCCATTTATTAAAATATCTTATTAGGCTCATTTTAGGATTCATTTCACATTACATTCATTATCCGTTTTTAATTACATTAAGGTACAGTTATTAAAACCATAAGTTATAGTATCATCACATTATCATATTTAAGCATTCAGCATCATAAATCCATTTGTTTTTCAACCATTAGTTCATACCAATTTATATATATCCATTTTACATATGCATTCGATTTAGGCGTTATCATATAAACATTTGTACTTTACATTTTGTTTATCCATATTACATTCATCTAAAAACACCTAGATGCATATCCATATATAAAATCAATCATTCAACCATTGCATTAACATTATCTCATCATTATCATTGCATAGGAAACACCAAAATCTTGTTCATAAATCATCATAAGCATACATCATCATCATGGCATTACGTACATCAAGCATTACATCAAACATCAAAAACAAATCATACATATATAAACCTGCATTCATATGTCAGTCTCCCACATCATACATCATCATAAAAACATGCATATAAGAAACATCTCATCAAATGCATACATATACACAAATCCATCTAAGCAATAACTCATCATCCTGCATAAACATCCATACATAATCAACTACATATCATCACAATATGGGATCTCATCATATATATATCATCTCATATATCAGAGTACAATGAAATCTACAAAATTGGCTACCAAGAGCCATCCAAGATACAGTCCAACAAATAAACAATAAATACAATACATATATACAAAAATGCTCTCTCAAATGCCACTCTAGCTAGATGTTGTACCACCACCACCATCACCACCTACTCTCCCACTAGTACCTGCACCTCCTGATCCATCTCTCTGTGGCAGCCTCATCGAACCCCCACTCCCTCCTGCATCCCCTGATCTCTCCCTCCATAGAGGACCCATCACACCCCCACTGCTCTGTGCCCTCTACGATCACTCTGATCTGGCCTGCTGCATATGAGAATAGCTAAGAGCTCGCTGACTAACTGGCACAACCTGCTCATATAAACCCCACCAGTAGTCTATCTCTGCTTGTGCTCATTGCATCTCCCTCATCACCTCCCCTATAGGACCCTATGCTCCTACTCCGACCTGGACTCTCTCCTGCAGCTCAGCCAATCTCTCCACTGCACTATCTCTCTCCCACAACACCACTATCAGCTCTGACTCTCATGCAAATAGCTGCACATCCCTAGCTGCCACCTCAGCCTCCAAATCCTCTATCCAGGTCTGCAAGTGTACTATCATATGATCCCGCAGATCTCCAGTGGCTCCCTCCTCGGTGTCCATAGCTGCCTCACCTGTACCACCCTCTCCAGTGGCTCCCTCCCCTTTGTCCATCGGGATATCCCTCTCCATCCCCCTCCCACTCACCTGAACTCCTCCTTGCATCAAAGGTCCCTGTGATATCTGTAGAGGTAGTCCACCTCTCCCTCTCCGCTGACTCCACATCCTCAACCCACCTCCTCCACCACCTCATCCTCCTCCTCCTCCTCCTCCATCTCCTCCATCTCCTCCACCTACCCTGGGTCCTCGACCTCCTGCTCTCCTCCATCTCTGCCCCCTCTCATCCTGAAAAATCTAGGATCGGCTCTGCTTGATCCGATATCCGTAGGATCGGGTGCATTGCCTAGTACTGCATGTACTCATCTGTAACACTTGCATCTATGATCCTCGGTCGTATGTCCCATGGTCTCGCCTGCAGTGTCTGGAACTCTACCAGTGCCTGATCATACGGTAGCACTGGACCCCATGCGTACCTCTCCTGAATAACTCGAGCATACTCTCTTGATCTGCTGGGCAGTCCCTGCTACCATCCAAACTACCTCATCACTCTCCCAAGCACCTGTCTCTCCACATGGTATGAGGTCCTCCCAATGAGGAATCGAGTCATAAACACATAAGGTAGTGCCTCTACATCATCATTCCATGGCTCACACTCCAAGTATGGCTACCATATCACTGCATCCAGATCGTCTAATGCCCGCCGCCACCACTCTAAGTTCCCCAGGTGGGGCTGACTCATCATGCCGCTATACATGAACATGTACGACTGGTCTACTATGCGGAATCTAAGACTCACTGGTTGAGTCACTGGTAGGTGCTCCCAAGCCCAAATATGCAGCAATGTCATACCCACTACTAAGCAACCCCTCTCTCGGTACACCACCTCATGAAGCTCCTGGTACAGGTGCGCCAGCACGCACAACCCCCACACAAAATGGGTACCCTCAGTCACCATCATCTCGATCACTTGCCCCCACCCCATGGCCAACCCATGTGATCGCCTGTCTGGACAAAGCAGTCCTCCCACAATACTTGATAAGACTGCTAGAAGCAGCTCATATAAAGTAGCTATCTTCTCCCACATAATGGAGCCATCATCAATAAACATGTCCTCATCAAAAATCCTCTGCACTGCAATGGTCCCCCAAGATTTGTCGTATGTGACCAGCTCCCCCCGAATCAGAATCCGCAGGATGCACCACACATCCTCCAGGGTCACTATCATCTCCCCTTGTGCCAGATGGAAGGTGCACGTCTCGCTGTGCCACCGCTCGGCTAACGCTGTGATCAATCTGTGATTCATACTAATCACGGGCATGTGCATCACCTCATATAGTCCAGTCGCAGCAATGCAATCAATCTCTACCTCTGTCAATCGATCCCACAACCCCTGTGTCGCAAGATGGCGCTCGCGTAACTGCAACATGCCTAGCTCCTCCTGCACATGGACATTCATCAATCACCATCAATTGTTTTGTTTTCAAACTTTCGTAAGTTTAAACCTAGACTATCATCAGATACTTTGATCAAGTATCTTCGGGTCTTAACAGGTAAGCAATCATGGCCACCTCGACTTCAACGGGCATTTATCCTAACAAATGACTTAAGTTTCATCAGGTTGCTATGGTTCAAAACAATTCCCACTTCACCTTGCCATCCACCCATCATTGGCATCGAGAGATTTTCTTCATCCAACACTAGGGCATCTCTTTATCCTAAGGCAAAAGCACTATTTTACCAACAAAAGTGTTAGTTTCCAAACAATAGTGCTACAAACCTAATAAAAGTGCTCAATCAGCTATCCTATAGCGCTCAAACTACAAATGCGCTAAAACCACTATACAGTAGCGCTAATCAAGATCAATAGCACTCAAAAAAGACCTCAATAGCGCTTATTCATCAATAGCACCCAAACTTGCATACAATAGCACTACAACCAAGTAAAAGCACTCAAACAATGGGGCAATAGCACCATTGCGGCACAGTAGCACTAATTCATGGAGCAAAAGTGCCAAAACCATAGTTCTAGCACTCTTACTTTGACCCGACTTGGACTTAGCTAAAAACGTATAAAAAATGCATAAAACTTAAAATTTTGAATTTGTGTACTGCTAGTCCATAGTCATCTGGGCGCTAGAACCATCGGACTCGCTTAAATCTATGCTCTGTAATTGGTATCGGCATCCTAATTGTTGCTCACTCCTCCAAAAGGTCCCTATCAGAGCTCTCGTTTCCTTTCACCCCATTTATACCCTTCTCCGTCACCGTAACTTCCCCCCGCTTACCGTTGTGGTCCCCGTGAACTTCCCGAGCCCCCCATTTTTCCATTTTTCTCCCGTTTTCTTCTATTTTTCACCCATATGGCTAACTTCTTCTCTTCTAACACTCTGCCAATTTTCATTCTTTTTCGAGAGATCGCCTGATTTATTGAAATTTTTCAGCCCATCTCTCGAGGGGGCATACCACCCATTAAATTTACATTTTATGGGGCATTTTCTCACACCAGTTTTTCTTTCTTTGAAACGATGCGATAAACCGCACCGTCTTAAAGAGGGGCAAATGTAGTCACACAAATTTGTCCAGCTTAATTAAATAAATATTCGCTATTTATTTGATTAAAAATTGATTAGTCATCAATTAATTAAATTAATATTTAATTAATTCATCTCCAAACATTCTCCTATTAATTAAATAAATTATTCAATTTATTTTAATTAATTCATTAAAATCAAATTCCAATCAATCAAATAAATAAAATCAATTTATTTAATTAAATCCCCTATTCCTCTTTGAAATAAATTAAATAAAATATTTATTTAAATCATTATCCCCCCCCACTTGCATTTTCCTACAAATACAACTTGCACACATTTATTGAAATAAATGAATTTTTATTTTAATAAAATCCTATTTTCCCTCACCCACCAAATCCACTTGCAAAAATCTAATCCCCTTCTAGATTCTTCTAACCCCTTCCTAATTAACCTAATCCATCCCCTAATTATTGTCACATTCCTAAGCAAAATGGAGTCACTTCTCAAAGACTCCAAAGTCTTTGAAAAACATTTAATGCTTTGTGTGTTCAACAAATTAACCCCCAAAGTCTTCCAAGACCACTAATGGCTCTTTCATGACCATTTATGACTTTTACATAACCATTTATGGTTATTTCAAACTTGTCTCCCCAAACATTTATTGTTTTGACCATATTTATCCATTTCACATTTGCACAAGAGCTTATCCATTGGATAAAAGCTTTATTCTTTGAATAAAGAGTTTATTCATTCAACCAACCTTGACTTTAACTCCCAAGGTCATGTCAAACATTTAATGCTTATTCCCTCTCCTCTCAACCTATCTCACATTGACACTTGTCATGCTGGGATTGGGTTGAAAGCCCTCACATGGATTTGAAATCTTTCAATCCTGACCCTTATTGAGATTGCTCAATCTCAACCATCCATTGCTCCATTTTTCATATAAATAGAGCCCATTTCTTCATAATCCAGATCCTGAAAACTTGTAAGCGTTTAAGCTATAGGCATTTTAAGAGAGCATTTAGCATAGCAAACTCATGTATTGTCATTTTGGTTAAAATAAATCATTTTAGCATCAATAGCTTAATATTAGCTTTTTATTTTACATTTGGAGCACAATACTACAATCTCAATCATCCATAAGCATCCATAGTGCAAAAAGCTGCTGAGAGCTACACTATTTTGGAACTTGGAAAGGAGAGGAAGAAGGGAGAAAAAGTTAAGAGCATGTCAGGAGGTATTTGGAGATGCCTCATCATAGTTGCTTCTTTAGTTAAATATGCTTTCATGTTTTTAGTGTCTCTCTTGATATGCCTGTTTAGATTAGTTTTTGATTGACTAACACTAACGATTTTTTGGTTTCTTGTGTTGTTATCATTGACTAACCTTGTCCATTTTGCAGGGCATCACCTAGTATTTTCTCACATACTAATTTCAACAAAACAAAAAAAATTGATAGATTCTTTTCTAGAGCACTTATTATGCTATTTATAAATTTTCCTTAGATCATCCAAATCATAATTTCTTTAGACATTTAATTGTAAACTCATTGAATTTAAGTGTGACTTGTAACATGATTGATGATACTCTTTGTCTCTCTTTGTTGAAATAGATTCTCATTGATATTTGTTCCATTTACCAAATATTCTTCAATATTTTACTGTCTCATTAATTTTTGTTCCCAATTACTTATCTCAATCCTAGTGTTCTAAGTGGTGAATTATTATTTGATATGTTTTCCTTTCTTTATTTTCACCAATCATTTCTTGTATCTTCAACCGATCACCATAGTTTATGTGGTTTTTATGAATATTTCTTGTGAACTTGATTACCTCTAGGTGCACTCCAATCACAATTGTGACCCTTTGAATTGTGGTTTGACTGCCACCTATGTCTTGTATAATTGATGACAAATGAAACTAGAAAACTTTGTCACTTAAAACCAATATAATCATGTCATTTATTCATTACTATTGATGCCTTGAAAGTATTTATAATACACATAACAGTTTTATATGTTTTGTCACATAATAATAACATTTCATCATTATCATTCAATACTTAAAAAAAAGTCATTGATCAGTCAAGGAATATATAAATCCCATTACATAAAACCCTTATATAAAAATCATAGATTAATCATCATTTGATAATGATATTTTTGAACTTTCTTGGTTAATTACATATAGTATAGGACTTTAATATTCATCTCTATGGGTAATGATCATAAAATATTATTATGTGTTAGGGAGACTTTCACCAACAATATTGGTTGTTGTAAATCAAAATTCCACATCTTAAGTGTGAGATTGTCGCGATGATTCCTTCATCACTTCATGTTACAACTTTGTGCATTAATCTTATTTGTAACTTCATTTCACTTAAATATTGGAAGATAGAATTTACAATAAAATATTAATACATATAAAACAAATCTATTAGATAACAATCGATTAAAATCATGATTTTATATTTAAAAGATTAAGCCCACCAAATAACTTAATTTAAACTAAAAAAAAGACTCCAAATGAAAAAATAGAAATCAATTTATATACTAAAGAAATTCAATCCAATATTACATAATTTATAGAAAATAGAGATTTATAATGAAACGACGGCCAGAAACCTATGTTGACAATAAAAAGCATTTCATACAACTAAAAGGAAGAACCGTACATTTATAAAGGTATTAAATTAAATGATATAAACTTTTATTCCTTCACACTTACCCAGCATCCAAACGGGCTAGCCTGCTGGGTAAAACTTCTGGATAAATGATAAATTACTGTGGGTAGCGACACGTTTAAATCAAAGTAAAGTGGGTATAACTTATTACCGATGCACAAGTTGTTTGTGTGATCTTATATGCTCTGACATAACTGATGATCTAAGCTAAGTCTGTGGTGTGGTGTGATCTCATATTGGGGGTGCTTTGAGCGACCATGATTTAAGGAGAGAAAAGCTTTTACTGGTTTAGGATAAGCTCATATTGACAGGTGTGACCTTGAGATTATGTTAATGATCTAGATGCAACTGAAACTTCTAATCATTTCAATTCCAATAAAGGCAAGCCTGAGTGCTTGTGGAACCTCATCCCTCGTGAAAAGCTGTACATGATGAAGAAAAAAGATAATCCGGCGACAAAATAAGGTATATAATTCAACT
Organism: Cryptomeria japonica; assembly: GCF_030272615.1. Lineage (NCBI taxonomy): Eukaryota > Viridiplantae > Streptophyta > Pinopsida > Cupressales > Cupressaceae > Cryptomeria > Cryptomeria japonica. The sequence continues at coordinate 634,876,069 of NC_081408.1, forward strand.
TGTGTCCACATACGCCTACTTTCCCAAGAGTATTATATTCAATGCGCGCGGACATATACCCTTACTGTGTTCATTCGCTGCTGCCTGGAATAAAACACAAACCCATTCACACGCATGTTTTAAGAGAACCTTTTCGATTAGTCAATCAACCCTTGCTCTCTAGAGTGATCAAATTATTTATAAGGCTATAGGATAAATATATTTTAATTTTTAAAATATATTTTTTAGTAAGAATAAAAAAAGTATTCACAGAGAGGTGTTTTTTTCGCACAAAGTATGAAAATTTATTTATCACAGAAGAAAATACAAGACGATAAAGGTCAATGATGTAACAAAGAGCAATCAATTAATCAGCTTTATCCTTCCCAATTAATTGTTCAAATAAACAAGATAAATCCAATAGCAAATCTCTTCTATCCACAACATTCCAACCTTGCAATCATTCAAACACCCATTTGGCCAATCAATTTGCAACTCCATTCCTTTCTTGGGGAATATGATAAAAGGTTATAGAGTGAAAATACCTACTCAAACCTAAGAATCTACCTAATAACCATAGCTAAATGCCAATTGGCACTATCCAGTCACTCCTCATTCAACATATTCACCAACACTTGTAAGTCAAATTTAGAAATAATATATTTCCAACCAAAAGAACATCCTCTCTCCATACAATACAAGATGGCAGGAGCTTCCATAAAGTTATTTGTGTAAGACCCTTTATAAATGAAAAAAAAATGAACATCACTAGTATTATATAGACCAATACCTCCAACACCATCATGCCTAGGATTCCTCCTAGAAGATGCATAAGTATTTAATATAAATTCACTAGATAGATTTTCTAATAGTGTTATTCACCATAACAATCATGTGAAAGTAGTCTATTAGAGCTCAAAACTCACATTTCCCATAACTTAGAAGCCTAATTTATTTCATTGATCATCATGAAGAAGTTGAACAATTTCATGGAATTTATTCTAGGTTGACTCTCCAATCCATAGCATTTTAGTTACACATCACTTTAGAAGCCCACTTAGTGAAACAATTAGCTACCTTATTCCATTCATGGAAAATATGAACCAAGGTAACCAAGTCAAGATTTGTGGCTTGACATAGAACTTGCTTAGCAGCAAACCCATCCTCCAAAAGAATTGCCTTTATTCAATAGGGCACCTACAACTATAGGATTTATTTCAAAAATGAGCTTCCTCCATCCCATAAAACAACATCTCTCCACAACTATAATAATGGACCAATCCTCTTATTCATTTTTACAGTACAATCCCATATAAGTAGAGTAGAAGAGATGATTTTAGCTTTTACTATCAAAAGTGACTTTTCTAATCCTTGTAGCACCCAACTTGCCTTTAGTCAAGCCATCAATATTCATTTTAAGGAAACCACTAGGAGGAAAAAAAATAGCCAATTTATTCACCTCATTTGAGGACCACACTTTTGTTAGAAATACTTGTCTATGATGAAATTGATGTCAATTTGGTGGTCTCGATTGGTCTAAATTGATGTGGAAGATAGGTATATATGTTGTGTTGCAAACTATGGAAGATAGGTATGTATAATGCAGAATCATGTATTGATAGTATGAGAGTTTTGGTGCTTTGAAAGTCTGTGCAGTAATCAGAATATTCAAGACTTGGAAAGGTCTAGATTTCTCTACATTTCATGTTTTCTTGTTATGTATTTGGGATTATAATATTCATACACATTTCTATGTTATTTTATCTTGACACATGTTGTTCTGTTCAAGAAATTTGTTTCTAATCATGATGTTTCTCAGTTCTATTTGTCCTCGGATTTTCTCTCTTTTTGTCAAGTATTTGCAGTATTTGGTAACATGTTCTTGCATTATGGTGTGGTCTACTTTTCATTCCTTTTCACCATGGGAATGCTTAGTTGAGACCTATTTTGAATTATGTTTTATTATCTCCTTTAGCTGACTTGAATGATGTAATTTGGAGATCGGTATATATAAAGATCACTTGTAATGAAAAAATCAAGAAAGTTTGGCAGAAGTGGAAAGAAGTTGATTGTAAAATTAAGATCTATCTCTAGTAGTGAAAAATGTTTGATCAATGTGGTTGTTTATTGATGTTGTTTTCTACTAGTGGAAATGAGCCTAGAAGGTTTCTTTTGGCATTGCAGTAGAGTGGCAATTGTGCCTCTTGTGGTGTATTCTTTCTTTCTTCCTCCAAACAGTGAACCCTCCTTTTTTGGTAGTTTTAGCCAAGTAGTGAGCAATTCTCGTATTGATCAATCTTGTAAAAATCACCTTAACCCATGCCACCTTAATATGTGTTTTTATATTGTGAACTAACATTCTTTGTGGTTTTTCTCTTCTTGGGTTTTCCATGTCATGTATGGTGTCTCTCATGTGTGTTCTCTTCATGATATTATATGTTTATGTGTGTGCAATCTGAAATCTATATTTGTCAGATTTATTTCTATGAAAAAGTAAATATTTTGTTGGATAATTGATTCACCCCACTATCTCAATTATCTGAAACATTCAACAATTGGTATCAAAGCTTTGGTTCCTAGAAAGTGAGACTAACCGCTTGAGGAGATCCTATGACACAAAAATTAACTATCCTTACCTTTGAAGGATCCGACTATAGTTTCTGGAATGTAAAGATGCAAGGATATTTGATTTCTCTAAGTTAAAAGACATGAAATGCAGTGGAGATTAAGTATTCAACACTGGCTAATGGCCCTACTACACTAGATGAGATTTATGCTTATCAAGAAAATGAGTGAGAAAGGTATGCTATCTTCAATTCTTTATCAAAAATTGAATTGGTGAAGATTGTTTCTTTAGACACTACTTATGAAGTTTGTGATTGGTTGAAAAATATTTATGAAGGAAATGAAAGAGTCAAGCTATCCAAGATGTAGACTGCTAAAGGCACTTATGAGAACTTGATAATGGAATAAGGTAAAGGTGTTGCAAGCTATTTTCATAAGCTTGACAATGTTGTGAATGAGATTAGAGATCTTGGTGGTGTTTTGGATGAGAAAGATGTGATACAAAAGATCATGAGAACTACTGTAGGGGCACTATGGTAATCTTTGAGTCCATGTTTCTCTTAGGGATCTAAATTTGAGTTTTATGTTTATTCATATGTAATTAGGTCCTTTAGGACCATTTTTTATTTATTTGGCTTGAATGTAGGGTCCATTACTCTAGTTTTGTCCCTATTGACAAAAAGATGTAAAAGATGCAATGTTGCATTATGTCGTTATGGTGTATTTGGAAGTCTAATGGTCACTAGTTTAAAAATTAGATATGGACCATTGGTTTCCAAGTCGGCTGGACACCAAACATATATATTTGTACCTCTCAAACTCAAGGAAAGTGTTGTTATTTTGATTTTTGAACAGAAGCAATAAAACAAAGTTTTGTTTCCTGCACTTTTATGTTTCCTTTCATGTTGTAGCATTGAGGACTTCCCTGTACGGATGAATTGCACTCTCAGACCAGATGTATTTGAAAGTTTGGACCATTTTATACACAGTTTTTTGAAAATAGTCTAGAAAGCCTAGTTCCAAGGGGTTGAAGAGGAAAATATGAATAAATCTCCATTCCATCATTGAATTTTTTTTTAAAATGGTTGAATCGATGGTTTAGGGGTACTCCAAGTGGGTTTTGATGTATTTTTGTAGGAAGTGAAGTTTGGAGCACTTTTAAATCAAAATTAGCCTAACATCTCCATGTATTAGGCTAAGTGAGCATAGGTAGAAGTGAGGGTTTGTTGTTAACACTTGTATAGTGCAATGAGGTGTTGTAGAATACATATTTGGACTCTATGTTATTTTTCTAAGCTTGTGAGATTAAGTTTTGAAGTCTGGTATTGGAATTGTTGGCAAATACTTTGGAAAAGTGGCCTAATCAGGTCTAATTAGCAAAATACTAGTAAAAAATAGAGGGGTACTTCCTAAAACAGCCCCTAGAAAAAGCCTGATATGTTGTCCAAATGGGTATCCATAAATGCTCATTTTTTATCTTGATTATGTGCATACAAAAAGTTATGCTTGAAAGAGTAGTATTGTAGGACTACTAGGAGTTTGGTATAGTTGTGAAGTGGTCCACCACCAAACTTATTAAAGGCCCATACCAATGCATGGAAGGTGTTTTTCTTAATTCCATAAGATGTTTTATAAGCCTATCCTTCAAGTATTGAGTTAGTTGGAATCCTACACCAAGTTTGTGTTTAAATCGGTCTATGACTAAGAGGCCTAGTGAGGAAGATAGGTGAGTTGGGAGAAAGATCTCCACTAGGGGGTCACATGTGCCTTTTGGGTGATTGATACATATTATTGTGAAGTGTTTGACCTACTCTGCATCAAGTGGTATGAGAGCATAGGTTCTAATTGAGGAGGTGAATAAAACGTGGTTGTAAAGGTAAAAGGGCAAGATGCCTCCCAAAGGAAATACAGTCCTAACCAAAGAAGTGAGAGCAATAAAGGAGTCTCCAGATGGGGTCCTAGCTAGATTAGCATCCATAGAAGAAAGCCTAAGAAGAGGTAGGGTAATTAAGGAAGAAAGTGACCATGAAAAAGAGAATGAATGTGAGGATGAATGGCATCAAGGGTGATCCAATGAACCAAAGATGGGTCTAGATGAAAGAAGGTTTAAGATAATGTTGAAGGATGTGAAAGTGGGTCACTTTGATCTCAAAATGGAGTTACCCATATATAATGGGAGCATGAAAAATGAAGAAGTGCTAGATTGGATTGACACCCTAAAACTCCATTGAATATAAAGAGGTACCAGAAGAACACAAGGTCAAATTGGAAAATACACAGTGAAAAAAACCAGAACTTACATGGTGGAACTATGTTCAATCAAAGAGGATGAGGAGAGGTAAACCAAATATCAGTTCATGGGACAAAATTTTGTGCAAGGTGAAGGGTGAATTCCTACTGGGTGACTATGCAATCCAAAACCTATAGGAAGTCGCAATATTTGAAGAAAAAAGAGGTGGATTTGATAGCTTATACTGAAGAGTTTCACAGGTTGAGCATGGGGGTAAGTGACCATGAAGATGAGGTTGAGAATATTTCAAGGTATGTAATGTTGGTATTATGGATATGTTGCATTGGTTTTGTCATTGATGTCAACACTTATCCTTCTGAAGATCTTTGGTTATATCCACCGACAAGTTCAGTGGCTTATGAACAATCACCAGTATTTGGTTCACCGATAGGTAATATTGTTCACCGACACTGAAGATGACTTGTTATCATCTATAGATCACTTGGTTATGTCAAAGACATGGTTTGGAAACTTGGTTTTGATGATTTTTTTATTGGTTTAATTGGGTTGACATATTTGTTGTTACCGGCAAATTGGTCTAGGTTATGGATTGGCAAGCATTATCTATTCCAGATCAGCACGACAGGTTATGGAGATAGTTTAATCAATTGGTATTATTGTTGAGCTGATATGATGCATTGCATCTTGACTTGTTGTAATTTATTTTATTGTAATATTCTTCATTAGCCGACCTATAGATTTGGTCTTAAGTTTTGGTATATATGTAACATCTCATTTGTGAGATAATGTAATAGGTAGAAGAGATATATTTAAGGTTATGGTATTGTAACATGGTATGTGTGAATATTCAAGATCATATGAGCAGACCATAGAGAAGGTTCAAGGAAGGTTTGAAAAAGACAATCAGAGCTTAACCGATACTGAATCTAGCATTGGAGATGCTACTTTGAGCAGTACATTATCATTGGATTTAATCATCCAATTGTAGTCAGTGAGACTCCCATCTTGTGATTGAGTAGTGAGCTCTAGGCAGCTGGCCTTTCTGCATGTGTCGACCCCATTTGTATACACATACTATCTGCAGCGATATCATTTGATTGTGGGTAAGTTTTCCCATTGTGGTTTTTCCCCTTACAGGGTTTCCACATACAAATCTTTGTGTTATGTGTTATGGATGTTGTTTTTCTTTCTGTTTCATGCATTAAGTTTCATCGGTATTGATATTAGCTGTTAATCTGTTTACCGACATTAAGTTTTGTTTATCGGTATTAAGTATCAAGTTTGATTAAGTTATATGTGGGTTGAAATTATTAGTCAACTGATTCACCCCTCCCCCTCTCAGTTGCCTCCAGGTCCTAACAATTGGTATAAGAGCTAAGTCCTTTTCTTGCAAAAGTTTAAAAACTTGAGGAGATTCTATGGCCACTAACTATTTCAGGCAAGAAAGTCTAAAACATGACAGAACTAACTATGGTATATGGAAGATCAAAATGGAGACACATCTAAATTGCATTGGAAAAGACATATGGGATGTTACATAGAATGGCTATGTTGGTCATACATAGAGTCAACCTAATCCACCTACATTGGCTAAGGATTAGAAGAATGATTGCAAAGCAAGAGAAGCACTTTTGAGCACCTTGTTAGATCAACAAATCATGGGATTATCAAACCAATCTACTGCTAAATCTATTTGGGATAAATTGGAGACATTAAATGAAGGTGATTCCACTATCAAAATTGCTAGACTAGAACGCTTCCGAGTCAAGTAAGAAAATCTGAAAATGGAAGAAGATGAAATATTTTTTGCTTTTATGGAAAGGGCTAATGAAATTGTTTTGGGAATACAATGTTGTGGATGTTCCTTAAGTGAAGATGAAATTGTTTCTAAATTTTTAAGAGCATTGACACCAGCATACAAAATGAAAGTAACTGCTATTAATGAGTTAAGAACTATGCCTAATACATCAGTATCTAGAGATACCTTGGTTGGAAAACTTTCAGCATTTGAGCTTGAGGAATTTGGTCCTATCGCTATAATTAAAATAGATTTAGCTTTCAAAGCATCATCATCTGCAGCATCTTCATCATCAGCTGATAAATTTGATTGGAAAGCACTTTATGCAAGAGAACTTGAAGACATCAGGAGGGAAAATGAAGAACTAGAAGAACTTGAAGCACTCTTTGCAAGGAAAAAGCCTAAAGGTCCTATTGGAAGTAAGTATGAAGGTAAAGAACCCTTTAAATGTTTTAACTACAATAAAATTGGTCATATGGCATCTAGATGTCTGGATAGATATGCCAGATTAAGAGAAGAAGCTAAAATATCATATAAGCCTAACCCTGAATATCAGAGATACTAATTTAAGAAGAATAGAGACAAATCATGTTATTATGTTGATGAAGGAGTTACTAATGATTCTGATGAAGAACCAGGAGACAATGGATGGGCTTTTGTTGCAATAACACAAGATCAACCGACACCTACTGTTCCACTAGTAGAGCAAGCCCTGATAGCTAAAATTGAAGAAAAGGATGGATGGATTATAGATTTTGGATGTTCACATCATATGACTGGTGATAAAAGTAAATTCTTATCTTTTCAGGAATACAATGGAGGTCTAGTAAGATTTGGAGATGACAAAGCTTGTTTGATCAGAGGAAAAAGCACTATATCTTTTGATGGTAAGCATAATACTGACAACGTCTATTATGTTGAAGGATTGAAGCATAGTCTTTTGAGTGTTGTTCAATTAGTTGAAAAAGGCTTTAAGTTACAATTCAAGAATGGTAAATGCAAAATCTTGAATAGAACTGGTTTGGAAATTGCAACTGGTAATCAGACTAGAGGTAATATCTTTCATTTGAATAACAATGAAAAGACATGCTTGATTACACATATTGATGAAAGTTGGTTATGGCATAAAAGACTCTGTCATGTGAATTTTAATTGTATTATAAAGATTAGTTCGTCTAAGGCAATAAGGGATTTACCTAAGACTGTAAAACCTCATAATCCGATATGTAAGGAATGTCAAATGGGAAAGCAAGTTAGAACAACTTTTAAGAGTATTTCTGAGAAAAACAATGATGTCCTTGATTTAATTCACACTGACTTATGTGGTCCAAAAAGAACAAGAAGTCTATAGGGAGATAGATACTTTATGCTAATCATTGATGATTATTCTAGAATGTGTTGGGTTACTTCTCTCTAGGAGAAATCAAAAGCTTTTGGGAAATTCAAATTGTTCAAGGCACTTGTAGAGAATAAAACCAGTAAGAAAATCAAATGTTTAAGATCAGATCAAGGACGTGAATTTACATCTAAGGAATTCAATACATTTTGTGAAGTGAATGGAATTAGAAGACAACTATTAGCACCCCAGACACCTCAGCAAAATGGAGTTATGGAAAGGAAGAATAGAACTACTCTAGATGCAGCTAGAAGCATGATATCAAAAGAAAATCTACCTCATGTGTATTGGAGAGAAGCAGTGAATACAATGGTTTACACTTTCAATAGAGTTCACATCAAAGGTGAAACCGGTAAGACACCCTATGAACAATGGTTTTGTAATATTCCTACTCTTAAGTAATTCAAAATATTTGGAAGCAAATGCTACATTAGGAGAGATGAGTATATTGGCAAATTTGATCCTAGAAGTGATGAAGGTATATTTCTTGGTTATTCATCTAAGAGCAAAGCATATAGATGTTTTAATAAAAAATTGCAGAAAATCATTGAGTGTGCAAATGCCAAGATAGATGAGCACTTTAGAAGAAATTTAAGGTCTATGGTTTCTAAACCGGTAGTTGAAATAATCACAAATGAACCTATACAGAGTGCACCGATACAAAATGTTGATTGAGTCACACCGGTATCATCAGAGAATTCCACGGTGACTGAAGAACAACAACAAGTGAACACACCCAGGTATATCAGATTGAATCACTCTGAAAGTCAGATAATTGGGAATAAGTATCAAGGAGTTATGACAAGAGGAAGACTAGAAAATGAAGAGGTATGTTTAATTTCTCAAATTGAACCAGCATCTGTTATTGAGGCATGTGAAGATAAACATTGGATCAAATCTATACAAGATGAATTGGAACAAATTGAAAAGAACAACACATGGACATTAGTTCCCTGACCAAAAAATAAAAAATGTAATTGGAACTAAATGGATATTCAGAAATAAACTTAATGAAGATGGTAAGGTAATTTGAAACAAAGAAAGATTAGTCTATAAAGGATATTCACAGAAAGAAGGAATTGATTACAATGAAACCTTTGCATCGGTAGCTAGAATTGAGGTAGTCAGATTATTTCTTGCATTTGCAGCACACAAGAACTATAAAGTATATCAAATGGATGTTAAATGTGCATTTTTGAATGGTGATCTTGAAGAGGAAGTTTACATTGAACAACCTGATCAATTTTTGACAAATGATAAAGATATGGTTTGTAGATTAAGGAAATCTTTATATGCATTGAAGCAAGCTCCTAGAGATTGGTATGATAGATTGGACAAATATCTTTTGAAGATTGGTTACACTAAAGGTAATGCTGGTAGCAACTTATACTTCAAAGTGACTAATGAAGACATTTTGGTTATTGAAGTTTTTATTGATGACATCATTTTTGGAGGAGAAGATGGATTGTGTAAAAACTTTTCTAATAAGATGGAGGAAGAATTTGAAATGTCTATGATTGGGAAGATAAAATTCTTTTTAGGATTGCAGATTTCACAAACTGATAAAGGTATATTCTTATGTCAATCAAAGTACTTGAAGGAATTAATGAAGAAATTTGGTATGGAAAACTCTAAACTGGTAAGTACTCCTATGACTACAACTGATAAACTATCATTGAAGGATGTTTCAACTCTTGTTAATCCGACAAGATACAAATCTATGATTGGAGGTTTACTATATTTGACACAAACAAGACTTGATATAATGAATGCAGTGTGTATTGTTTCAAGATTTCAGAGTAATCCTAGAGAAAATCATGAATCAGCAGTGAACAGGATTTTCTGGTATTTACAAGGCACAACAAATCTTGGTTTATGGTATCCTAAAGATGAAAATTTTGATTTATATGCATACATTGATGCTAATTGGGAAGGAGATGTAGATGACAGAAAGAGCACCACTGGTGGGGCATTCTTTCTTGGTAGGAGATTGATTTCATGGTTGAGCAAGAAATAGAGTTGTACATCATTATCAACAACAGAATTAAAATATGTTGCAGCAACAACTAATTGTACTCAGGTATTATGGATTAAACAAATGTTGAAGGACATAAAGGTAAAATGCAAAGAACCTATAATCATCTATTGTGATAATTCAACAACAATTGATATATCTAAGAATCCGGTATTTCACTCTAAATATAAACATGTTTCTATCAAATACAATTTTCCAAAAGAGAATGTTGAAGAAAAAGAAGTAAGATTGGTTTATGTGAATACTAAAGAGAAGATTGCATATATCCTTACTAAGTCTTTGCCTAAGGAAACTTTTGAATATCTTAGAGAGCAACTTGGGGTTATACCCTCACCGGTAGAGACAGACAATTGATGCTTGGCATCAAACTGGCAGAATTCATAGAGAAACATTATTTCGGCTTTGATGGAGGAGAGCTACTTCTCAGGGGGAGTAGTTGGAGTAACAATAGGTATTTGTAATTGGTTCAATGAATTGATTGTATTTGGTATTTATATTGCTTTGGCATTTGATGTCAAAGGGGGAGAGATATCTATTGAAAAACATTATCTTTTGGGTGAGATTATTCATTGGGGGAGAGATTCATACTCTCTACATTTGTATTTTGATTTCTACTATTGATCTATTTTGAAGATTGTTGGTTTTTGGTTTATGGCATTTCTGCTTTCGTACTTAGATAGTTTTTCCATCTTGTTTTGCCATCAATGCCAAAGGGGGAAATTTTTGGTATTATGGATATGTTGCATTGGTTTTGTCATTGATGTCAACACTTATCCTTCTAGAGATATTTTGTTATGTTCACCGACAAGTTCAATGACTTATGCATAGTCACCGGTATTTGGTTCACTAGCAGGTTATATTGTTCACCAGCACTGAAGATGACTTGTTATCATTTGAAGATCACTTGGTTATGTTGAAGACATGGTTTGGACACTTGGTTTTGATGATTTAGTTATTGGCCTAATCGGGTTGACATATTTGTTGTTACTGGAAAATTGGTCTAGGTTATAGACCGACAAGAATTGTCTATTCCAGATCAGCACGACACATTATGGAGATGGTTTAAATAATTGGTATTACTGTTGAGCAGACATGATGCATTGCATCTTGACATTTTGTAATTGATTTTAATGTAATATTCTTAATTAGCCGACCTACACATTTGGTCTTAGGTTTTTATATATATGTAAGATCTCATTTGTGAGATAATGTAATAGGTAGAAGAGATATATGTTAGGTTATGGTATTGTAATATAGTATGTGTGAATATTGAAGATCATATGAGCAGACCATAGAGAAGGTTCAAGGAAGGTTTGAAGAAGACAATAGAGCTTAACTGGTACTGAATCTAGCATTGGAGATGCTACTTTGAGTAGTACATTATCATTGCATTTAATCATCCAATTGTAGTCAGTGAGACTCTCATCTTGTGATTGAGCAGTGAGCTCTAGGCAGCTGGCCTTTCTACATGTGTAGACCCCATTTGTATACACATACTATCTGTAGCAATATCATTTGATTATGGGTAAGGTTTCCCATTGTGGTTTTTCCCCTTACAAGATTTCCACATACAAATCTTTGTGTTATGTGTTATGGATGTTGTTTTTCTTTCTATTTCATGCATTAAGTTTCACCGGTATTGAAATTAGCTATTAATTTGTTTACCAACATTAAGTTTGGTTTACCGGCATTAAGTATCAAGTTTGATTAAGTTAAATTTGGGTTGAAATTATTATTCAACTGATTCACCCCCGCCAGTTGCCTCCAAGTCCTAACATGTAAATGGGCTTCAATTCAATATTCAAGATGAACTAATTCTTGCTACTCCTAGAAGTGTGGAAGAATGCTTCCAATTGGTAGTGGGGGCATAAGAGAAGATCAAAAGGAGAAAACAATAGTAGTCTAGAGGTAGAGGAAAGAATAATAGAGGTAGAGGCTCCTTTGGGGAAAGAGGACAACCCTCCAAATCATAAGATGAGTCTAACAATAGTCAAGAACTGAGCACAAACCAAAGAGAGAGGTTGAGGGGAAGAAGGCCTAATGGGAGACGTATATTCAATAGACAAGGTAGGGGCTCTAATACATTCTATGGAAGGTGTTAAAACTACAACCAATTTGGTCATCTAGCTTTCAAGTGACAAAATAAGATAGGCTCAAGTTCTCATGGGGGTGAGAGGAGAACTCAATTTGTACAAGATCAAGATGATGAAAGTGTAAACTCCCCCTCTCAACATGTTTCTCTAGTGGTAGGTGAAGCCTTGATGATGAGGAAGACACTCATAAAAATATCAATAGTCCAAGAGCCTCCACAAAGAAAGTAATTATTTAGAACCACTTGCAAGTCTCATGGGAAGGTATGTAGAGTTTTTTATAGACTCGGGTTCTACTAATAATTTGGTGTCTCTAGAAATGGTAGAGACATTGAGCTTGAGGAGAATTCTCTATTCCACTCCCTACAAGGTGTCATGGCTAAGAAAGGGACATCAAGTCTTGGTAAATGAATAAGAATGGGTTGAATTCAATATTGGAGGATACAAAGACAAAATTTTGTGTGATATCCTACCCATGGATTGTTGTTATCTTCTCCTAGGAAGACCTTGGCAATATGACAAGAGGGCCAAACATGATGGACACAATAACACTTATGTGAGAGAAAAGGATGGAGTTTTATTCACATTGACTCCACTACAAGATGAAGGAGTGGACAAGAAGGTTGGGTCTAGTGTTTTGGTGGTTGGGGAAAAGGAATTATTGAAAATATTGAAGGAAGAGAATGGACAAGGATATGCCATCATGATCAGACCAAGATCAGTTTGATAACATATGTTGATGATGTTCCAAAGGAAGTTCAAACCCTTTTGAACAAGTATGAAGACATAATTGTAAAGGACCACCCTAGTTTATTCCCCCTATAAGGACATGAGTCATCAAATTGATCTCATACACCATGCAAGTCATCCTAACAAGGTGACATACAAGATGACACCTCAACAAAATGAGGAGATAATGAAGCAAATTCAAAAGTTGTTGGATAAAGGACTTGTAAGAGAGATTTAGAGCCCTTGTGATGTTCCTATTGTTTTGGCACCCAAAAAGGATGGAAAATGGAGGTATGCACCAATTCAAGGGAAATAAAAAAAATCACAATAAGATACAGGTTTCTTATTCCAAGAATGGAATATTTCATGGATTATCTTGGAGGGGCATGTTATTTCTCAAAATAGACCTTAAGAGTGGCTACCATTAGATTACGATCAGGGAGGGGGATGAATGGAAAACCTCTTTCAAGAAAAATGAAGGCTTTTCATGCCATTTCGGCTCTCCAATACATTGAGTACCTTCATTAGATTGATGAATGAGGTCATGAAGCCTTTTATAGGTAAATTTGTAGTTATTTATTTGGATGAAATTCTCATTTTTTGTAGGTCCAAAGAGGAACACTTGCAACACCTTGACATTGTCTTGAAGAAGTTGAATGAGGAGAAGTTGATTGTAAACCTCAAGAAGTGTGAGTTCATGAAGGAGGAGCTAGTATATATTGGGTTTGTGATCTCCAAGGGTTCATTGAAGATGGATCCAACCAAAGTAGAGGAAATACTTAGTTGGCCAACTCCAAGGAAAGAAGGAGAGGTGAGAAGGTTCCATGGTCTTGCTAGCTTCTATAGAAATTTCATCAAGAATTTTCACCATATTTGTTCTCCTAACTGATGCAGCAGAAGAAGTTTCAATTTTTGAAAACTAGGGGGCCCAACAACCCATACTTGTATTGTCTGACTTCAACATGATCTTTACAGTGGAATGTGATGGTAGTGGTTTTATAGTGGGAGTGGTCTTGAGCCAGGAAGGCAAACCAATGGCTTTCTTTAGTGAAAAACTAGAGGCTAAAAGAAACTACTCATCATATGTTTATAACTTTACACATTAGTGCATCCCTAAAGAAGTGGAGGCACTATCTCTTGCCAAGGGAGTTCATTGTCTTCATAGGATAATCATGCATTAATTTTTATGAATAGCCAAGACAAGTTGAATCATAGGCACATGAAATGGGTGGAATACTTGCAAATATATACCTTCACACTTAAGAATAAGAAGGATCAAGTGAACAAATTTGTTGATGCTCTTAGTAGGAGGTCTCTCATAGTACAAGAAATCCAACTCCAAATTATAGGCATAGATGCACTAAAAGGTATGTACCAAGATGACGATGACTTTAAGGATGCATTTGCTATTTGTAATCTGTTTTTTGATACTTTTCACAGTGAGTTTATTGAATTTGTGTTAAACAAGATGGTTTAATCTTAAAGGGTGCTTAGTTGTGTGTGCCAAAGTTCTCTATGAAATCCAAATTAATAAGGGAAAATCATTTTGGGAGCCTTGGTGGACATTTAGGGATTGACAAAATATTAGAGCAGGTTAGAAGGTTTTGCCCATGATGTAGGTGGATGTAAGGAATTTTGTGGAGAATTGTACCATATGTCAAAGAGACAACAAAACCTCCTCCAATGTAGGACTTTATCATCCTTTTCCTATCCCAAATACACCATGAGAGAGTTTGAACATGGGATTTATTTTAAGTCTACCAAGGACTCAAAGGGGGTATGGCAATGTCTTTGTTGTGGTTTACAGGTTTAGAAAGATGGTCCATTTCATTCCTTGCAAGTGTAAAAGTGATGCATCTAATATTCTAGGTTTTTTCTTTAGAGAAATTGTAATAATTCATGGACTTCCTTTAACCACTGTGTCTGATAGAGATTCCAAGTTCATAGGTCATTTTTGGAGGACCTTGTGGAAAAAGTTGGGCACCAATTTGACATATTGTTATACTTACCATCCCCAAACAAATGGGAAAATAGAGGTAGTGAATAGAACATTTGGTAACTTGTTGAGGTGACTGACTAAGGAGCATGGTCAACAATGGGATTTGGTACTCCCTCAAGCAAAGTAAGCATATAATGATTCCATCAACTATAGCATAGGAAAGACCCTATTTTAAGTATTTTATAGTATGAGGCCAAGAGGGATATATGAACTCATAGATCTAAGAGGAATGGAGAAGAGGAGTTTTGAAGGAGAAGAGTTTTCCATAGCAATGAAGGATGCATGTGAAAAAGTAAGAAAAAACCTCAAGAAAAATGTTCAAAAGTATAAAGAGCATGTAGATTTGAAGAGGAGGAATGTTTACTTCAAAGTAGGGGATTTGGTGCTTTCCTATTTGAATAAGGAGAGGTTTCCTAATGGAAAATATACCAAGTTACAGATGAAGAAGATTGGGCCATGCAAGATGGTCTATAAATTTGGAGACAATGCATATGACATAGAATGAATATGACATAGAACTCCCTCTTGGAGTTTCTATCTCTCCCATATTAAATTTTTCTGATCTTTAGCCCTTCAAGAGATTTGTGGATGTGGGTATAGGTGTTGATGCTAATGCAAATTGGGTGAAATATTTACCCCCTACTAAACCAATGAAGTTTGAAAGCATATTGGAGAAAAAGGAGATCAAGAGGAGAAGGCATAAGGTGTATAATGAGTACCTTGTCAAGTGGCAAGGGCTCCCAAATCAAGATGTCACCTGGATGTCAAAAGATGACATAAAACAACATTGTGTTTCAGTACATGAGCTCATTTCATCAGGATAATGAAATCTTTCCACCCCACTTGTATGGTGCAAGGGAACTATGGTCATCTTTGATCCCATGTTGCTCCTAGGGATATAAATTTGAGCTTGGTGTTTATTCATATGTAATAAGGTCCTTTAGGACCATTTTTCATGTATTTGCATTATTTAGGGTCCATTGGTCTAGTTTTGTCCATATTGTCAAAAAGATGTAAAAGATGCAATGTTGCATTATGTCTTTATGGTGTATTTGGAAGACTGACAGTCACTAGTTTAAAAATTGGTTATGGACTGTTGTTTTCCAAGTTAGCTAGTTGACAAACATATATATTTTTTCCTCTTATACTTGAGGAAGGTGTTGTTTTTTTTATTTGTGAAGAGAAGCAATAAAACAAAGTTCACTTTCTTGTAATTTTTTGTTTTCTTTCTTGTTGTTGCATTTAGTACTTCCCAGTATGAATGAATTGCACTCTTAGACCATATTAATTTGAAATTAATCTAATTCCCCTTTGATTTAGCACTAGTCTCATCAATTTTTTATAAATTTTGGAGCATTTTATACATGATTTTCTAAAAATAGTCTAGAAACCCTAGTTCCTAGGGTTTCGAGAGGAAATTGTGAATAAATATAACATTCCATCATTGAAAAGTTTCCCAAAATGTTGGAATCAATTTTTTATGGATAGTCTAGGTGAATTTTGAAGCATTTTGGTAGGAAGTGAAGTTTGGAGCACTATTGAAGCAAAATTAGCCTAACATGTCCATGTGTTAAGCCAAGTGAGCATAAGTAGAAGTGAGGGCTTGCTGTTTAAAACTTGCATAGTGAAAGTAGGTGTTTTAGCCTACATATTTGGGTAATATGTGATGTATCTAAGCCTATGAGGTTGAGTTTTGAATTCTGAAATTTGAATTGTTAGCACTTTTTTTGGAAAAGTGGCCTAATCAAGCCTAACTGGCAAAATACCATTCAAATATAGAGGGGTACTTTCTGAAACAAGCCTAATATGCTTTAGGTGAGGCAAATGGTTATCTATAAATTCCCTTGTTTTGTCATGATTTTTTACATAAAAAAAGTTATGCTTGGAAGAGTAGTATTGTAGGGCTATTAGGAGTTTAGTATAGTTGTGAAGTGGTCCACTACAAAACTTGTTAAAGGCCCATAAAAATGCATGGAAGGTGCTTTATTTGATGGCATAAGATTTTTTAGAAGCCTAACCTTGAGGTATTGAGTTAGTTTGAATCCTACAACAAGTTTGTGTCCAAACCGATCTATGACTAAGAGGCCTAGTGAGGAATTTAGGTGAGTTTGGAGAAAGATCTCCACATGGGGGTCAACATTCCTTTTGGGTAGTTAATACATGTTGTTGTGAAGTAGTTGACCTACTCTACATTAAGAACCATATTGAAGAGTTATAGTGACAAGATATTCACCATTGAGGAAACCTATGATTTGACAAAATTCACTAGAGAATAGTTGTTTGACACTGTGATTGCATTTGAGATGACGAAATTTGGTAGAGACAAAGCAAAATAACAAACAACCTCTAAAGCATTAAAAGTTGCAAATGAATATTTAGATGATGACACCCTCAATGAGATGGAAGCAAACTTTGCTAGAAACTAAAAAGGGGAACCAACAAGTATAAAGGTATGTTACCCCTTAAATATTCTAAATTTTCAAAGATTGGTCTTTACGCATCTAGCTTTCTGGAAAGAGGATCAAAACAAAAATTCAAGGATATTAAAGGAAAGTTCAATAAGAAAGCCTACTATGATAGAGATGATGCTAGTATTTCTAATGATAATTAATATTATGAGGATGGTGATTGTTTGTTCATGGTAGAGATAGATGGATGTAATTCTAATAACTCTAAGATTATTGGGACTATTGCTTTAGCATTACATGTTAGGAGAGATAGAAATGAATGGTTAATTGATAGTGGATGTTCAAATCATATGACAAGTGACAAAAGTAAGTTTGTAAATCTTGAAAAATATGATGGTGGTCCTATTAGATTCAAAGATGATCAAACTACTCAAATTGTTGGAAATGATTCTATAACCCTTGGTGAAAAGAATAACAATGACAATTTTTACTATGTAAAAAGATTGCATTATAATATTTTAAGTTTTGGATAGATGTACGATAATGGTTACAATGTTGTCTTTCAAGATGGTAGCTGTGAGATTTGGAAAAGATCCAAAACTATTATTGTTGCAGGGTAAATACTAGTGGAAACATGTATCAATTGGAAGCTACTACAAGACATTGATTGTTACCACAGATCAATGAGAGTTGGCTTTGGCACTGCACAATGTGTCATATCAATTTTGACAATTTTGTGAAGATTAGTATGATAAAAGATCTCAGAGACTTACCAAGAGTAACTAAATCGAATAACAATATTTGTAGAGAATATCAAGTGGGAAAGAAGAAAAAAAGAACATTAAGAGGAAATGAATAATTTTCTATTGAATTGTTGGATCTGATACACAAACTTGTGTAGTTCAACCAAAATAAGGAGTCTACAAGGTGAAAGGTATTTCATGCTCTTAATTGATGATCATTCTAGAATGACTTGGGTTGCATTTCTAAGAGAAAAATAAGAAGCATTGGAAAAGTTCAAGACATTTAAAGCTAGAGTTAATAATTAAGAAGATAGAAGAATTAAGTGTTTGAGATGTGATAGAGGAGGAGATTTTATTTCTTGTGAATTTGATATTTTCTATGAGAAATATGGAATTAAAAGGAAATTATTGAAACTCCTAGGACACCTCAGGAAAATGGCACAGTTCAACAAATGAATAGGACTATTTAGTTGGTGGCAAGAACTATGATTAAGGAAGCAAATCTACTAGAAATTTACTAAAGACAAGCTATACACAATGTTGTGTATACCATTAATAGAGTCTTATTCAAAAAGAGATTTGGGAAGACATCATATGAACTATGATATCAAAGGATCCCATTTGTGAAATATTTCAAAGTTTTTGGAAGTACTTGTTATATCTAGAGAGATGAAGGAAACCTTAGAAAGTCTGATAGAAAAGTAAATAAAGACATATTTCTTGGTTATTCTACAAAGAGGAAAGTGCACAGATGTTACAATGAAAGATTGAATAAAACTGTTGAGAGTGAAAATATAAAGGATGAGAACATTTCAAAAGAAGTTGTTATTCAAGTAGGGTATAAATATGATGAAGGAGAAGAGAAGAATAGAGATGAAGTGAAGTAGAAAGAAAGTCATGTTCCTTTGGAAACTATATAAAAAACCCCTAGGTATGTTCAAATAAATCATTTTGAGAATCAAATCATAGGAGATAAAAAAAAAAGGAGCCATTAAAAGAAGAAAAGCTATTGGAGAACAAGTTCTTTTGTGTTTACTTTATAAAATCTAATTGAAGATAGTTGAAGAAGCCTACAAAGATCAGAATTGGATGAAAGTATGAAGGAAGAGCTAGATCAAATTGAGAAAATTAGACGTGGAATTGGTACCTAGACTGAAAAATAAAAATATTATTGGAACAAAGTGGGTATTTCTGAACAAGCTAAATGAAGATGGTTAGGTTCTAAGAAAAAAAGAAAGGTTAGTAATCAAAGGTTACATATAGAATGAAGGCATTAACTTTGAAGAAACCTATGCTCGTATTACTAGAATGTAGGCTATTAGGATGTTTTTGACTTTTGCAACATATAATAATTTCAAATCCTATCAAATGGATGTAAAGTCAGCATTTCTAAATGGAGAAATTTAATGAAGACGTCTAGAATGAACAACTAGAAGGATTCAAGTTATCAAATGATTGAGATATTATTTGCAAACTAAACAAGACATTGTATAGATTGAAGCAAGCATCTAGAGCTTGGTATGGAAGGTTAGATAAGTATCTACTGAATCAAGGATTTCTAAAAGGGTTTGTTGACAATAATCTCTACTTCAAAGTTGAATCATGTAAAATCTTAATTGTTGTTGTTTATGTAGATGACATAATCTTTGGTGGTAGTGATAAAATGTTCAATTTTTTTTCCAAAGAATGCATAAGGAATTTGAAATGTCTATGATTGGTGAGTTGATTTTCTTCCTTGATTGCAAGTAAATTAGAACAACAAAGGTATTTTCATTTCTCAATCAAAATATTTTAGAGAATAGTTAAAGAAGTTTGGATAGGAACATTCCAAACCAGTATGTAATCCCATGACTACCAAATGCAAGTTGGGTAATGATGAAAAATCTCCTAAAACTAATGCAAGGAAATATAGATCAATGATTGGAGGAATATTATATTTGATTGCTACTAGACAAAATATAATGTATGTGGTTTATCATGAAGCAAGATTTTAGCAAGAAGAAAAAGAGTCACATGTTGTAGTAAAAAGGATATTCACATACTTGAAAGGAATAGAAGTCTATGGATTGTGGTACCCCAAAGGATCAGATTTTGCTTGAAAATCTTATATTGTTGTGTATTGATGATAGTAAAGGTACAAGTGGTGGAGCATTTTTCCTTGGTTCCTAGCTAGTGGCATGGCTAAGTAAGAACAAAGATTTAGTATCTTTGTCCTTAGTAGAAGTTGAGTATATTGCAATTGTTGTGTGCTATACTCAAGTGTTTTGGATGAAACAAAAATTGAAAGATATTGTTATGTTGTTTGATGAACCCATCTCAATCATGTGTGATAATACAAGTGGAATAAATTTTTGTAAGAACCCACATTTGCATTCCATAACAAAGCATATTTCTATTTGGTATCATTTCTTGAAAGTAGTGGACAATGAAGTGAAACTTGAATTTGTTCTTACCAAAGAGAAAGATGCAAATATTTTCATAAAAGCATTGTTCAAGGATAATTTTGAGTATCTATGGCAGGTGTTAGGGGTTATTCCCTTTCATAGGTTAAACTAAGTGCATTCAACACTGGTGCATTAGTCTAGGATAATTCATGCATATTTCTCCTTGGGCTAATAATTGGGGCTACCTCTTAGGGGGACCAGAGTGGTATCTAAGTTGTGTTTCTATATACCTTTGTCCTTGATGTCAAAGGGGGATAAGTTTGAAGAGAGAAGTTTGAGAAGATGATTGAGGAGAAGAGTTTGAGGAGAAGTGTTTGAGAAGTAGTTTTGAACATGTTGTTGGAGAAATTATTTGTCATTGATGAATATTGCCATCAATGACAAAGGGGAAGATTGTTAGAATCAATTGTCTATGTTGTCACTGATGTTAATCTAGTGGTTCAAATTGATGTGGAATATATGTATGTATGTTGTGTTGTAGACTATGGAAGATATGTATGTATAATGTAGAATCATGTATTGGAAATATGAGTTTTAGTGATCCAAAAGTCTTTATAGTAATCATAATATTCAAGTCTTGCAGAGGTCCGAATCGCTCCACATTTCATGTTTTATTGTTTTGCATTTTGGATTATAATATTCATACAGGTTTCTATGCCACTCTATCTTAACATGTGTTGTTGTGCTCTGAAAATGTGTTTCTGATCATGATGTTTCTTGGTTAGATTTGTCCCCGAATATTATATCTTTTGCTTCAGTGTTTGTGGCGTATGGTAACATGCTGCTTCATAGTGGTGTGGTCTACATTACATTCCTTTCCATTGTGAGAATTTTTAGTATAAACCTATTTTGAATTATGTTTTATTATCTCCTTTGGCTGATTTGAATGATGTGTTTTAGAGAATGGTATATATAAAGATCACTTTTAATGAAAAAATCAAGAAGAAGGTTTAGCAGAAGCAAAAGGAAGTTAATTGTAAAAGGAAGATCTATCTCTGGTAGTGAGAAGTGGGTGATAAGAGTGGTTGTTTGTTGATGCTATTTGGTACCATTTGCAATGAGCTTAAGTTTTCTTATGATAATGCAACAAAGTTGCAGTTGTGCCTCTTGTGGTGGATTCTTTGTTTCTTCCTTTGGGCAGTGAGCCCTTCTTTTTCTGGCAGTTTTAGTTGGGCAAAGATCCCACCTACAACGAACAATTCTGACAATGAGTCATCTTATAAAAATAACCTTAACTAGTGTCACCCTAAGAGGTATTTTAATATTGAGAACTAATATTATCTGTGGTTTCTCCCTTCTTGGGTTTTCATGTAATATCTAGTGTCTCTTGTGTGTGTTATTTTCATGATATTATATGTTTATGGTTCTACAATATGAAATCTATATTTGTCAGATCTATTCCTAGGAAAAATTTAATAAGTTTTGTTGGATAACAGATTCACCCTCCCCCCTCTCAATTATCCAAAACATTTAACAACTCTATGACTAAGCCAAACTTGTGAGGAAAATAATGTAGTCAATTCCAAGAGGCTTGTTTAGTGCACTCTTGATCTTACATAAAAATTGGATGAAGAAGGTCACTATAAGGTCCAATAGTCCACCCTTTTATGAAATCTAGATCTTGAATTTTCTTTTATTAGTCGCTTATAATAGTTATAGTATAAAGGAGAATAAACAGAATGAGAAAATAAATATTTCTAATTTGAAAATGAGGAATATTGGTAATTATATGCTAAATGGGACTTCAAATATACTAAAGGAGAAAATGGTGGTTTTGTCTTCATTTGTTTCATGAATAGAAGGAGATAAGTGTACATCTAAAGCTTAACTAAGATTGATTGCCTCCATATTTTTTTTCCATCCCCATTAAGTAATTGTCATATGGAAACTAATGATGATAGTAAGAATTAATATTTTGAACCCAACACAATCTCTAAATAGAAACCTAGGTATCTTTATCTCACTTCAACAAATGGACTAATTCTTCTACCATTAAATTAAAATGGCCATGAGCTGATTTATACATATTTAGATGCCAAATTTTGTATAATTAAATGGCGATGAGCTAATTCGCACATATTTAAATGCCAAATTTTATATATTTAAATGGTGATGAGCTAATTCACACATGTTTAAATGCCAAATTTTGTATTAAAGCCCATGAGATGATTTGTAAAATATTTTTTCAATATATGTGACTATGTTTTGTGACTATTTTTTGAATATATGTGAATATATGTGACTATGTTTTGAATATCTTAATCATTTTGAGTTTATGTGATGTGATAAGCTAGGTTGGTTTTGGCCCTCATATAAGAATAGTTTGTTAGGAATGGGCTTGTAGAGGGTGTGATGATCGCAATAGGATTAGAAATGATTGACAAGCATTTTGTGATGACCAAGAAGATAAGGGAGATAGGTGATTATAAACGAGCCTCATGTGATCATATAGGTTCAAATGGACCGATCATATGCATTTTGTGGACTCATGACACTTGAGAGATCGTGTCTGTAGAGTATGGCTCTCAAAGTTATCGCACATTGGGAGGAACAACATGATCATTCCTAGTGTAAAACTACCCACCTAGATGGGCTCATGATATTGGTTTTTTCCCACCATGAATGGAATCAAATCAAGCCTATCTTGCAACTTTGCATTGCATGCCACTGACGATTTTTGTAGCAGGTGAAAAAATGTTACCATTTGAAAATGAATCTGAGTCATTAGAAACAAAGAGAGGTCATTGTATAAGAGCCTCACATGACCCTATAGGTTCAGATGGATTGATCATATGCATCTTGAATTGTGAGAAACTGCTTGTCAAAGGTTGACAATTTTTTGAACTCAGGGCACTAGACAAATTACATTGATAGGGTATGGCTCTCGATGTTCTGACACATTGGGAAGCACAAAAGGAGCATGCCTAGCATAAAATTACCCACCTGAACATGCTCATGATTTTGGTTTGTGCCCATCACAAACAAAATCAAATCTAGCCTATCTTGTAAATTTGCATTGCATGCCACTGACAGTTTTTATAGCAGTTGAAAAAATGCTACTATTTGAAAATGGATCCAAGTCATTAGAAACCAAGATAATTCATTGTAGACAAGCCTCATATGACCCTATAGGCTCTAAAAAATTGACCATATGCATACTAGATTGCAAGAAATAGTCCATCAAAGTTTGACAATTTTTTGGACTTAGGGCACTTGAGAGATCACGCCGGTAGTGTATGGCTCTCGACGTTCCGATGTGTTGTGAGGCACAAAAGGAGCATTCCTAGTGTAAAACTGACCACCCAAACACACTCCTAATGTTTGTTTGCACCCATGATGAATGGAATCAAAGCTATCCTATCTTGCAACTTTACATTGCATGCCACTGACAGTTTTTGCAACAGGTGACAAAATGCTACCATTTAAACATGGCTTCAAGTCATCAAAAATTGAGATAGGTCATTGTAGGCAAGCCTCATGTGACCCTATATGTTCAAATTGATTGATTGTATGCATCCTATATTTTGAGAAACAATCATTCAAAGTTTGACAAAGTTTTTGGACTTAGGGCACTTGTCAGATCGCGCCGGTGGGGTATGGCTCTTGACGTTTTGACGTATTGGGAGGCACAAAAGGAGCATACCCAGCATAAAAATTCCCACCTAAACACACTTGTGATTTTGGTTTGTTCCCACAATGAATGGTATCAAATCTATCCCATCTTGCAACTTTGCATTGCACGCCACTGATGATTTTTGCAGCAAGTGAAAAAATGCTACCATTTGAAAATGGCTCCGAGTCACCAAAAACTAAGATAGGTCATTGTAGAAAAGCCTCACATGTCCCTATAGGTTCAAATAGATCAATCATGTGCATCCTAGATTGTGAAAAACTATCCATCAAAGTTTGACAATTTTTTAGACTCAGGGCACTTGAGAGATCACGTTGGTAGGGTATGGCTCTCGACATTTCAATGCATTGGGAGGCATAATAGGAGAATTCCTACTGTAAACCTACCCACTCAAATGTGTTCGTGATGTTTGTTTGTGTCCATGATGAATGGAATCATCTAGCCTATCTTGCAACTTTGCACTGCATGCCACTGATGATTTTTGTAGCAGGTGAAAAAATGCTACCATTTGTAAATGACTTTGAGTTGTTAGAAACTAAGATAAGTCATTGTAGATGAGCCTCATGGGATGCTATAGGTTAAAATGGATTGATCATATACATCTTGGATTGTGAGAAATAGTTCATCAAATTTTTACAATTGTTTGGACTCAGGGAACTTGAGAGATTGCGTCGGTAGGGCATGGCTATCGACATTTTGATGCATTGGGAGGCACAACAGGAGCATGTCTAGTGTAAAACTACCCAACCAGACACACTCGTGATGTTGGTTTGCACCCACAATGAATGAAATCAAATCTAACCTATCTTGCAACTTTGCATTGCATGCCACTGACGATTTTTGTAGTGGGTGAAAAATGCTACCATTTGAAAAATGGCTCTAAGTCGTAAAAACTGAGATAGGTCATTATAGACGAGCCTGACATGACCCTATAGATTCAAATAGATTGATCATATGTGTCTTAGATTGCAAGAAATAGGCTATCAAAGTTTGACAATTCTTTTGACTCAAGGCACTTGAGAGATCACACCGCTAGGGTATGGCTCTTGATGTTTTGGTGCGTTGAGATGCATAATAGGAGAATCCCTAGTGTAAACCTACCCACCCAAGCACACTCGTGATCTTGGTTTCTACCCATGATTAAACTTTGACAAGATTGACAACTTTGACAACTTTGACAACTTTGACAACGGTGACAACAACTAAGCAACTTTGACAACAGCAGAGCAACTTTTACATCTTTTATCCAAATGACCCCAAACTTTGACATATGATTTCAAATGATCATTAATGGTCCCAAATCAGCTTATTTAGATAAAACAAATGGAAAACAAGATAAAAACTAAAATTTGATGAAAGGAATCAAAAGCATCCAGTGATCATTACCACAGATCAAATCTGACCATTACCATTGAATTTCATTTTGATTGAGACAAGAAGTTTTGTAAAGTTAATTCAATATTTTATAAAGCTTATCAAGTCACATTCCCTAATTGCAAAGCGTTATATCATATATTTTTGTTCTTTATATTAATATTGGTCATTACATAGGCAAATATTCATTTAACTTTATAAAAGGTTAGCCACCAAATACATCGAGAAAATTCTTTATAAATAATCATTTATATATATCAAAACGCATAGTAAGCAACACAATGAACAAATTCTCTATGTATTTAATATTCCTATCAATATCAACAAAATGCACAATAATGAACACAATAAACATTTATTGGATTCAATATCAACATTTATATATATTAAAAAAGGCATAGATGCCAAGTCAATACAAGTTTTACAAAAATGTGGCATATGCCATGTCCAAATGGATATACCCTAAAAATGTAGAATATATCTACATGTATTTGTCATTCAATGACCACAACTAACACTATATGATCCTATACTTGTAGTAGATCATCAAAATCAAGCCTCTTTGATGTAGTACATGACTCTATAGATGGTTGCACAACCATAATTCAAAAGACAAGTTAGAATCCTTTTGTAGAAAATAGTTCACAATTATCAACATAACTATGCATTTAATCATAATTTCTTTGCAATTGAAATGTAGATTACCTCATCTGGTGATCTAGGATCTATTATCTTCTTTCTCTTCTCCTTGTTAGTCTTAGGAGGTTTCCTGAACAAAAACTTTAAAGGATATAAGTTATAGCCTAACCACGTAGGGCCCAATTGTAGATAAAAATCAATTAATACAATGTACTAACATATATAGATCAAAAACACTAAAAATATACAATATGGAGAATAAACATGTACCAAAGCCTCAGATGCTTCTCTAGTAGTCTGAGGAGTGCTCACCATTGATGGAGCAGTTGTGGCTGCTACCTATAAAAAAAATGATTAAAGATTAAATACAATTAATATAATGATAAGTATTATAGGTTAAATACAATTAATGCAACATATAAAACAAAAGTGTACTAGATCTTGAGATGCTTCTCCAGTACACCAAGGAGAACTTTCCATTAATGAAGCAGCTATGGATATTTCCTATATGAAAAATGATAAGATTATAATTTATCACAACTTCATATGTACACATGCATATAATCATCAAACCAATAAAATAAAGTAGAGATACATACCTCTTCCCTCTCTCGATCCTTGAGTATATCAAGTGCATTCAACAAATCTAGAAAGTCCAATGGCCATTGTATATAAAATAGACAAAAAACACTAATAAATCTATAAATTCCAACTAAGACAATTTCAACCTTTTCAAACACTTGTACAATTAAAAATATGTTCAATCACCTCCTTTCATTGAGGAAGAGGCCTAGACACAGAGCGGGTACCCTAAAACAAACAAAATTAACACAAGAGATACTAGTAGATAATATTATATATAATTTAAAAAATCTAAAATTAAATTACTTGCATATTCCATCAAAAGAATGCATAAAATAAAGTGTACAAAATATGATACTGCATAGCTTTGTAGGCCAAAATCGATCGCTGAGAGTGTGACATCATCAATGTGGGACATTTTGTCCCCTATCAACACCTACAAAACAAAAACTTGTCAAGCACTAAAGAGAGATAGTATATCTTATAATTCTTTTTGAATTTAAAGTACTATTCTATTTTAACAAGCTACAAAATTTATACCCCAGGCATTGAAGTTGGAGTTGCAATAATTGCGGGAGGAATATCAAATGGTGTATTAACAGCCACTACTGCATCCTGAAACACATATTGTTTGTATCAATTTAAATTGATCTATAAATGAAAATTCATTTACAATTACAAATTTGAAGTGACTGATAAATAAAATGTTATGAATTCAAATCAACACACCTATGTCTACAGTTGACTAGAAAACAATATGTCCATCAATTCATCCATTGGTGCCATATCCTCTATCATGTGGGTCTGACATCTACTCCCACAAATTATGCATAAATGGGACATGGAACCATCTACACTAGCCTTGACATCCATCCCTATGCATATGCTTGAGCAAGTGAGACACACATGCTCAATGGGTTGACCAACACCACGTGCCTCATCTAATGGATCATCATCTAGGCCAAGAGTGTGTGCTAACTATGTCCCATGCTAGATGATCACATTGGCCAATGTTTTGGCTTCCTAAAGAGTTTGTATCTCCATTGACTCTTTTAGGGCTATTGGGACCATTGTATGCACCTTGGGTTTGCGTGGTAGGGGTGACAAATATGTGGGTCTAATATCCTAGGGGCTCTAGGTCTATCTTGGGCAGAGATGCCACCTCTACCCTGGAACTCCCTCATATCAAAATAATTAGGCTGCTCATTGAGGAGAAACTCACAATATACTTTCTTCAAAAACTATAATGGAACCTCAAATTACTACGAGGTGGTTAGTCAAAGACCATCCGCCACCTATTACAAAAAATACTCACCAATTCTAGGATCAACAAAAAAGCACATATTTTTGCTTTATTTAAGTTATTTATTTTTCACTGCATCATATGATAACCCATCAACATAATAAGTGTGACACCTATCCCTATAGTTTCTCCATTTTGTAATTTGACTTGAAACTAAATGGCACCACTAGCCAATGTTTCTAGGCAAGTGCCAAGGGATAAATGATGTTCAAGCTCAGATGTTTTCAAACTATTAATTAGTCTATTTATTTTAGTAGTTTTTTTCCCTAGCTGATTAAGTAATTCCTCCTATGTATTTGGTCTACATGTTGGCATGATGATGATGTTTTGTTCTAATAGGTTGATTGATGACTTGTTTTATGTTGTCATTGATGAAAACTATGTTTTGATAGTCATCTAAGTCTTTTAGGCCAACCAATAAAACATAATCAGTGTACTATCATAAAATTGTGACCCTATCAATTTTTGACTGCATTAGGGTCCTCATGCATGCGAACTCGAATCCTCTAGCCTGATCAGAGACCAGAGATTGCTCAGCTTGCAGAAACAACTTCTTCTTTGGCCTCTATATCACCCCAACCACATTTTCCCCAGAGAAAGGGGTAGGATAGGGGTATGGCACCACTCTCCCCCTTGGATAGGGGAGTGGCACCCTTGTCCTCCTATGACAATTGGTTTGGTTCCCTTGTCCCTACCCTATTTGGTGCAGGACCCTTCCTAGGGTTGCATTATTGGTTGTGTCTTGGGTGGGAAACTTCCCCCATCGCCGCCCATGATGAATATAAAATCCACTAACATGTATTTAAGGGGTATTTGTCCTCTCATTTGGATAAGTGGAAGTTCAAGAAGTTGTATAAGTTACAATCTGATAAGTGGGAAATTCACAAGCATTCAAGCATTCAAGCATTATTTTCTATCATTGAGCATTCTCAAGTCTCCCTTCAAGGCTAGGTGTTGCATTCAAGTCAGGGATTCAACCATTGAAGAGGAGATTGATTCAATCATTCAATTCCACACAAGCACTTCTATCAACATTGCTACTACAACCCCATTTGAGGTGATTTACAATTCAGTCTTTCATTATTTGGTTAATTCCAAAACTAGAGTTTGACCTAAAGGCAAACCCTGTTAGATACTAGATCAGACCCAAAGACACTGAGAGGGGGGGTGAATAAGTGTCTAACTGATTAACCAAAGATTTAAACTTGTTTGCAGCATTATAACCCAAATTAATATACTGGTAAACAAGCAATAATGCAATAAAGAGAAATAAGAGAGACAACATCAATTTACACCTTAACACAAGATATTTTGGTGGGGAAACCTGGTAGGGATTTGTTACCCACAATATTTACTCACTGGCCAATCTGAATAAATATTACTTATACAATAGGGGCCTACACATGTAGGAAGGCCAATAGCCTAAAGCTCACTACTCTATCACAAAAAAGAGTCACACTAACTCCAAAATTGGATGGTTAAATCCAATGACAATGTACTACTCAAAATAGCATTTGCAATGCTAGATTTAGTACTTGTTCAAGCTCTATCAAATACCTCTGCCATAAACCTTTCTTTTCTCTACTCTTCTCTTATTCGCTCATGAAATCATTACATCAAAATGCATATAGAAATATTCGCTCTCATATTCATTACCTAAGTAGATAATCTTCTTTTTCGCTTACATACAAAATGACCTACAAGATCTCATACATATATGAATATTTAAAATACATAATGTCAACTATAAATAATTAATTACATTACAATATGATTCACATAAAAAAAATTTATCTTATGTCGGCTTGGGTGCCAGTATGATTCATTGCTGGTGTAAACTGGATGTCAGTTTGAATGAACTTTGTGTAGTTGCTAGTGTTGGTATGCGAAGTCTGTTGCCAATATAATCAATAGAATCCTGTATAACCTTGTTACCTGTTCATTGCCATCAATGACAATATTAATCATTCTCATTTGAGTATGTAATACCAACAATCTCCCCCTTTTGCATTGGTGGCAATGCTCATGAGAAAAGCCAAAAACCAAAATTGCCAAAACCAAAAGTGCTCCCCCTAAGAAAATGATCTCCTTCAGTATATCTTTTCTCTATCACTCCCCATTTGACATAAATGACAAAGGTTGTCAAAAAGAATAAAAAATTCAAAATTCTACCTCAGTGTCTATAGCCTATTATGTACAATTTGAAAGATATCCGCTACAATCAGATTAAGTCCTTGCAAAAATTTAGAATTATCAGAAATGATATCCTCAGTCTGTTAGATCATGCTGATTAGATGATGTATTTGTTCCTCTGGTGATCCTCATCCTTGAATAGTAGCCTTCGATAGTCCATTCCAGTGTGTAAATAGATTGTCCAATCTAAGACCATGTTTGTTCTTTAATTCACGGGCTTTTAACCTTAATCGAGCTTTCTCCTTTTCTTTATTTTCTATTTTCTCCTCATATACTGCCATTTCATCTAAAACTGAAGTGAGTTCAGAAGAGCCAATTAGGTTGTTTGCTATATCATCAATTTCCTTTTGTGTTAGTTTAATCTGATCATCAATATCAGTAGTCAAATGGTGTGGCTTGCAAACATCTCTATACAGTTCCTTAAACTCCAAAATTGTTGAATTTACTGCCAGTATTAAGGAATCTAACTTTCTAGTACAATTATCAATAGATTTATTAAAGTAATCCGCCTTCTATTTATTTATCCATTCTCTAATTGTCTCCTCATTAATCTTATCAATCGACTAAATATTAGATGAAATGAATTTAGACAATGTGTCTAACTTACCAATAGAGCCTACAACATCATCTACCTTACAGGTCAGTGCTATCTGTTGTAAAATAGGTAAGGTGTCATCAATAGTCTTAAATGCTAAGGCATTGCATTTAGTGATCTTCTTGATAAAATCTAAATAAACATCTGTCACATTTGTAGGTCTAAAGTCCATGGTGGAAGAGCTAGGCTCTGCAATAACTTTCTTTTCTATAGATACTTGTCCAATTTCCTTAACCACTTCTTCCTTATTTCCATCATCGATGTCTTCTTTATCCATTGTTGCTTCCTTTTGCTCACTCTGTGTGTCAATTTTATTTTCAACCTTACTATCATCCTTACTTTCTATCTTCCTGACTACCAGTTTAGCTATACTATATTCAGGTTCTTTCTCTATGGTTATCTCTACCTTCTTCTGAGTGTCAACATCTTTAGAAGATTTATCTATAATTACATTGATACCCTGAGTGTCCACATTCATGGTAAACAAAATGTTTGACTCTAGATGAATATTTTTAGTGTTCACTTCCTCTGTTTTCTCTTCCTCATATTCAACCTGTACCTCAACTTATTTTTGAACTTGTTCCTTTGCTTGTTCCTCAACTTGTTTCTCTACCACTACCAGTGGTGTGTCTTCAGTCGGTGGGGGTAGGTTATCCTTGACACTCAAGTCAAGAGTACCACCAACTTTATTCTTACCCTTATCACTTTTCTGATATACTTTGGTGAAAGATTTGTCTATTTTTTGTCTATCCTTTTCTTCCTTCTTCTCTTTTTCTACAAAGAATATATCCCATTTGTTAGCCATTGCATCAACAATTTCTTTGACTCTACCAACCATTAAGCTAACTTACTGGTGAGCACTAGCATAAACTAACTGGTTGGCTTTTGCAATCAATTCATCAATCTCCTGCCAGGAATTGACAGAGTGAACCGCCAACAATGCTTCAACTTTTAATTTCTTGTCAAGTTCCATTATAGAAATTATTTTTGCCTCAAATCTCAGATAAAGATCATTAGACAAATCATCAACGACGTCAATTAAAACTTTCTTGTAAATATCAAGATGTAGAATGATACTTTCCTCAATTATTTCCTTATCAGAATCTTTGAAAGTATGATAACATTTGTTGGCATTTCTAAGATCTCCATCTTGGTTAATTTCATTTATAAGTTATATCGGGGATATAATATTGGATACCTTAGGTGTCGGTTTCTTTGGTGTAAGTTTCTTTCTCTAAATATTGGGCTCTCTCCTAGCTTGTTGTTTCTTCCTTAGTGTTCTTGTCCTCTTTGGAGAAGGAGTAGGTGTCGGTGAAGGTTTCCTTTTCTTCCTTTCAACTCTTTTAAATTTTGTTGCTTTATCACTTTCTTTCCCAAAAGAAGTAACAACCGGGGAAACATGAGCTACCAATGTCTATCCTGATTGGATTTCTTTCACACTAGCAACCATACCACTAAGACTCATCATTTTTTCTGTAACATCTTTTACCATTTTAGAAGCATCTTTCATGAATCTATATCTTTTCTTCCTCTCCTTCATCAAAGCTACACCACTCTCAAATTTTTCAGTTGTGCCAAATATCTTCTCTGTCGGTTCCCTTGGTGCATCAAGAAGTAACCTTGCATAAGACTCAAGAACGTTCAAATCTATTTCATAGCCCATCTCTGTTATCCAAATGGTTTGGGAAGTAACAACCTCTATCCTTGTCCCATCTCTTTTTATTAAAAAACAAATATGTTTGTCATATTTGTCCACAATACTTTGAGGAATCCTTTCCCTTGCCTTCATCTTATTTTGAAAGTTCTTGAAATAATCTTTTCTCGGTTTGTCTCCATCAGTACCTATGCCGGTAATTGCTTCCATAATCAAAACTAAAGGTTCCTTTCTTATCACCCTTGATCTTCCTCAAATTGTCTATTAGTTCATCCTTTAGCCATTCACAAATGTCAATCTTTGCACTGTTCTTCACCATTTCATATGCACTATGTATACACAGACTAGAAACAAAATTTAACCTATTTGTATGAGAAACTCTGTAGCCAATCACCAAACTCACATATTTCACATTCCCATCAGTGATATCACTAACCCTAAGGGATCTACTATGAAATCTAGTGCTGGTTAGGTTCATAAACCCCTTGTTTTGGATCTTCTTCTTCTTGTCAAGCTTAGTACCGGTAGAGGGTAAACCAATGACTACCTTGATTGCCTCCTTAGTAATTTTCAAAACAGAATCTAACCACATAAATTCACCATGAACCCTGCTAAGTACAAGATGAACTATCTCATCTGGAAATTCAGGAATGTTCAAGATATCAACAAATCCTAAATCCTCAATAGTCTTATGCTCTAGATTGATTAAACCTTGTTTATTAGTTATAACGTTCTAGTATATGTTTTTCAAATCATCAAACCCTAAATTCTCTATGTTGCAATGAATATATATTTTCGAATCTTCAACAAAAGAAACTCCCTTTGAAATTTTAGATAAAGCACCAATGGAATCATCTTTCTTAGCAATCTCATGAATGATCTTAAAAATGGGTCTAGGATGCTTAACATTCTCTACTACAGTAGAGTTTGCAATGAATTTGGGAATAGAAGATGAAGTAACCATGATACTGAAATAAATACCTTTTCTGCAAGTGAAATCCTCTGAAATTCCATAAAAATGTCTTAGGTACTTCGCCTTCTAAATGCCTTCTCTCTCTTCATGCTCTTTGTAAATTTGAATTCTCTGTGATTCAAAATAAGAGGTTATAATGCCTTTATAACCAAAAAGTTCACCAACAACTGCATTAAATACTTCTGGTTAAGTGAAAACTTAACATGTCTATTGGTAAAGAAGAAATATAACTTCTTACCATCAACCAAGGGTAAAATGCATGATTTTCAATTTGCTTCCCCTCCCCTAAGGATTATTCCTTAGTTAGATGAAGAACCCCCTGCCGGTGTAGGACTACCCTGTTCTACCGGTGTCGAGACAAATTCATCACTACTTTGATCTCTCTTTCTAACCCATTGTTTAGAAAATTCTTTTTTGATTTCAGTCACCTTCTCTTTGCCTTTGTTATTGGATCCTTTATTGTTCGCCGATGAATTCTTTCTTCTACAAAATTTTGCAATATGCCCAATATTGTTACATGCATAACAAGTTACATTTTTTCTCTGAATTGCCTTTCCATAACCTTGAGCAGTTTGAGTTTTACATTGATTAGATAAATGTCCAAATCTACCACAAACATAGCATTTCACATTCATTCTGCAATTGTCTGAGTTATGACCATTTTTATTGCATTTGGAACATTGACCGATGGGTAAATTTGTATTTAGATTATTTCTAAATCTGCATTTGGTTGCTCTATGACTAGATTTGTTGCAATTAAAACATTTCCCATCAAAATTATAAGCATTAGTTTGCCTTACCGTTTTGTTGTGATCATGATTTTTGTAGTCCAAGAGCTTTCTCCATGTCCAAATCCAAGTCCAATTGTTTCTCCATCAGGTTTTGACTTTTCAGCATATCATCAAGATTATCTGAACTTTTCTTGAACTTGTCTTTGTATTCATTTGTAGTGACAAACTCACTTTCAAAAGTGCTAACCTATCTCAAAAGTTCCTCTTTGTCATGTTGCATGTGAATCAAATCAGTTTTAAGCATATCATTTTCATAACTAAGCCTTTGAGATTCATTTGATCTTTCATTAAATCTTCTAGCCAAATCTTCTTCATTCTTCTTCCTACCTTCAATATCTTTGCATAGTCTAAAGGTTAAATTTTGCATTTCATTCTTCATGTTATTGTTCTCTTCTCTCAATTTGTCTGCAATATCTATGAGAGTTCCTTTTTCTTCATCATCTTGATTTTTCCATTGCACATGTAATTTTTTTCTCTTATTCATTGCTATAACCAGGTTACCTTGAAGTGCTTTGATAAATTCCCGAGCAGTTCTGAGTTCATCTTCCAATTTGATTTTCTTCAATTTTTTCGCATCAAAATCTTCAAGAGCTCCTTCCAATTGTTCTCTCAAACTTTCCATCAGTACCGGTTTCAGAATCTTCCTCAAGCTATTAGGCTTCTGCAAATAGAGGAATAGGCTCTGATACCAATTGTTAGATACTAGTTCAGTCCCAAAGACACTGAGAGGAGGGGGGGGGTGAATCAATGTATAACCAGTTAACTAAAGATTTAAACTTGTTTGCAACTTTATAACCCAAATTAATATACTGGTAAACAAGAAATAATTCAATAGAGAGAAATAAGAGAGACAACATCAATGCACACCATAACACAAGATATTTTGGTGAGGAAACCTGATAGGGGAAAAACCTTGGTGGGATTTGTGACCCACAATATTTACTCACTGGCCAATATGAATAAATATTACTTATACAATAGGGGCCTACATATCCAGGAAGGCCAACAGCCTAGGGCTCACTGCTTAATCACAAAAAGGAGTCACACTGACTACAAAATTGGATGGTTAAATCCAATGACAATGTACTACTCAAAATAGCATTTGCAATGCTAGATTCAGTACCGGTTTAAGCTTTGTCAAATGCCTCTACCATAAACCTTGCTTCGCTCTACTCTTCTCTTATTCACTCATGAAATCATTACATTAAAATGCATATACAAATATTCGCTCTCATATTCATTACCTAACTAAATAATCTTCTTTGCTTACATACCATACATACATACAAAATGACCTACAAGACCTCATACATATATGAGTCTTTACAATAAATTATGCCTACTACAAATAATTAATTACATTACATTATGATTCACATAAGAAAAACTTTATCTTATGTTGGCCTGCATGCCGGTATGATTCATTGCTGGTGTAAACTGGATGCCGGTTTGAATGAGCTTTGTGTAGCTGCCAATGTTGGTATGTGAAGTCTGTTGTGGGTATAATCAATAGAATCCTATAGAACCCTTTTACCAGTTGATTTTCATCAATGACAACATCAACCATTCTCATTTGAGTGTGTAATGCCAACAAACCCCCAATCCCAGACCATTTTCCTATCTTTTCTATGTGTAGGTTGTAGGTGCATAGTTGTACTTTTGGATTCAGGCTCCATTTGGAAAGGCGGAAAAACCCTTTTCATTTCATGGATTTTTTGGAGGATCATGTACATTGCCACCACGGTCTAGGTAAATTTTCCTCAAATTTACAAGGTGACTTCGTCTTGACATTTTACTACCATATCTAGTTGCATAGCTTGTTGGCATTCTACACTCTAATGAGAATTGATGGTGTTGTCACTGATGGCAACCTTTAGGCAACCATCTGGCAACCTACTAGCATTCATTTGGTAAACCATCGATAGGCAACCGCACTGACATAGACTTCTACATACACTAGCAGCAACTACAATGCATACTGACATCCCAACCGACAGGGAATAAACTTTTGTTTATTGTATTTAATTGTAATTATATTTTGTAAAGCTAACATGGCATATTGCAAAAGACTCATATATATGTATGAGATCTTATAGGTCATTCACAGAAGTTGTGTATTAAGGAAGTATGCATGGATGATATTTTGATATAGTTGATAGAAAAGGTTTTTGGTTATAGAATGAGCTTAAACAGATACTAAACCTGGCATAGTTGATGTTGATTTGAAGCAGTACATTGTATTGGATTTTGATAATCCATTCTGTAAGTCAGTGAGACTTCTATCTTGTAGATCAAGCACTGAGCTCTAGGCAGTTGGCCTTCCTGCATGTGCATGCCCCTCATTGTAAGTAGTATTTATTCATTGGTCAGTGAGTGAATATTGCGGGTCACAAATCCCACCGAGGTTTTTTCCACACCGGGTTTCCTTGTTAAACATATTGTGTTATGGTGTGTTTTCTATGCTGTATTTATTGTTCATGTTTACTACAAAAATTCTTATTTACCAGTACACTATTTTGGAATGCAAAGTTCTTGATAAGGTTAAATATTCTGTTAACCGGTTAGATATTGATTCAGCCCCCCTCTCAGTATCTTTGGGACTATCATTAATCCTAACAACTAGTATTAGAGCCTAGTCCTCTATTTTCAAAAGCCTAACAAGTTGAGGAAGATTCTAATGCCAGTACAGATGGAGAACTTAAGAAAGCAATTGGAAGGAGCTCTTGTAGACTATAATTCAGAGAAATTGAAGTATATCAAACTTGAAGATGATCTAAGGACTGCATAGAAATTTATTCAAGGACTTTAGGAGAATGTTACTATAGCTAGAAATAAAAGAAAAGAACTTCACGAGAAGATGCAGAGTGATAATGATGAAAAGGAAACTCTAATGAACTTGTGAACAAGTTGAGACAAGAAAATAGTACTATGAGGAATGAAATGCAAGATATGACTATGAGATTTTGTAAAGACATTGAAGATGACTTGACTAGGAGACTCAATGATGCTAGAATTGAAAATATAAGACTCAGTCATGAAAATGATATGTTAAAGACATATCTGATTCACATGCAACATGATAAAACTGAACTTATGAAACAAATGGGAATTTTAGAAAATAAGTTGGCTACTGCAAATCAACACAAAGAGAAATTTAAGAAAAGTTCAAAGGAACTTGATGATATGCTAAAAAGTCAGAAACCTAATGGTGATACTAATGGACTTGGATTTGAAGTTGGAGAAAGTTCCAGTACTGCAAACAATCATGATCACAGTAAACCGGTAAGACAACCTAATGCTTACAAATTTAAAGGTAAATGCTTTAATTGTAGCAAGTATGGTCATAGAGAAAATTAGTGTAGATCTAGAAACAATCAAAACATTAATGCACCCACTGGTCAATGTTTCAAATGCAAGAAAGTTGGTCATAATTCAAAAAACTATAGGATGAATGTAAGATGTTATGTTTGTGGAAGATTTGGGCACTTATCTAATCAATGTAGAACACAAACCGACACAGGATATGGAAAGGATATTCAGAAGAATAATGTGACTTGCTATGCTTGTAACAAGATTGGACATATTGCAAAATTTTGTAGAAGCAAGACTTCACCCGCAAATAATAAAGGACCCAGTTTGAAAGGCAAAGAGAAGGTAGATGAGGTAAAGCAATAATTTTCAAAACAATGGATTAGAAAGATGGATCAAAATGTTGATGAGACTATTTCTTCATCGGTAGAATAGAGTATTACTCCACCGACAGGAGATTCTTCATCCAACTGAGAAGTAACCCTTTGGAGGTATTGCAGCAAATTGAATATCATGTAGATTACCCTCAGTCAATGGTGAGAAGATAGATTTTTTCCTTACTGGTAGATGTGTTAAGTTTTCACTTAATCAACAAGCAATTAATGCAGTTGTTGGAAGAAATTTCATTATAAATCATCGGTTTTCCTTCATTTTTGATTCACTGAGCATTCAAATTATCAAACAACATGAAATCTGAGGGAAGGAATTCAAGATGAAGGTGTGAAGTGATTTCTTTCAAGCATTCAAACATTATTAGGTAGCTAAAGGTATTTTTCAAATGGCTTCTTCTTCTGTTCCCGAATTTATTCCAAACCCTAATGTCGTGGAAAGCATAAAATGCCCTAGGCCCATATTCAAAATTATTCCTGAGATAGCTAAGTAAGATGATTCCATAGGCACATTTTCAAAGATTCCTAAAGGTGTAGCTTATGCTAAAGACCCTAGGATATATATTCATGACAATATTGAACAATTAGGTTTTGAGCAGTTGTTAAAAATGTTTGGAACCATAATTAGTGATGAAAATGGCAATGTTAAACCCAAGCACAAGATTATTGATAATTTAGGTTTTGTGGAAATTTTGAACATCCCTGAATTTCTGGAGGAGGTAGTGAGAATTGTCCTAAGTAGGGCACATGGAGAATTTTGTTTGTTAGACTCTATTTGCAAATTCACCCGACAAGGAATTAGGGTAGTAATGGGTTTACCCTCAACAGGCAGCAGACCAAACAAAACTAAGAAGGTTCCTAACAAAAAAGTCATGACCTTAACCAGAGCAACATCTGATAGTAGATCTTTGAGAGTAAATGACATCAAAGACATTAATGTGAGATTCATAAGTATGATTTTAGGTTACAAGACTACACATGCAAACAAACTTAATTCAGTTTCTAGTCTTTGCATTAATATTACTTATGAAATGGTCAATAATGGTGCAAAAATAGATGTGTGTGAATGGCTGAAGGATGAAATAATAGATAATTTGAAAATGATAAAAGCTGATAAGAAAGGGACATTCTATTTTTGCAATCTCTTAGTATGACTTATGTTGTCTTTCACAAAGGAGATCCCCGATATTAGACATAAAGATTTTTGATATGACATACTGGTAGAAACTACAAGAAGCTTTCATCAGCATGGGTACTGCAAAGGATAGCAACATCACTAAATACTTTAAAACTTTTCAAGCCAAAATGAAAACCAAAGAGAGACTACCACAAAGTGTAGTAGATAAATATGATAGGGAAATCTTCTTTGTAATTAAGAAAGATGAAACATGGATGGAAGTTGTACTTCTTAGTGCTGAAACAATTGAAAGTAATGTACAAACAATGAAGCAAAGGAAGGGAAGAGAAAAGTATATAAGAGATGCTTCTAAACAGGTAAAGGAAATCAAAGAAAATTTTATGAACATAACTGGTATATTGGCTAGTGAACTAGAAGGACTGCAACCAGAGGCACATATCTCATCGGTTGGCACATCATCTGATAGTGAGATACCTATGGAATTCAAAAGAGTTGAAACGAAGATAAAACCTTCATCGTTACCCTCTCCTCTACCCAAGAAAACAAGAACCTTGAGAAAGAAACAACAGGTGGTAAGGCATCCAACAAAGAAACTTACACCCAAGAAGAAATAGAAATAGGTTATTCCTCCATTGGATAATTTATTGAATGAAATCACTGATGATGGTAATTTGGATAATGTGTGCAAATTGTATAACACATTCACATATTCAAAAAAGGAAAGTATTGAAAATAGTATAATCTTACATCTAGACATATACAAGAAAGTTTTAATTGAAGTTGTGGATGACTTACCAAATGAATTGTATAGATGGTTAGATGCAAAGAGGATTGGAGTTAGACATGAAACTTAAAGTTGAAAAAATTATAGTTGCACATCCAGTTAACTCTAAGAAGAGATTTATGACCTAATTTGTGAGGCTAACAGATCAATTTTTGCTAGTGGTCACCGACAAGTGAGTTTGATGGCTGGTAGAGTTAATGAAATTGCAGAGGAAACTAATGATAAATTGGATATCTTTTTTGTAGAAAAGAAAAAACAAGAAGAATTGAACAGACTGAAGAAAACATTCAAGGTTTATCAGAAGGATAAGGACAAAGGGAAAGGTAAGTTGGTGGAATACCAAATATGAAGATAATTGACAACTTACCACCACCTATGGAAACTGCATCGGTACATTCTGTTGATACACTGGCTACTGAAAGTGAAGGTATAACACATGATGACACTAACCCTGAATTAGAAATTCTATTCACCATGAATGTGGATACTCAAGAAGTGAACATTGTTGTGGATAAGGATAATACAAAGGTAAAGAATGATATTACTGATAGTGGAAACATTGCTGAGCAACCGACAAAGAATGTTGAGTTTGAGATTCAAACAGAGAAAACAGAGTGTACAATACAAATAGAACAACCATTGGATAGTGGAACGAATATTGATGGTATAGATGTTGGCATTGAAAAACCTACTGAGACAGAGATACCAACAACTGAGCACACTGAGAAACCAACAAAGAAACCTACAAAGGCTGAGGTACATGTTGAGGTAGTGAAACTAGTAATCATTGAGAAACCCAAACCATTTCTAGTTGAAATGCAAACTCAGATTGATCCACTAGAGGATGATACAAGCAAATTGGTTACTAATGTTGGAAGGACTAAGGTGATTAAGGTAGTTGGTCAGACATTTGGTACTTCATTAAGTGAATTCAGACCTACTAATGTGATAGAGGTACTACTGGACTCTATCAAGAAGATAACTAACTATAATGCATTGTCCTACAAGGAAATTGATGATACAATACCAATTCTTAAGATGATTGCACCAAAATGTAATATAGATCATGTAAAGGATTCTTTATGTCAATTGGACACATTGTCTAAATTTATTGTTGGAAATATAATAATAGCTGATAAGGTGAATGAGGAAACCTTCAAAGAGAAAATTGAAAAGGAAAAGGAAAAATTCTTTGAGGAGAGAATAAAAAAGTGCACAGAACATATTAACACACTTTTACCGGCACTGAATACTATAATTTTGGAATATAAGGAGTTGTATAGAGAAACATGCAAGGCACATCTATTGACAAAGGACATTGAAAAGGAAATAAGCAAAGTATAGAAGGAGATAGATGATATAGCTGATAACATAATTGGTTCAACCGAACCTATATCAGTTATTGAGAAAGAAATAGCAAGATTTGAGGAAAATTTGGAGAAATTTGAGAAAGAGAAGGAAAGGATTAAGGCTAATGCTAGAGAGCTAAAGTACAAACTTGGATCCAAGTTGGACAATCTTATCTCTCTGAGAAATGAGATATCTAAGGCATTACATCAAGGAGAAAGAGCAGCGAAGGAGCACATGCATTATCTCACCGAAATGATCCAACAAACTGAGGCAACCCTAAATGACAACAACAGATTCATGCAGAGTTTATGGTTTTGGCAAACATATTTCAGATTGTAACCAACTGGTTACAAACTTTGATGTGATAATTTTGAACTTGTCTGACAATTTTTTACAACCTTTGTCATTGATGTCAAAGGGGGAGTAGTGGACAGAGAAAAATGGTTAATTAGAGGAGATCATCTGCTTAGGGGGAGCACATCTTTTTGGTAAATTTTTGGACTTCGGTTTTTGGTAACAGTTGACAGTTTTTGGATTTTTCTCATGAGTGTTGCCATCAATGCTAAAGGGGGAGATTGTTGGCATTCTATACACTAATGAGAATTGATGGTGTTGTCATTGATGGCAACCTTCAGGCAACCGTTGGGCAACCTACTGGCATTCATCTAGTAAACCACCGATAGGCATTGACACCAACATAGAATTCTACATACACTGGTAGACACTTCACCGGTAGCAGCTACAATGCATATCGACATCCCAACCAACAGGGAATAAACTTTTGTTTATTGTATTTAATTGTAATTATCTTTTGTAAAGCTAACATGGCATATTGTAAAAGACTCATATATATGTATGAGATCTTGTAGGTCATTTGCAAAAGTTGTGTATTAAGGAAGTATGCATGGATGATATTTTGATATAGCTGACAGCGAAGGTTTTTGGCTATAGAATGAGCTTAAACCAGTACTAAACCTGGCATAGTTGATGTTGATTTGAAGTAGTACATTATATTGGATTTTGATAATCCATTTTGTAAGTCAGTGAGACTTCTATCTTGTAGATTAAGCAGTGAGCTCTAGGGAGTTGGTCTTCCTGCATGTGCAAACCCCTCATTGTAAGTAATATTTATTCATTGGCTAGTCAGTGAATATTGTGGGTCACAAATCCCATCAAGGTTTTTCCCACACTGGGTTTCCTTGTTAAACATCTTGTGTTATGGTGTGTTTTCTATGTTGTCTTTATTGTTCCTGTTTGCTGCATTAATTCTTATTTACCGGTACACTATTTTGGAATGCAAAGTTCTTGATAAGGTTAAATATTATGTTAACTGGTTAGATACTGATTCACCCCCCCTCTCAGTATCTTTGGGACTATCATTAATCCTAACATAGCTTGATCCCATATTCTGATCTCAAGTTATAATCAATTCATTGTCACTTTTGCACTACATAATTCAATCAATTCCTTTCTATGTCAAATAAGGAAGATGGGATCAACTTATCATTCCCATTTCATTCAGAATTCAATCTTCATCTTTGAAGGTTGAATCTAGTGAACTCTCCTCTCCTCTTCCAAATGTAATTTGGTGAAAAGTGTTTGAAGGGTAATCAATAGTGAAACTCTCATCTCTCCTTGAGGGAAAGCGTAGTTTTCCTCTTGATCTTATCATTCACCCTTTGTTTGCACATTGCATTTTGGTGAACCTGACGTCTTGCAGGCTTTGCTTTGAAAAAAAATGTATATTTTTCATTTACAAGCTTCAAATTTCTGCAAACTTAGTGATTAAATCATTCAAAACCCTATCTTTTTAAATTAAAATTGATCTTGTAATTTGCAAAAAATTGTTTGTGGTTATCTTAGATCTGAAAATTATTTTGATTGTCAAATTAAATTTCCTCATTGTCTTGGTCAATTTGCAATTAAAATTTACAAAATTAAGAGGTTACTTGTTAAAACCCTAATTTTCAAAAACCATCTTGAACTTGTGCAAAAAAAGGATTTCCATTTAATTTTCAGATTTATGATTGTTCTCAGATTTGTCTTCATTCCTACAATTCAAAATTTCAATTTCCCCCCTTTTTCCCAAAATTCAAATTTTAAAATTAAGTGGTTAGGTCATAAAACCCTAATTTTCAAAATGAATTAGATTTTGTGCAAATTTCAAATCAATTTTATTTACATTCAAACTTCTACACATTTTTCAAAGTGTCCCTATCCATTAGATTTGACCTTTGTCAAATTTGCAATTCAATTCCTCTTTTTCTTCATAATCCTAATAGGGTCCTATTTTCACATTTGCACCTTCATTTCGCCCATCTAGAGATCATAAAATTTGCCAATTTTGGGGTATTAGCTTTAAAATCATTGTAATATCCATCCCTGAATATTTCAAAAAAAGTTGGTTGGACCATGTGCGTTCTCGCTACGATCCTCGAGTTTTTTCCCAAAATTTTGGGAGACTGCTATGAATCTTTTTATCAACCTAAATCCAGAAGATTGGTTGATTTTATCAATTTTTGAACCCTCTAGAATCGGAAATACCTTCAAAATTCAACATTTCAACTTTCAAGAAAATTTTTAAAATCAAGAAGTTAATTATTGTCTGTTGTGATTTTAAAATTCTAATTTTAAAATTAAGTGGTATTCCCTGAACCCTAATTTTAAAATTCCCAATTTCCTTTCATTTTTGGAAATTGTGTCATCCTCTTCCCCCAATAAAGTTCAAATTTTGTAATCATTATTTCCTTGTATTTTGCATTACTCAATTTTGTAAACTTTGTTC
This sequence comes from Cryptomeria japonica, assembly GCF_030272615.1. NCBI lineage: Eukaryota > Viridiplantae > Streptophyta > Pinopsida > Cupressales > Cupressaceae > Cryptomeria > Cryptomeria japonica. The sequence continues at coordinate 634,919,996 of NC_081408.1, forward strand.
TACAATTCAAAATTCAAATTTTCTCTCTAGTGCATGAGTTTTACAACTATTAGTCCTACCTATCCTATCCCTATTAGATGAAGAATTAGAATTAAGGCTTCCAAAGGTTTTATTACTGAGGAGATGGAGCCTAATTTGGGTGATTTCTTTAATGAGGATCATGCTAATTCTTCGCATCCTAATCATGTGCCTATTGATGGATCTCATGATGAAGAAGAAGCTTTAACTAGGGTTTCCTTAAATCAACTTTCTACTTTGAACAATCAAATTGATAGCTTTCAACAATGGATGTCTCAAGAGTACCCTAATAGTGAAGCTCTTCCATTAATTGAAGGTCTTAAGCACATGCTTCAAACTGATAAGAATGAAATTGATATATTGCATGGCATTGCCCATATTGTTGATTCTAATGTCATGCCTATCAAGAGTTGTGCCAAAACCCTAGGTTACTCACAACCTTCAACACAAGTCAATTCCTCTATTCCTTTGACTAATCCTATGACTAGTATTCCTACTTTCACATCTAACATCATGGATACTTCAACTCAAAATTTCATTCCCTACAACCATAGGTCATTCAGGCAATCCTTCTTCTTCATTTAATCCTCAATCTTTACCTATGTCTTCCATGAGTATTCCTACTATTCCTCAACCAATCGGTATGACACAAGAGGGCAATTCCTTCAACAACTTGATTCCTCCTTTAAGTGACACTTTTCCTACCCAATCCTCACCTATGCCTACTTATCATAATGTCCCACCTACTTATCATAATGTCCCACCACCCATTTCTCAGTCCATGCCTTCTTTCAATAATATCACAACACCTTCTCAATCACCTATGTCTAACATCAATTATTCTACCAAATCGATAGTTAACAATCTTAAATTGTGTCTTCCTTACAACAAAAAAATGCTTCTATGAGTCAATCCAAGTTTAGTGTGCCCACCTTTCATGTTGCGAGCCCACTTTCTCTTAGTATTGTTAAAGTTGTGCATGTTGAGATCCCTCAATTAGAACTCTATAATGGAAAAGGTGATCCTCTTACATATGTCAAAACATTTCAAACCTTGTGTACTGATTTTGCTTATGATCAAAGATTGCTTACAAAATTGTTTACAAGAACACTAAGAGATAAGGCTTTACAATGGTATTTCTCTTTGCCTTCTTATTCCATCACTTATTTTCAACAACAAGCAAAATGCTTTCATCCAACAATTTCAAAACAACATTGGTCCTAAAATCACTTTGACTTATTTAATGCATTGTAAACAAGGTGTTAAAGAAAAAATGACTGATTTCATTCGTAGATATAAGCATTTGTGTGCTCAAATTTCTTTTCATGTACCTGATAATGATATTCAAAGAATTTTTATTTCTAATTTACAAAAAGATATCAGGGAAAAACTTCTTTTGTCTGAAATTACTTCCTTTCCATAGTTGTGCGCAACACTCCACAACTATCAATTGGTTGTGAGTCAAATGGAGCAATCCACTCCTATGGCTCTGAGTGATAAAGGGGAGAGTGTTCAACAACAATTTGCAAAGTTCAAACCAACAAAAAGCTTCATCAAGTTCAATGATACAATCAACAACCACAATGCGAATGCTACAATAGGGGTGCCTTCTATTTCTAAATTTTTCCAAGAAGAAAGACAATTTAATTCCTTGAATGAATCTTTACATAATATTATGGCTCATTTGTTGCACAGAAATGTTATCAAACTTCCTCCAATAAAACTAGTTCATCCTTCTAAACTTCCATCCCCTTATTTTGATAACAATTCCTTTTGTCAATTTCATTGTCAGTCTAGTCATGATACTGGGAAACATTTTGTATTGAAAAATAAGATTCAAGACATTATTGATAATAATACTATATATGTGGTAGGTGTGAATGATAAAGGGAATAAATTAGTAGCTCCTCCTAATCAAAATCTTAATATTTTTATTGATCCCTTGCCTTCTCATACCTCTAACATTATTGAGATTGTGCCTAATTCTTTCTCTTCTAAAGAACTCACTTCTATGGCTCCAAACTTGGTTAATATGGTAGAAACATAGGATATGCCTAAGGATCCTTGTATCACATTTTACCCTAGTGAGACCATTAGAGCACTCGATTTCCCTTTATACATAGTTGTGAAGGTTAAGGATATCCCTTGTTGTGGTGCCCTTATTGATCCCTCTTGCATGGTACTATCATAACAAAAGAGTATCTTTTTAGTTTACAATTGTATAAACCAATATATGATACTTCTAATGTGGTTGTGAAGTGATTTGATGGCTTCTCTTGTCCTACCATTGGTTTTATCACCCTTCCTATTGAATTTCATGCTAAATCCATGGATGTTGACTTCGTTATCATACCTTCTTTTGAGCAATTTTGTGTGAAGTTGGGCTATCCTTAGATATCTTCCATGAAGGATATTGCTTCTCCAATCCACAAGTGTCTTAAATTTCCTCATAATGGAGAAATCATAACTGTGAACCATAGCTTATTTCATCCATCCGAAACAAGTCGTAGTGCTCCTATTGATCTCTTTTGGCCTAAACAATTTCAATCTCGTACATCAAGGAGTGATTCTCTTTTTCTATCTTATCAAAATGGAAGAACGATATGACCTTATCCTTAAGTCAACCTAGATCTCCAACACTTGACATTCCTATTATTCTTCAAGATGAGCTTCTTCCTCTCTTAGATAGAACTAATCTCCCTCCTGACCAGAGGGGTACCGATAAAGCATCCAAATAGCTAGTGTTGGCATCAATGACAAAACATCAATGCAACACATAATCAATTCCACCAAATGATCAACAATCTCCCCCTTTGGCATTGATGGGAACACTAGATGTCAAAAATATCTAAGTACTAAGAAATGTCAAACAAGTCTCCCCCAATGGAAGACAACAAACAATCTCCCACATATAGTTCTTAAATAAAGACCAAACTCCCCCTATGAATGATATCTCTATAAATCTCTAAATTATATATGTATCTCTACCCTTGATGTATACAACTCCTTAAGTTTTCTTTTTCAAATCAATATCTCTCCCCCTTTGACATCAATGCTAGAAATCTGATAAAAATATCAAAGCAAAAACCTAAACCACTAAAACTCAAAGTTGACTACTTCGCTTGAGTAGTAGCATCCCCACATCAGTGCCAAAATGAATAGTATCTCTAATAATGCATACCGGACTGATGCCAAACAACATCAATCAAGTCTCTACCAAAGGGGCAAAAACTCCTAGTCTGTCTCTCAGGTACTCAAATGATTCTTTAGGTATAGGTTTAGCAAAAATATCTGCAATATTCTCTTTAGTGTTCACATAAACCAATCTAACTTAATTTGCTTCCACCTTTTTCTTCAAAAAGTTGTACTTGATAGATATGTGTTTTGTCTTGGAATGAAACACTGTATTCTTTGATATATCAATAGCAACAAAGTTATTATAGTGAATAACTACCAATGCATTACAATCCACCTTTATATCCTTCAACATTTGCTTCATCCATAAAACTTGTGTACAGTTATGTCATGCCCAAACTTTTGGGCAAAAACAGAGCAACAATTTTTTTTTGAATGACATAAACTCTCAAAATAGTCTATACTATAATGAAATCAATTGAGTTTTGTCTTAACTAAGATGTAAGTGGAATTGTTTACTAACATTGGATTAAATAACTCTCTTAAAAAGGCAACATTAATAATGAGGACTAATTATTTCCTAAGAGAGTCCTCACAATTTAATTAGTTAGCTTAATAAGATAATTAATTTTCTCTTGACTTTAATTGATTAATGATGCAGATATCTTAAATCTAAAATTTTATTAATTGAGTGCACACAAAATTCCTGACTTATATTTAGCCAATAAGGTTTCAAAATTAATAATGGTATTTGCCAAATAAATCTAATTTATACTATAGCCAAGTTTAACTTCCCCCTAAATCCTTCAAATTTTGACGATTAAATAATTTTGCCAACATTGGCCTCATAGGTTAAAAGTTCATTTAAAATAATTAATAATTCTCATTTACAAATTTCCCCCATATTAAATTCCACTTGACGTCCATATTTAATTAAATACCAAAAATTATCTAAGAAATATCCTTATTAAAATTCCTTTCTAAAATTACATCAATAATGCGATATGATGACTATATAAAATTTAATAAAATAAATTTAAATAGATTTTCAACTTAACCTCAAATATGTATAATTAATTGTATATATGCCTATATGTAAAAATATAGCATATATATAAATTATATACATATAAACAATTTGGGTGAACAATTTTATATTTATACCTATTTATGCATGTATATCTCTTTAATAAAAAGAACTAACTATGCCCATTTAATTTTTTAATGCAACTTACAATTAACCTTAAATTTTAAGTTATAATTTAAAAACTTAATTCAAATTCCCTCCCATTATTTTTACATGCAAACCCTAACCCAAATATGGGCTAGGGTTGCATTTTTTTATTATACTTTGTTATTTAAATGCTAACCCTAACCCAAAATGGGGTTAGGGTTGCATTTTTTTTACATCAAGTATTCTTCTCTTTCTTTTATTTATTTGTTTTTTTTTTTGCCCCAACCCAAAATGGGTTAGGGTTTATTATATTTCATTTTATTTTGAGTGTGTGTGTGTATTGTGTGTGTTGTGCAAGTTTGATGGCCATGAGGTGGCAATCGAAATGGCAAGGCGGTGACTGAATGAAAGGGGCAAGCTAAAAAACTATAAATAGGTTTTATTACTATTACTTTTTGTTTATAGATGTAAGGAATGCATATATCTAATTGCATACTAGGGTAAATGCATTTCAAATTTACTTTCTATGTCATATGGTCATTTGTAGGAAGAAAATTAAACTATCTACTTTAGCTTTCTATTTTCTCCTTTCTTTTTTTTATTTAAGAAAATGACAGTAGTAAATATATTTGCAGCGGGATATGAATAGCACAAAAAATACTAATAACATTAACATAACATTTTCTGCCTTTCCCTTCTTTTTTTTCTATATAATTTGCAGAGATAAATAACAGATTTCAGTTTAATGCAGATTTAAATAAAATTAACAGCAACATAATACATTATAGAATTTAAATAAAAATGCTTTTCTAATAAGAATGTATGAACTCAAGTTGTCAACTTTTACAAATGGGTAAAATACCCAATTATTCTCTCATCCCTAATAGATGAGGACTTAACTAAATAACACATTTCTATCCTTCAAAAATAATTACAATAATTACAATTTTATTTCTTTCTGCAACTAAAAACAAATCAGCAACATCCTAGCTTTCTTTTTTTTTCTTTCCTCTTTCCAAGCAATCTGCATACAAAACATAAGGTTGTGACCATGGGGTGCTCACCTCCCAGCCTAGGCTTACTAGAAGCCACCCTCAAGCTTGAAGAACCAAGTCCTAGATGGTTGCACTCAAGCAAACACAAACAAACAAGGGGAAAAACACCACAAACACATTCCCATCCCAAGCTGAAACTTCATCACAAAATGTGATGTTTTACTAGGGTGGAAGTAGACCAAGTACCTTTGAGGAGATTTGCTAGATAGTAACTCACAGCCAACTCATGGCATCCAAGAACACAACAAAACTCATCTTAACCCCCATATCCTTATGACCCCCAAAGGCATACATGCCATATTTCTCCCCTTATGACCCCCGAATGCATAAACAAAACTATGCATCAAGGGTCACATGGACAAACCCTTGAGATCACTCTCATGATGAGAGCCTCTCACTCTAAGGTTGTCAAACTCCTTTCACCCCCAAGACCATTTTGCCCTCCCAAGGGTAAGATGGCCTTGGATACTCCCAAAACACAATAAAATACATAACAATAAAAAAGGAAAGAACCACATTAAAACTTTCACAATACAATACAAAGAAAGATACAATATTTACATCCAAGTATCTCTACAAATAGATTTTAACACATAAGTAAGATAATGCACCTACCTTGAATCTGCCAAGGGTATTCTAGAAATAGCTTGGAGAAGAGTAGTCCAATCCACAAAACTTTTCTACAACACTTAGCCAAAATTCCTCTTCCAAATTGGTTTTATTTCAAATTTGCAAGATCTCCAAAAATAGGGAGTGGGTGATTAGCTCACTAAGCCTCAATCTCTAGCCTAAGAAGGCTTCTCTCACTCCTTCCAATCTCTTGGATAGAGTGAGTGACTCCCATTGGTTGGTCTTCCCTAAGTCTTACACACTCCCTAACCAAGACACCTCAAGAAGAGTAATGAAATGGGGAAGAGGAATGACACATACCAAGAAGGTTCTCTAACCAAGAATGACACTCCTATAGATGAAATTCGTCCCTCTTGGGAAAACCACTTTTTTGTGTGGTTAAACAAGCCCTGAGGGAAAGACACATGGCCAAATTTGGTCTTCACCCATAGGTACCCCATGAGGCCTAATAAAAATGCTCCAAAACTGACTCTAGGAGTTGATTTAACCATTAGAAAGTCCACCTAAAGTTAACCTACGGGTCAACTCTGAGTTGACCCTCCTTATGGCTCACTATCCTAGATTTCTTGGTACCTTCAAGGATAATTATGAGATATAACAATTAAACAAAAATAAATCTCTCCAAAAGTGACATGACAATTGCCAACACAACATACATCATATGTGTCAAGTGACACTACAAAAATAATTCCACATCACAATTATAAACATGGCAGTTGTCCCTTGAATGATTTAAACAAATTTAATGAATACAATTTACACACATGCAAACAATTACGTTTATAAATAAAATATGATACATATGGGGTGTTGTCTCTCCAAATAGACAACTCCTGGTTTTACGAACATACATAGGACTAGGCTTGATTCTCCATAATATTTCTATGGTCACATGGATAATTTCCTGTGCATCTCAATTTAAACATTAGTACATTCCAATAGCCTCATATAATATTAAACACATAATTAAGAATACAATTCAATCACTCTGCATAAAATTGACATTATACAATACAATTTACCACATATCAAGGCAATTCACATAAGCAATTCATCATAATCCTCATAATTTAATCCATTCATAAGATATGCAACCATATTTCTAGCATCATAATAAAGTCCTACAAATCAAATAATGACATACAACACCTCAATGTTACCCTATTCTAGAGTCATATAAAATTCTATATCTATAATGCATAGAAATGAAGCATCAATATATCAATGTTATCCAATTCCTGGGATCATATAAAGTCCTACTTCCATAATGCAATAAAATAGAGCATCCATAATAGTTCCAACATGAAAATCACTAAAATACTAGGATGGGTTAGGGTAGGGCCTCACAAGTTAGTAGCAGCAACAACATACTCAACTTTTGCAGTAGATAAAGAAGTACATGATTGTTTCTTACTAATCCATGAATCCATCTTCTTTCCAAGAAACAAAGCTCCACTAGAAGTACTTTTCCGGTTATCAACATCTCTAGCCCAATCCCCATTTGTATATGTACATAAAGTAAAGTCATCTTTCTTAGGGTACCACAAACCATATTCCAATGTACCTTGTAAGTATCTAAGAATCCTTTTCACTCCACTCTCATGATTTTCTCTAGGATCACTCTAAAATTTTGAAACAATACAAACAACATTCATTATGTCAGGCCTAGTCTGAGTCAAATAAAGAAGACCTCCAATCATAGATTTTTATCTTGTAGGATTTACTGGTGCAAAAACATCTTTTCTTGTCAATTTCTCACTTTTAACCATAGGAGTACTTACCGGTTTAGAATCTCCCATACCAAATTTCTTCAACAATTCCTTAGCACACTTAGTTTGATAGATGAAAGTACCTTTGTCAGTCTGAGTAATATGCAAACCTAAGAAAAATTTCATCTCTCCAATCATAGACATCTCAAACTCTTCCTCCATGTTCTTAGAAAATTATATGCATAACTTATCTTCACCTCCAAAAATAATGCCATCAACAAATACTTCAATAATTAGTATATCATCATCCGTGATTTTATAATATAAATTATTATCAGCACTACCCTTAGGAAAACCAAGCTTCAAAAGATATTTATCCAACTTTACATACCAAGCTCTAGGTGCTTGTTTCAATCCATATAAAGCTTTCCTTAACCTGCAAACCATGTTTGTATCATCTGATAGTGAAAAACCACCAGGTTGCTCAATATAAACTTCCTCATCAAGATCCTCATTCAAGAATGCACACTTAACATCCATCTGATAAACCTTGTAGTTTTTACAAGAAGCATAGGCAAGAAATAATCTTACAGCTTCAATGTTAGCTACAGGTGCAAAAGTCTCCCCATAATCAATTCCTTCCTTCTGAGAATATCCTTTACAAACCAATCTAGCCTTATTCCTTATAACTTGACCATCCTCATTCAATTTATTCCTAAAAACCCATTTAGTTCCAATAAAATTCTTATATTTAGGCTGAGGAACCAAAGTCCATGTGTTATTTTTCTCAATCTGATCTAATTCTTCTTCTATAGATTTCAATCAATATTCATCTTCACATGCCTCAATTACTAATACCGGTTCAACTTGTGAAATTAAACATAACTCATTAGTTGCTAGTCTTCTTCTTGTAATTACTCCATTGTTGTTATCCCCAATGATCTTATCTTCTAAATGATTCAATCTCACATACCTAGGAGTCCTCTGACTCTTTGTTCAACTTGCCTGATCTTCAGTTACTATAGAATTTGCTGATACTGCTGGAGTAACTGGTTCAATACTTTATTCTGGTAAAGGTGCTACTGGTTCAGATATAATCATTTCCATTGCTAGTTCCTTCTCATAAACTCTGATTTGACTTATTTTCAGCTCATCCACTTTGACATTAGCACTCTCCACAATTCTCTGCAATCTCCTGTTATAACATCTATATGCCTTGCTTTCATTAGAGTAACCAAGAAAAATGCCTTCATCACATCTAGGATCAAATTTTCCAATGATATCATCTCTCCTAATATAATATTTACTACTAGATATTATGAAATACTTAACTGTAGGTGTATTGCCAAACCATAATTCATAACGTGTCTTACCGGTTTCTCCTTTGATATGCAATCTATTGAATGTATAAACCATTGTGCTCACTACTTCTCTCCAATAGATATGAGGTAGACTATCTTCCATCATAATTGTTGTAGCAACATCCAAGATAGTTTTGTTCTTCCTTTCCACAACTCCATTTTGCTAAGGTGTCTGGGGAGCAAAAAATTTGTCTTCTTATACCATGCTTCTCACAAAAGTTATTAAACTCACTGGATACAAATTCTCCACCATGATCTGACCTCAAACATTTAATCTTCAATCTTGTCTCAGTTTCCACTTTAGCCTTAAATATTTTAAACTTTTCAAATGCATCAAATTTTTCTTTTAGAAAAGTAACCCACATCATTCTAGAATAATTATCAATGATTAGCATGAAATATCTATCACCTTGAAAACTTTAAATCTAGAAGGGCCACACAATTCAATATGAATAAGATCAAGAACATCATTTGATTTAGCTTATGTACTCCTAAAAGAGGTTCTAACCTATCTACTCATTTGACATTCTTTACATACTCAATTATAGGGCTACATAATCTTAGGTATATCCCTAACTACCTTAGTTGAATTGATCTTTATAATGCAATCAAAATTCACATGACACTGGCTTTTATGCCATAGCCAACTCTCATCAGTTTGTGTAATCAAACATGTCTTCTCACCAGAATTCAATTGAAATATATTACCTTTTGTCTATGTACCAGTTGCAATCTCCAAACTAGATCTGTTAATGATTTTGCATTTTCCATCCCTAGATTGTAATTGAAATTCCTCATCCACCAATTATCCTACACTCAAAAGATTATGGTTTAAACATTCAACATAATACACATTATCAGTATTGTTCTTACAATCCAATGATATAGTTCCTTTTCCTTTGACCATACATGCTTTGTCATCTCCAAATCTAACTATACCACCATCAATTTTTTGCAAAGATAGAAACTTCCCTTTATCTCTAGTCATATGATGTGAACGATCATTGTCAATTACCCATTCACCCCTATCTTCAATTTTAGCAGCAAGTGCCTTCTCTTGAGGTACATTTTCTTCCAGTGGTGGATCATCTTCATCAGGAACACCCATTCCTCCCCATTGTTGGAACCACTGGTAGAGTTTTCTCCCAGTTCATCATCAGAATCAATAATGCCTTCCTCATCCACTATGTAGCATGATTTCTCTCTTTTTTTTTTGTACTTATACTTCTTCTAATATCCAAGGTTAGGCTTAAATTATCATGTAACTCTTTCTTCAAATCTTGAATTCCTTTCAGAACATCTAGATGTAAAATGACCAATCTTATTACATGCAAAACATTTAAAAGGTGTTTTCCATCATACTTACTTCCTACCAATCCTTTAGGTACTCTTCTAGCAAATAGTGCTTCAAGTTTCTCAAACTCATCATCTTCTCTCTTCATATCTTCCAATTCCTTTGCATATAAATCTTTCCAATCTTGCTTACCGGTTGTAGATGTAGATGCATTGAAAGAAGGTTTAGTCTTCACATCTCCACAATGTCCAAATTCTTCAAGCTCAAAAGAAGATAATTTTCCAACCAAGGTATCTTTGTTGACAGATGTATTAGTCATTTTTCTCAACTCATTAATAGCAGTAGCCTTCATTTTGTAAGCTGGTGGTAGGGCTCCTAGAACTTTAGAAATAATTTTATCTTCACTCATTGAATTCTCATAAAAATCTCATTTACCCTTTCCATGAATGTAGTAATCCTTTCATCTTCTTCCATCTTCAAGTTTTCATATCTCACCCAGTAACCATCAAGTTTAACAATTTCACTATAGGGTCACCTTCATTAAGAGTCTCCAACTTGTCCCATATAGCTTTTCTAGATGATTTGTTGGTTAATCCCATTATTTGCTGATCAGAAAGTGCACACAAGAGGGCTTCTCTTACTCTATAATCATTCTCGAGCTCCTTATCTAGCTTTACCAAACAAGGATTGAGAGATGCTGGATTATAAGGTGTGACACCATTCTATGTGATCTCCCAAATCTCCTTGCCAAGACATCTCTGATGAGTCTCATTTGAATCTTCCATACTGTGTAATTTGTTCCATCAAGCCTCAGAATATCCCTCGAGATGAATTGGATAAACTTGAATTGTTAGTTGCCATAGGATCTTCCTCAAGTGGTTAAGCTTTCTGCAGTGAGGACCAAATCTCTGATACCAATTGTTAGACAGTTCAAATAAATGGAAGACAACTGAGAGGGGGGCATGAATCAGTTGTCACAAATTACTAGAACCATTAGGAATTAAAACTTTAATACCGGAACCCAAAACATTAATACCAGAATGTAGTTAAACTAAATAAGCATAAACAATAATCACAGAATAAATACCATCCACACGACACCAAGATTTATACGTGGAAACCTATTAAATGGAAAAACCATGGTGGGAAGCCTACACACAGTCAGATAATACTTCTATAGTAAGTATGTGAATTAGAATTGAGGGGCCTACACTTGCAGGAAGGCCAATAGCCTAGAGCACACTGCTCATCACAAAAGGAGTCTCACTTACTACGTAGAAATCCAAACTACAATCTGGAGAAGTGTTGAACTGCAAAAGATAGCATCTCCTATGCCTGAGTATAGTTCCGGTTAAGCTTAGTACAAGATGAATAAATCCTCTTACATAAACCCAATTCGATCTCCAATGATCGACCAAATCCTTTGCCTAAATGATATTACATTATTCGCATATTACATCCCTTTCCTGTAACCGTGATCTCTACCATATGATCTCTAATGAAATCTTACATCTATATATACAAACCCTCAACCATAAACAATCAAGTCGGAAACCAGATGATAAACCAATTACATAATTACAAAACATGTCAGCCTTAGACCAAACAAATAATATCCAACACATTAGACATCCTGGAAGCACATCGAGAGGTCCAATGCACACGTTAAATTAAGCTGACCCATAACTTAGATCAACCAAGACCTAGTATAGGTCCACATTCTATAGCAATGATCTCCATCTACCAAGTCTCGAACATGGTCACCGACAACATCCTAAAACTCCACTAGAATCTGCATCAACAACACTTATGTAATTCATCAAAATCTTTGCCAGTGAAATCCTTGCTAGAACCAGAAGCCAAGCTTCTAAGCAAACAAGATATCATCTGATCAATAGATAGAAACCAACTAAATGAATATGAACATGAGTATCATGAATAAGCCAATTCCCTAACAAAATTATATCGGAGCCTACCAGATCATGCCGGATCCAAACCAAGCCAAAAACCACTCAATCTATCAAGACCAGAGGGGTGCCTGTAAAGCATCCAAATAGCTAGTGTTGGCATCAATGATAAAATATTAAGGAAACACATAATCAATTCCCCCAATAGCCAACATGTTGTGCAAGGGATACCAACAAAGACATTGTGTTTGAGCTCATGAAGCTATCCCACAAAATACTCAATCTCCTCAAACTTTGACAGTTGACATGATTCCCTTTTATCCTAAGAAGGGTGTTCAACTAACATCTCTAAATCATAAGTTGAATAAAACATGTGATGGTTTTACTCCTATACATTTTCTTGCTCGTCTTTCTCTAAAATTTGATGAAGAAATGGATGAAAATGTTATTCATAATGGAAACACAACTCCTAATGCTTCTAATAGTGAGTGAGTATGTTGATGTGGACAAACATTTATTAGATGACTTTTCTGAAACCCTAATCCTAGCTCCTAGAATCGAAGAAAATGACTTACAACATCAGCATAGTCCTTGTTTGGATCTTGTGATAGCTCCATCTATTGTGCTTGATATCGCTCCTTTGGCATGTTTCTCACCTTCCCGAAATAGTGATCAGCAAGATCAGAAGGAAAATGCCATGCTAGACTAGCAATATTAGCATTGTAGATATCTCTCTCTCCTTTCTTTCTCTTTTGTGACCATTCTTCTACGTGTATCCCTGTTCTTCTATTTTTCCCTTCATGTCCACTTCAGGACGATGCAAAGCATTAAGATATTTTCTTGGTCTCTTTCATGTTGACTAAAAAGACATCCTCTCTTCCCTTTCTTCTAGGGTAGTGTCCTTCTTTGGGGAATGAATATTATTATATGCATATACATACATGATATACATGAGTTATCATACAACATACTGACTCCGAGGAAAGTGACACTACCCTGTGTTTTATGTTCATTATCCTTGGGTTTATTCCTTGATTAGGAGATAAATCCTTGTGATAACATGTTCTCTTTCTTTCTCTCTCTTAGGTGTATCCTACCTTAAAGAAATCGCTCCCGATATGGCATGTGTGATCTCTTTAACATGGGGGAATATGCTCCACTCATACTTTCCTTCTTGTGATACTTAGAATTACTTAGTGAACATTTTGTTTGCTTTGTGATCTTTACTATCCTTGCTTCATGGCTCACAATGAAGGGAACTTTTCTACTTTTAGTCATGGTTCTCCCCTTCTTGATATTCCCTTCTACTTTGTCAATCAAAGCTGTAAGATCCTAAGGGGCTTGGTGCATCTTGTCTCCTTGACATGGTAAAAGTCTTTCAATCTTGTTTCCTTGTAGTTTATAGGTAGTATTGGCATATGCTTATAATCCTTCTAAAGTGGGGGCTAAATGTAGTGTCATAAAATTGCAACCCTAGCACTTTTCAACTGCATTAGGGTCCTCACACATGCAAACTTGAATCCTTTAGCCTGATCCAAGATTGAAGATTGATCGTCTTGCTGAAACAACTTCTTCTTTAGCCTCTACATCACCCCAACCACATTCTACGTTGGAGAAAGAGGTAGGACAAGGGCATGGCACCACTTCCCCCCTTGGATAGAGGCATGGTGCCCCTATCCCTACCCTATTTTGGGGCAACATCCTTCCTAGGGTTGCATTATTGGTTGTGCCTTGCGCAGGAAATTCCGCTGATGTTGGCTCATGATGAAAATTAGATCCACTAACATGTATTTAAGGGACATTTGTCCTCTCATTTGGATAAGTGGAAGTTCAAGAGGTTGGATAAGTTGAAATTGGATACATGAGAAATTCACAAGCTATCAAGCATTAAAGAATTCTTTTCTAGTATTGAGCATTCTCAATTCTCCCTTCAAGGCTAGGTGTTGCATTTAAGTCAAGGATTCAACCATTAAAGAGGAGATTGATTCCAACATTCAATACTACACAAGCACTTCTATCAATCTTGCTACTACAACCTCCCTTGACGTGATTTACAATTTAGTGTTTCATTTATATCTACTTGCAAGGACTTTCTTTAATTATTTGGTTAATTCCAATACTAAGGTTTGACCTAAAGGAAAACCCCCAATCCCAACCCATTTTCCTCTTTTTTCTATGTAGGTTGCAAGTGCCCAGCTTTACTTTTGGATTTGGGCTCCATTTGTAGAGCCAAAAAAAACCTTTTCATTTTGTGGATTTTTTAGAGGACCGTGTACATTCCTGCCACAATCTAAGCAACTTTTCCTCAAATTCTTAGGGTGACTTTGTCTCGACATTTTACTGCCAGATCCAGTTGCACAACTTCATCCCATATTTTGATCTCAAGTTATAATCAATTCTTTGTCACTTTTGCACTACATAATTCAATCAATTCCTTTCCATTTCAAATAAGTAAGAGGAGGTCAACTTATCATTCCCATTTCATTTAGAATTCAATCTTCATCTTTGAAGGTTGAATCTAGTGAACTCTCCTCTCCTCTTCCAAATGTAATTTGGGGAAAATTATTTTAAGGGTAATCAATAGTGAAACTCTCATCTCTCCTTGAGGGAAAGGGTAGTTTTCCTCTTGATCTCATCATTCACCCCTTTTTTCCACATTACAACTAGTACAAGAGACAGTTTAACAATGAAATGACAAATAGGACTTCAATCGGTAAATGAAGATCAGTATTACATTCCTGCAACCTGTATGGTTGAGCGATGAAGAGTTAGGTGTTGTGATTCCACTGGAGTGTTTGTGACAGGTACTTGTAGATATGTCCCACACCGCATTGGCAAATTCAACAATATGAGTGATTTATGATATACAGAGTAGTCAATCTTGAAAAATTGTTAATCGGTAGAGCAGAATGATACAAATCGGTTAACCGCTAGTGTTTATGTTTTATTTTTGGGTTTTTATGTTGGTGGTTGACATAAGTAAAGCATGCTGAGTAAGATTGACTAGAATCATTCAACCTAGGAACTTGTTCCAAGGTTGCTAGCCGGCTAAGTTGAGATGTTTATAAAAGTGTGATGATTTAAGAGATAAATGATGAGATCATAAGCGTAGATTGAGATTTTGATTGTGTGGTGAATTGTGAAGCATTGCTTTGATGTATTGCTGAAATATATTGAAAAATAGATGTGGATCTTATCAGGCACAAAGGTGCTATATGTAGATCATCTAGTTGTTGTTTCCTAATAGTTGAAGCAGTCAAAATCCCTTAACTGGGTAGGTCCTAAAAGGCTTGATTGTATAAATCCCTTAACTAGGTAGCTTAAGAAATTGAGTTTAAATCCTCTAGTGAGGTTACTCATAATAGAGTAAAGCTTCTAATAGAGCTAAGTTGTAAATCCACTAACTAGGTGACTCCTAACAAGGTCTTCTCTTAATCAGGCAAGTTTGTAAGACGTTAACTGGTCAAAGATTTCTATTTTGTAGATAGTGAATCTTCTGGGTACTAATTCCCACCATGGTTTTTCCCATTTGGGTTTCCATGTGAAAATCATTGTGTTATGGTGTGCATGTCTTAATTGGTGTTGTCTTATGTGGTTATCTTACTTGCATGCCTATTGATTTTAAAGTTGATTAAAGTGGTGATCAAATTTCTATTATTTTTTCTTGCACAGATTCACTCCCCCTCTCAGTGCCTTATAAGTTTATCAATTGGTATCAGAGCCTAATTACCTTAAGGCTTGATCAGTTGGGGAGGATCCCTAAGGCTAACATGGGGGATGGAATGAGTTATAGAGAGTTGTCTAGCCATCTTGCAGAATTTGAACAAGCCCTAGATGAATTGAGGGTTAAATACAAAGCTTCAATGGCAAAGAGGAGAGAGCTAGTTGAATAATTGTATGAACTTAGTGAAAGTAGTTCATCTGAGGAAGCAAACATGGATACTTTGGTGGATGAGGTGGAAAAGTTAAATGATGATAAGTCAAATCTAAGGAGAGAACTTTAAGCCCTAACTATTAGTATGAGTCAAGAGCTAGAAGCCAAAAAGACTACTAAAAATAAAATCATAGAAAAGGAACATGAGATCTTTAAATTGAACCAAGACGTTGGAACCCTGACATCATATCTTCAAGAGGAAAAAGAAGAAAAAGAAGAAGTAAAGGCTGATCTAGACATGGCAATGTCTCTTAGATAAAGTTTGATGAAGAAGAATGAAGATCTAACTAAAGAGTTGGCTCATGCTAATGAGTTATTGTCTAAATTTAACAAGAGCTCTACTATGCTTGATGTTCAGATCAAGTCTTAGAGGATGAAAGGAGAGACACAAGACTTGGGCTATACTACATATGAGTAAGGTGAGACTTTTGGTACTAAGGACTATTAGACATAATGCACCACTGAGAGGGGGTGAATCAGTGGTTCTCAAATTATTTCCCTTTAACTGACTTATGTGAGTATACCAGTTAGTGGGGAGACTAATCACAAAAGAAGTCACACAAAGGGACATCACATAACACCAGTATGTATGAGAAAAACCCAAGATGGGAAAAAACTCGGTGAGCAATACTGCTAGAGTCTATTGTTCCAATCCAGCCTCACAATCAAAAATTTGTTACAATGTTTAGGGCTACAACCCAAGGAGCTACAACCCTTGATTTAGGGCACCAACCCAAGGAGCACCACCCCTAAATTTTTTATGGGCTACAACTCCTGATTTAGCGCACCAACCTAAGGAGCACCAACCCATGCACCGAGCTACAACTTAGTGTTCACAAAGATAACTTCAAATAAAAAAGTATCCATACTGTTACAAGTGAATCTTGTAACCATTTCATATGCCTTATTCTACCGATCAGATACCTTCTCTGCTACACCGGTACACTTCTCTTGCTGCTCTCATTTGCTACTTCACTATTAGTAAACTCTACTGGTTCACCTCTACTCTCCTTCTGCTCTACTAGATCTCCTCCTCACTTCTCTGGTTTTCATTGGTACTACACTTTGCCAGTTCACTGTCTGCCTTCTCTATAGCTTCCTTGACTTTTTCTCTACCGGTATGGACACAACCAGTTCTATACTACTACCGGTTGAATACTTCAACCTAGATCTCCCTCACACTCAGTCTCTTCTTAGATATTCATTGAGCACTTGATTGATTTTCTCTCGCATGTAGAAGTAACACTTAATCACTTTGCAACAACACTATCTTCTTCTCTACAATAGCCCTACTCTCTCATCTAGCAGCAACCATCTCTGATTTTGGCTTGCATATTTATAAACAGGTTTTCCCACAAAAAACCAATTCAAACTTCAAGCAGTTAGGGTTTCCTCACTGACCTCAAGGCAAATCCAATCTAATTAGATCTTGTGCAATTTGATCACCCAGACAACTATTTCCTCATCACCGCTATTATCTTCCCTTCTTGATTATGCCTTCTATCTTTGGCAATCTACATTTTACTTTGTCGACTGATTGTTGATCAAACACCAAGATCAGTCTTGTTGTTTCCTTCATCTACCTTGATCTCCTCAATGAATCTTAGCTGTCTATTAGTTGTCCTCTAGACCTCGAGCCACAAACCTCTGCAATGGCTCTGTAACACATCCTATGATTTGTCGGATCTTCCATTAATGTTGACCCACTCTGTAACCACTCCATCAATGTTCATTCCATCTACCATAGCATGCAAGTCTGCCACCTTGACTTCATGTGCCATCCATGTCAACCAACTGATAACTTGGATCCATGTCAATCCAATTAGGATCACCAACCAAACACTCTATCAGTTCATCTTTTCTGTCGGTTTACTAACCCTGCCAGTTAAACCCTCAAACCAGTCTGCCATCAACCTTCAATGAACTCCATCATCAATCGAGCCCTTCTACTCTGATCACCTTGGATCATATCTCAGATAGTTTGTGAAGTTGACAAACCCATCACTTCTTCTTATGTACGGGCATCTCAACATGCCTTCTCAGTCAGTCTAGTGCATATATTGGTGGAGTGACACCTTGTCTTCTGTATCTTGCAATATACTGATGTGACTTCCTTATTTTTGTAGCATATCTTCAAATAGGAACATGTGATCCATTATGGGCACATTCACTATCAGTAATTTCTTCTCATGATGAATACATCTTCATCTGGTGGGAGTCGTGCTATTCAACAACCTCACAACAAACCTATGACCTATTCACTCTTCTCCTTTGGTGTTGATGCGATTCAAGTAACACTCCACCTCTTCATCACAAACAATGGCGCAAGTATCTTGGCCATCATTCTTGTACACTGGTCATGAGCTTTGATAGTTGACATCCTTTCCTTATTGGTGATATATTGTATTGGTATAGTTCATCTTACCATTCCACCCACATAGGTCAAGCACTAACTTATGTACCGGTTTCACTAGTGGTCATTCATCCTTACCTTTATTGGTGTCCTGCAACACAAGGTGATATTAAATATATCTCAACATGTACTCCTTGTTGACAATATTGCATGTACATCACTCATATCAATAGTCATTCCATACTGGTTGACATCAATGGCAACACAATGCGAACAATCTCCCCCTTTGGCATTGGTGTCAACTCATGTAGTATCTAGTATACTACATAATCCTTGTCCCCCTTTTTCTAATCCATGGATTCTCAACACATGTAGTATGTTGTATACTAGAAAATCCTTCTCCCCCTTTGACAACAATGGAAACAGGAATTGTCAGGATGTCATTCCTCCTTATATTTGCTAGGCACTCACATAATTCTTTCTCCTCATTTTTCATTACCAGATGTCTCTCTTCTTTTGATACCAATTGTTACATTTTGTTACATCTTCTCAAGTCATAACACTTGAGATGGAGGACTCAACCATCAACTGACACCAATTGAACATGCAAATTCTATACCATTTATTAAAAGATTCAGTTGCAGAGGGATGTGCCAGTGAACACTACTCACTTGCTAGAAAACCTGCATCTCTTCCCATTTGATCCCAATTTTTTTTAGGAATCAAATGTGATTGGACTACCAGTACAACCAACCAACTGACAAGTAGGAATCAAATGTGATTGTACTATGAATACAACCAACCAAATGATAGGTAGATACCCCTTACAATGAGATTCTCTAGGGTATTCCTCCTGTTACTTTCATCATCTACAGTTTTGGGTAGTCAGTGCACTTACTCTTCTAAGTTCAAGCATCTTGACTTTGCATTATGGTCACTTGAACTCACCCTTGGTCACTTGAACTCACCCTAAGTCATACATCTTAGGTTCTCAACTCCAGTGAGCTCTAATATCGGGGCTCCAAACACCTCCATATACTAGTTTAGTTGTGCATATGTAATCATATGATGATTCTTCAGCTCCATTGTTTCCACCATAGCCTATGACATGATCCTAGATCTACACAATGCCAGACAATGTTGTCGTTATCACAAGAATTAAACTTGTTAGCCTAAAACATGCAATCCTGCATGATCAACCACCGGGCCAATATATGTCATTCAGGTCTACATCAACACCACCTGAGACATAACTCCACATTCCATGCTACCGAGCCTAATACAATGATCTCCAGCTTCATTGTCTTACATAACCTGCAAGTACTTGTTAGTATGTATGCTAGTAATATCCCGTACATTTCAATTTCCTATACTGATCCACTATCACTACCAGAGCACCTTCCTATGACTTCTAATATTCTGTGTCACTCTGTATCTAATTCCTATTGTTATCTTGTAATACATTGATACAGTAGTAGTGATTCAGCTACAATACATGGGTGTGTAGTCAAGTCAGCCTCATCTTCTCATTTTCTTCCTTCATACCAACAACAACATGTTCGTATATATTTCCTTCATCACTAAGAGGGTAAATGATAAGTTCAGTGTATTACTCCCCCTTCCTCTCCTTTTGGCCTTAGGAGATATCACCCATGAATTGGATGCTTAGTGCCGATCAATGGTCTTCTTCTTGCATACCTGCTTGGTCTCATTCATCTTCCCATTTTCAAGCTTGGGAGCGGGTCTCTCCTTCTTCTACTGATGAGTCCTTCCATTTTTTGATTCTCCATCATAGCTAGAAGTAGTGCTATAGTAGCTCACAACATCCATCCCAACTTCTTCATTGGGGAATCTCTTAACATACCAGTTTGACCATCTTCTCCTGGTCATGTTGTTGTGTTTAGCAATTGGAACCGGTGGACCTCTTGCTCCTGGAGGGACAATTCTCCTTTGGTTCCATTTAGGTCTCAGACTTCCATATGTACTAAATTCACCTTTCTATAGACCATAGTTACACCCACCACCATGTGAGTGCAGGTTCCTCTTCCTACACTCAAACTCTCTATGGCCAAAACCATTGAAGTTATAACAAACAACATTTGCATAACTAGGATAGGAGACATGCATGTATCTGATAACTCAGTGATGAATAGTGAGTACCAAACTAATACTGAGAGGGGGGGGTGAATTAGTATAGGCACAAAAGACTTTTCCAATACCAGTTTGATTGCAGATTATAAATTACTGGCAATCCCTAACACCTATCCAAACTAGATTACTACTGTTTAAACACAGTGCAACTGGGAAAGACATGAACCGGTCAATCTCCTTAGCTTTCCATACAATCGACTTCCTCATTTCCACTTTTTCCTTATGCATAAATAGATAATCTATCATTAGAAATATAATAACTTACTAGATCAACATGATTCACCACTTGATAGAAAACAACAAAGCATCACATGAAAAGGACATTACACATGACACACATATTTTTCACGTAAAAACCCAACTGGGAAAAACCATGGTGGGGATGAATACCCACAAGCTATTTTGAACTCTTTAGAAGTCCGCTCTATTAGAAGCCTAGTCTAGTTAAAGACCGTTACAATAGGTTCTGTTAGGAACCAATCCTATTAGGGATCACCCGGTTAAGGTTTAAACCCTGTTAGAGGTTACCTTATTAAAGGATTTTATGAACTCAATGGCTTTGAGTGACCCTGTTAAAGGATTTACAACAAATTGGTTAAAGCTACCATGTTAAGGGATTTTCCAGCTATTGAAGTTATTAAAGATGAATAGGTATTACAATGATCTGGTAATAGCACTCAATGCCAATGTAGATTTGCTTTAGTTTCTTCCTTCTACACACACACTATGCAGGTATCAATCCTCTGAACTGGTTTGGCAAGAATCACGTATCTTTGCACATAGATACACACACAACATTTGCCAACAACCTCAACATGAAACACCACATTGACCTTATAGGAAACAGATAGGTCAGTAGCATAAACCCTAAATCCTAAACACTTAGGTTGAGAAATTTACTCAGTTCAATCCTGACCATTGAACACTTTGAATTTGAATGCAATGGTCTTGAATAGATCTCAAGACATTCTCCATCATTCGTTCTTCATCACTTCTTGGAGGTGATAGCTCATCACACATTCTCCACTGTTTGCAGAGACTTTGCACATTCCTGAGGTAGATAGGATCAATCTCCTTCATGCAAGATCTTTCACATGCATAAGGCTGATGTGGCAACATGATCTGATCTCCATTACAATTCTAACTCATCACACAATGCCATCGATTGAAACACACAGGCTTAGAACACTTCAACTGGAAACCCTTAAGCTGACACTACCAACCGGTAGTTATGCCATATGAACCCTATATACAAAACATTCCATATACCAGTTCTCATTTTGACATACCAGTTTCAGTTCACAACATCATACTGGTTCACTTCGTCAGTTGCTTACCTTCAATAATCTTGTTCACTCTTCATCATGTTACCAGTTCACTCTTCAGCATATTACCAGTTCTCTTTTTGTATATTAACATTAGTGACAACGCAATATCATCATGTCAACATATTCTGCACATATGCCAATAGTATCTACTCCTGGATACATTTTTCTCATATGCATGATATCCATGAGATCCTATATTACTCTTTCTAGATCTATTTCTACATTCCTTTTCCCTATGGCCATAAGCATTAAATGCAAAGCAATAACTGACAAAAGGTGGTATATGACTTACAAATTTATTTTGCCATGCATGAGGATATCTTACCAACTTAGCATCCCCATTTCTTCTTATTTGAGAATGGATCCTTGGTTGTCCATTCTGTGAAGCTCTTCCATTTGGTCTCTTCTTTTCCAACACTTGCTTAGCCTTGTGGGTGGTAGCATTACTTTGTCCTCTGCTAGTAGGAGGTCTTCTTTGTTTCTTCCACATTTTCCTACTTCCAGTGAAGCTGTCTTCTCCCATATTCCCTTTACCTTTGGGATCTGCATTGTTCCTCCTTCTTGCATCACCAACCTTCATTCTTATCTGCAAGTCTTCATCTATTGTTCTAAGGTCAACCTTCTTCCAGGGAGTATTTCTGACTATGAATGTCTTTCCCTTGTTTTCTCCATTTGAGGAGACAAACTAAATGTCATTATGGTGGATATTCTTACTAGTGGAGAATTCACTGACACCACTTCCAAATCCTTTTTTAATCTTGGCATGCTTTTGATTCTTCAACATTTTGTCCAAGATGCCATCAAACTAGATTCTTACCTTGATCCCATCCTAATACTTGTCAAGTTCAGTTCAGAGAAACTCCATTTCTCCAAGAAGCTTCTAATATTCTTTATCTTTAACTTCTAGCCTAGATGCTAGATCTTCACACTGACACACCTTGGTGTTCTTTTTCTGGGACTTCAACTCTGAGATGCATTTCTTAGATTCCTCAAGGCATTTTGTTAACCAGTTCTGCTCTACTCTAGCAACATCCTTGAATAGCTTGTATTCATTTCTTAGACTCTCCATTTCACTTTCCTTGGAGTTGAAGACTGACTTGAAATCATCAATCAATCCTTTTGTCTCTTCTAGTTGAGTGGTCAATAAACCAACCTTTTGGTCTGATACTTAAAGGCAGGTTCTCAACTGGTTGCAATCCTCATGAACTAATCTTTGGTAGATTTTAAAGTCATTTATAACATTTTGAAGCTCTTATAGAGCACTTACCAGTTCACACTTACGATCTAATTCTACATCTTGTTCTTCCTCATCATCATTTTCAAATAAATCTTGTCAGCTAGATCTATTTACCTTTTTGCCTCCCTCTTCTTCATTTTTAGTGTTGTTGTCAAACACATCATACTAGTGGGATCTATCTACATTATCCCTTTTTGATGTGTGACTCTCAATGTCAGTCTCATGGGCCATGAAGAGATGATTCTCTACATCATCAATGTTGTAGCAACAATCTGAACTACCTCTGTCATCTTCACATGTATCTTTAGCATTGTTTTTCTCATTCTCACAAGCTGATTTAGTGGTGCAACGTTCATTGCCATAGAGTTTATTTAATCTATCCCATAGAATTTTAGTTGTTTTTTATCTATCCACCTATGAGGAGACATCACTGGTGAGCCCACTGAATATGGCCTTCATGGATTCTTCATTGCACAAGCATCTTCTTTCTTCTATAGATCCGATGGGAGGACTGAAATTACTAGGAAGACCATTAACAACTTACATCCATACATCAAATACTAGAGAGGATAGGAAGACTTCCATTCTACAACTCCAAGTAGAATATCTTGAACCATCAAACATAAGAGAAGGGATTGAAACTAAAAAAACCATTATGTCCTTAAGCAAGAATCTACCCAAGCTAGAGAAAATTTGTTTGACTGGGAACCTACACTCTGATACCAATTATTAGACACAATGCACCACTAAGAGGGGGGTGAATCAGTGGTTCTCAAATTGTTTCCCTTTAACTAAATTATGTGATTATACTAGTTAGTGGGGAGACTAATCACAAATGCAATCACACAAAGGGACATCACATAACACCAGTATGTGCAAGGAAAACCCAAGATGGGAAAAACCTCGATGAGCAATGCTGCTAGAGTCTACTACTCCAATCCAGCCTCACAATCAAAACTTTGTTACAATGTTTAGGGATACAACACCTAATTTAGGGCACCAACCCAAGGAGCACCAACTCCTAAATTGTTTATGGGCTACAACCCAAAGGAGCTACAACCCCTAATTTAGGGCACCAACCCAAGGAACACCAACCCCTGCACTGAGCTACAACTCACTATTCATAAAGATAAATTCAAATACAAAAGTAGTCATAATGTTACATGTGAATCTTGTAACCATTTCATATACCTTACCATGCTAGTGAGATACCTTCTCTGCTACACTGGTACACTTCTCCTATTTCTCTCATCTACTACTTCACTGTTGGTAAACTCTACCAGTTCACCTCTACTCTCCTTCTGCTCCTGTGGATCTCCTCCTTACTACTCTTCTCTTCACCAATACTACACTCCACCAGTCCATTATCTGCCTTCTCTGTAGCTTCCTTCACTTTTTGTCTACTGGTATGGACACTACCAATTCTGCACTACTACCAGTTGAATACTTCAAACTAGTTCTCCTTGACACTCAGTCTCTTCTTAGATATTCATTGAGCACCTAACTAATTTTCTCTCACATGTAGAAGTAACACTTAATCACTTCGCAATAGCACTATCTTCTTCTCTATAATAGTTGTACTCTCATCCAGTAGTAACCATCTCTAATTTTGGCTTGCATATTTATAGATTGGTTTTCCTACCAAAAACCAATTTAAACTCTAAGCGGTTAGGCTTTCCTCACTTACCTCAAGGAAAACAAAATTAAATTAGATCTTGCTCGATCTAATCTCCTAGACAACTATTTCCTCATCGCCCCTATTGTCTTGCCTTGTTGATTACGCCTTCTATCTTTGGCAATTCTTTTTACCTTGTCAATTGATCTCTCGATCAAACACCAAGATCAGTCTTGTTGTTTCCTTCATCCACCTCAATCTCCTCAATCAATCACTCTTAGTTGTCTCTTAGTTCTCCTCTAGACCTCAAGCCACAAACCTTTGGAACAACTCTGCAAAATGTCCCATGATTTGTGGGATCTGCCATTAATATTGACCGATTGTGTAACTACTCCATCGATGCTCATTCCATCTACCACAACATGCAAGTCTGCCACCTAGACTCCATTTGGCATCCATCTCAACCAACTACCAGCTTGGATCCATATCAGTCGAGTTACGATCACCGACCAAACACTCTGTCGATTCATCTTTTCTACCTATTTACTAGCCCTACCAATTAAACCCTCAAACCGGTCTGTCATCAACCTTCAACGAATTCCATCTTCAATCCATCTCTTCTACTCTAATCAGCTCGGATCATCTCATCTGGTTTGTCAAGTTGACAAACCAATCACTTCTTCTTCTATACGGGCATCTCATCATGCCTTCTCAGTTGGTCCAGTGCATCTATCAGTGGAGTGACACTTTGTCTTCTACATCCTACAATATACTCATGTGACTTCCCTATTTGTGTAGCATATCTTCAAATAGGCACATGTGATCTAGTGTGTGTACATTCACTGTCAGTCATTTCTTCTCATGATGGTTGCATCTTCATCCGGTGGGAGTCTCATTGTTCAAAAACCTCACAGCAAACTTGTAACCTATTCATTCTTCTCCTCCATTGTTGATGCAATTCAGGTAACATTCTGCCTCTTCATCACAAACAACAAATCAAGCATCTTGGCCATAATGCTTGTACACTAGTCATGAGCTTTGTTAGTTGACATCCTTTCCTTACTGGTGATATACTGTATCGGTGCAGGTCATCTTACCATTCCACCCACATAAGTTAAGCACTAATTTGTGTACTGGTGTCACCAGTGGTCATTCATCCTTACCTTACTGATGTCATGCAACACAAGGTGATATTAAAGATATCTCAACCTGTACTCCTCCTTGACATTGTTGCACATACATCACTCATATCGGTAGTCATTCCATACTAGTTGACATCAATGACAATATAATTCCAACAAGGACAACATGGAAGAAGGTAAATCTGCACCTAATATCAAGAAAACCACTGGTAAGAAAGTCCACAAACATGTATGTTTTAATTGTCATAAGTCAGGACATATTGCTAATGTTTGTAGAAAGAGATCTTGTTCTTTTGATGGTTATAGACCTAATACCTTTCAAGGATATAAACCTAGAAATTTTAATGGATATGGCTACACTTGCAAAATGTATAGGCATACAATAGTTGAATGCAAGTATGGAGTAAATAATCTAACACCTCACATGAATTAGAGGTCTGGTGGTGATTGGCAAAGAACTTTTAATAATCAGAGAAATCCTAATTGGCAGAGACCCTATGTTAATTGGTCTAGTCGCTATGAGATGGAAAAGAGAATGAATGTGATTTGTATAATTTGCAATAATTTTGGACATGTTTCTATGAATTGCAGAAGAAGAACTAGTAGAGGCAATGCTAGACCCTAGAGAGCATCTAGTATAACATGTTAGCATTGTCATCAACCAGGACACATTGCTAGGTTTTGCAGAGCAAGAATGAATCAACCGATAAATCAATCTTCTGACTAGAAAGGTAAGAAGAAAGTTGATGTGGAGCAGACCAGGAATGAAATGAACAAAATCTGGAGAAAGAAAAGTGATGCGAAGCCATCAGAAGAGTCTCATTCTTCACCTAGTTTGGAGAACCAACTAAGCTATCTATAAAGCTTAGGGAGAGCTTATTGTCAAATCTATCTCCAAACCCCCTATATGATGTAGGATAAGTTAAATCTCCATACTTTGATGCATTATGATATTTTAAAGTATTTTTATGATCAAACTGGTAGGTTTTATGGGATATGAGAATTGGTAGTATGCTTTTGGGTTGAATGGTGTTTTAGGGTTTATTTTTTTATACAATCGGGAAAAGAATTTAATGTGGTAGGGGTTAAGAAAATAAAAGGAATTTTTTGAGTTCCATTTGTCACTTTGCATTCTTGAGAGTGTTGGAATTGTTGGCAACTATGTTTTTATAGTCATTGGAGTCTTGAAGTCCAACGAGTAAGGTATGACCAGTAGCAGAGACAGTCTACCATAGAATCGATATTTAGGACTTCAATCGGTAAATTGCAGACAACATTATATTCTGACAACCAATACAAGAAATTCATGAAGATTTCAGTGATGCATTTTCTAGAATTTCATTGTAAAGACTTTATAACTTTTATATCTATATATGCTATGTAGGTTTTGATGCAAATTTTGATGTAACATGTATATATCATTCATGTGTTTTACTTATTTATTTGGCATTGTTGTCAAAGGTGGACTAATAGTTTAAGAGTCAAAATTTTGTATGTAATATAAAAGAGGAGTAGTGATATAAAGGGGAGTAGTGTCTTTCATTTTTGTAATAGCATGCAATTGCTAAGGGGGGGTATGAGTATATGTCATAGAGTCAATTTTTGTTTTGCACACTTAGTTGAAATTTTTTTCTTAAGTGTTGTCGTCAGTACCAAAGGGGGAGAATGTTGGCATTTAACTAAACTGGTAATAATTGTTTTCTTGATGCAACTGGTACATGTCTGAATTGTAAATTATCAGATTCTTGAATGATGACTAAGTTTTATATTGTCATTGTTGGCAACTATGTTTTTATAGTCATCAAAGTCTTGAAGTCTAACTAGTAAGGTATGATCGATAGTAGAGACAGTCTATCACAGAATCGGTATTTAGGACTTCAACCAGTAAATTGTAGACAATGTTATATTATGACAACCGGTATAAGAAATTAATCAGGATTTGGATGATGCAATTTTATAGTAATGTTAGAGACTAGTAGATTGACTTATGTTTGTGACCACATGAGCTGATTTGATCAGATGAATGAGATTTGATTGACAGAGAAGATATTTTGATGGACAGTTAATCGGTAGTGATGAAAATCACTTAGATAAACTGATACAAGATTTAATTTGTTATGTCAGTGGATGACCTTTGAAAGGCATGCAACGCAATTTTATCTAGATTCATTGAACCTAGGAAATTGTTCAAAGGTTGTAGCCGACCAAATGTTGTTTATAAGATGTGTGATGAGGTATGAAGAAAAGAGAGAGTATGAGTGAATGCATGTGAGAAGTTATTAGTAAAGTTTGTATTTTTGATTGTGCTGTGATCAGAGAAGTTATATGATGAAGTATTGCTGATGTTTTGTGGATTGGAAGTGGATCTTATTAGACACTAAAGGTGTTACATGAATATCTTTTGACTGTTGTTATCCTAACAGTTGTAGCAGTAAAATCCCCTAACCGGGTAGGTCTTAACAGACCTTAAACTTGTAAATGCCCTAATAGGGTAGCTCTCATACAGAGTGGTAAATCCTCTCATGAGGTAGATCCTAACAGGTGTTAGCTCCGAATAGGGCTTATATTTGAAATCCCTTAACAAGGTGACGCTTAACTAGGTCTGCTCTTAATAGGGCATACTTCAAAAGAGTATAAATTCTTGTGAGTACTAACTCCCACTATGGATTTTCCCTATTTGGGTTTTCACGTCAAAAACATGGTGTTCAGGTGTGGAATTATTTTCATGTGATGTTATTTATTATCTTTAGTTTACTCATTATTTCTGATTACACCGGTTATAGAAATTTATTAGAGATTTATCAGTGGTTACCAATACTGTTTAATGAGTTGGTATATGTGGTAAATGAGATTGAATTTGTTGTAAGATTGATTTGGGTTTAAATTTTCAAATTGGTGTTAATACTGAATCACCTCCCCCTCTCAATATTAATCGAATCTTCATAGAATTAACAAAGAGCACTTGAAGAGAAAAGAAAGCCAAAAGAGCTTGTGATTGCAGGATTGGCGAAAGATTAATAGGAAATTTGAGGAGATTTGCAGTTGGTAATCAGTGAAAGAGTATTTTCAGTGTTGAAACCCTAGTTGTAGAGGTAGTAAAGGGTATTTATTTGATAATATGAATATCTATTTTCGCGTCTAAATATTTAAACATGAATACACCACATTTTGTTGATGTCACTGAACGACCTTGACTGGAATTTAAGAGGCATCCAATTAAGTCAATGGAAAATGATCCTATTGGAGCCCTATCTAGTGTATCATATGGAGTGTTGCATGTGGAAGATGTTAGGTCTTAAATTCACTGTAAACTAGAAGATTTAGGAACAATTGCAATC
Source organism: Cryptomeria japonica (assembly GCF_030272615.1). Taxonomy (NCBI): domain Eukaryota; kingdom Viridiplantae; phylum Streptophyta; class Pinopsida; order Cupressales; family Cupressaceae; genus Cryptomeria; species Cryptomeria japonica. Next base: position 634,949,377 of record NC_081408.1, read on the forward strand.
TTTAACCAATTCAAAACATTGTGTGACAAAAACGGTGTTTTGAATGATCTATACCAAAGGGTTGTCGACAAGGGTGTTCACCATTCGCTAAAATTTCTTGATGAAATCAAAGGAGATCATATCTAGTATGTCTTGAGAAAGATAGATGACCACTTTATGTGGCTTGATCGACCACATAAGATAACAAAGGAAGTGATTCATGTTGTCACCAAATTCTTTGCCACTAGTGAAGTTACTGTGCTTAGGTCAATCCCGAAGGATGATGTGACTAAGCTGACAAAGTCTAAATGGGATGGTTGAGCAATGACAATAAATGATATTGAAGACCCGGAGGTTAAATATGCATCTATGGTCATTGGATATAGAGTTTATCACTCTAGCAGAACTAATAGTGTTCCTGCAGTTGCAATTCACATAGCCTATCAGATGATAAAAGATAATGTAGATTATGATCTATCTGAAGCCCTAAAAACCCAATTAATATTGAATCTGGAATCTATTAAGAAAGATAAGAGGCCAAAATTTAAATTTGGGCAGCTAATGATCAGTTTATTCTTTTATTTTCAAAACTCCTTTCATGGTATAGGTGATATTCAATGGACATAAGGTACACCGACAATTTTATAGATCAATAATAGCATAAAAAATGATTGGAAATAATTTTGATAAGGTCATGTGGGGATAATTCAAATATTTTTAGAAGAAGATGCATGTAAGAGAAAGGATACTTGAATAGATTGTCAAAAGCTATGAAGATTCTATCTACTTTATGGTTGATACATACACATGTCAAATGGAATTAGTAGAACCTAGGACATCATGGGTGATGCCCATGGGTTATGAAGTGGAAGTTGATCTTCTAATTTCTTATGTTGATCATCTCTTTGCACAACCAATAGACCCCAATGCAACAAGGTTTCAGATATATAAGGAGAAATTTATTGAAGTGCACTCTGAGTTGGCAAAACTGGTGATTGCCAAGAAAGTTAGAAAGGAAGGTCAGCTATTTGTTGTTCAACAAGGATTAACTAAAGAGGTGATTGTAGAGGCTAGAGAAATGTTTGAAGTGAAAAAGATTATTGAATCCTATAGTGCCCCAACTCATAAAAGCACCAGTATGAAGACAAGAAGTGGAGAAATGGAGAAGTCAAGAAGGAAAAAATAGCTGAAGAAAAGAAGGAGAAGCCTTCTAAAATCCATTTCAAGAGAAAGGGGAAAGAAATTAAGCCCCCTACACCTAAGGCACCGATAGTAATTGATAAGATCAAAAAGGAGAAAGAAAAGAAACTGTCAGTTGTTGATGAAGAAGAAACTGGATCAGAAGGTGAGAAGAAAGCTCTGAGAGCTAGTGGCAAAAAGTCAAAGGTTGTAGGAGTATCTACTATTAAATCAGCAATGAAGCCGATAATTAAACCTACACCTTTTGAAAAGATGTTAATAAGTATTAAAGAATATGGTATTATTGTTGGATTGAATAAACAATATGATAAGTTTAGTGAGGATGAGCAAAGGGAGGTAGAGGGTGAAGTTGTTTTGGTAATGAATAAGTATAGAAAATCCCTAATTGAGTTACAAGGGAAAATTCCCACTTCTTTGTATAATAAACTTGATGCAAGATGGTAAGCAACCATTAAACAAGACAAAGAATTTATTGAGTTCACTCTTAAGAATCTTCTACCGGAAGCTACAAAAGAAGAATTAGATGATATTCTTTTGAAAATAAAATCTTCTTTTAGATCAAAGACAAGAATTACTAGATTGCTTACTGGTGAGACCCAATCACTCGAAATAGAGATAGAGGAAATACTGAAGAAATTTTTGGGGTTGATACCTTAAGAGGAAGAAGAGAAACTAGAAAATCTTAAGGAAGAAGATCTCCTAGATGATGTAGATATTGATGATTTTTCACCGGATGAGATTGTTTTGGCTAATCAATTGGAAGATGATAAAATGGTTAATGTACATAATGAGATAGTTGTAATTCCTAATGATGATACATAGATTGATACAACCAGTACTAAGGGAGAAAATAAGGAACAACCTGAAAATGTACAACATGAAGATGTTCAAATGACTAAACAATAAGAACTAGGATAGTAGAAAGATGGAGAGCAACAAAGAGTTCAAGAGCCACAATTGATCACTAAAGTAGTTGTTCCATAGACACCACCATTAAATGATAAGGATAAGGAAGAGGAGGAGACGAAAGAGAAGAAAGAGAAGAAAGAAGAGGAATAATTGAAATCAGTGAAACCAGAACCTAAAGTGACACCTTTATCACTTATCTCTAAGAAGAAAATTGATGATGATAAAGATTATGATGCACTAGGTATACAAGGACCCATCAATATGGATATGTTGAGTTCTACAAAACTAATGGAATTGCATCAGCCGTGCAATCTAGAGCTAAGAAGAAAAGAATGAAGGAACAAAAAAAGGAAGCTCAAAAAATACAATGTGTAGTTGAGATTTTGTCTAGTCTATTACTAGAGATGGACACTACTTGACTATCTACACCAATTGATAAGTTAGGTCAGTTAGTTGCTAATGCTGGTGAACATATGAAAATTTTTGAAGATGCAGCTAATTTGAATGTAGAAAAGGACTATAAGAAGAAAAGAATAGAGTAGTTGATGAATGTTATTGATAAGGATAAGGTAGCTCTAACAATCAACATAGATATTATTAAAGATGCACTATTAAATGGAGGTAAAGTCCTATTTACTATTGCAAATTTTTCATTGTTTTATGATGATTTGGTGAAGAAGTAGGAAGCAGAATAGGAATTGAAAATTTTGAGTGAATCATTTAGCCCCCTAAATGATTCAGCTATACATTTTGGTAGATTGGCAGTTGATCTACAACATAAGTTAAAAGCTTATGAAGGAGAACAGGTTAAACGTATGAAGTATCTACAGGAATTACATACACTTTTGATTCCTAAGGTTGAAATCTTGCAGAGAGGCTGTCAAGAGACTGGAGCTATATTAGCTACACCTGAGATGAGTACTATTGATGCCATGGAGGAGATGGCTTATCAGATCAGAACACATGTTGAGATAATTGAAACTCTATTGGAGACTTAGCATTATGACTTGAAGTAGTTAAAGTTACATTTTATAGATGCTTTTCTAAGATGTCATTGTAAATTTTTTTTTAACTTTTATATCTATATATGATAATGCAAATTTTGATGTATATTGCATTTATCTTTTATGTATCTGCTTACCTTTGTCATTGTTGTCAAAGGGGGAGTAATAGTATGAGTTAAAATTTTGAATTTTAATGGGTAGTAGTAGTATTATGAAACTTTATTGTGAAAGGTAGTTGTATATATGTTTGTAAATTTTGTAATAGCATGCAATTGCTAAGGGGTGCTATGTGTCATCAGTTGAGTCAATTGTTTTTGTATTGTACACTTAGACAAAAAAATTACTAAATGTTGCCATCAATGCCAAAGTGAGATATTATTGGCATGATGATGATGTTTTATTGTAATTAGTTTAGTAATTTGTTTCAATCTATTAATTAGTCTAGTTATTTTAGTAGTGTTTTGTGCTAACTGATTAAGCAATTCTTCCTATGTAGCTATTCTACGTGTTGGCACGATAATGATTTTTTGTTATAATAGGTTGATTGATGACTTGTTTTATGTTGTCATTGATGGCAACTATGTTTTGATAGTCATCTAAGTCATTTAGGCCAACCGATAAAGCATAACTAGTACATGAGTCAATTTAAGAGTGAAACAACAAACAGGACCTCAACCGGTAAACGAGGATCACTATTACATTTAGGCAGCCGATATGGGAGATTGATGAAGAGTTAGGTGTTGTGGTTCCATTGGAGTGTTGGTGATAGGTACCTGCAAATATATCCCACACTTCATTAGAAGATTCAATAGTATGATCGAGTTATGATATACAAAGCAGTCAATCTTGAAAAACTGTTAACCGGTAGAGTAGAATGATACAAAGTCGTTAACTGGTAGTGTTTATGTTTTATTTTTGGGTTGTTATGTCAGTGGCCAGCATATGTAAAGTGTGATGAGAAAGATTGACTAGATTCATTGAAGCTAGGAACTTGTTCCAAGGTTGTTAGCTGACTAAGTTGAGATGTTTATAAAAGTGAGATGAGTTATGAGATAAATGATGAGATCATAAGCGTAGATTGAGATTTTGATTGTATGGTTAATTATGAAGCATTGTATTGATGTATTGTTGACATATACTGCAGAACTGAAGTAGATCTTATCAGAAATAGAGGTTCTATATGCAGATCATTTAGCGGGTGTTTCCTAATAGTTGTAGTAGTCAAAATCCCTTAATTGGGTAGATCCTAATAGGCCAAATTGTATAAATCCCTTAACCGAGTAGCTCAACAAATTGAGTTTAAATCCTCTAGCAAGGTTACTCCTAATAGAGTAAAGCTGCTAATAGAACTAAGTTGTAAATCCCCTCACCAGGTGACTCCTAACAAGGTCTACTCTTAACCGGGCAAGTTTATAAGACCTTAACTGTTCAAAGATTTCTATTCTGTAGATAGTGAATCTTGTGGATAGTAATTCCCATCGTGGTTTTTCCCATTTGGGTTTCCACATGAAAATCATGGTGTTATGGTTTGCATGTCTTATTTGGTGTTGGCTTATGTGGTTATCTTTCTTGCATGCCTATTGATTTTAAAGTTGATTACAGTGGTGATTAGATTTATATTGTTTTTGCTTGCATTGAATCACTCCCCCCCTCTTAGTGCCTTATAAGTTTATCACTACGGTCTAAAGTTGGAGCTGGAGGTGTATCTTGAGGGTTTTGAGGTGTGTCTTATTCTGGATTTTCACAATTTGATATTGGTAAATTTTTTTTTTTAAATAATCAAAATCAATGAATTTAAATTGAAAACGTAAATACAATTTATAAAATGTGCAAGAAAAACAAAAAAATGCATAACTAACCTCTTTCCATGGTGATTGGGTGTGAAGAAATTGATCCCATGAGATGTTTAGAGGGTATAAACATGCCCAAACACACTCTCAGCCATGGGTAAAAATGTTACAGTTGAGAGTTAAAAATAATAATTTATTAGCAGGGACCATGTACATGGTCCTTTAGGAAGTAAGACAATGTATGTAGTCTTATTTTTAGGACCCCGTACGCAGTTTTGGCCCTTCAGGATCAGCCACAATGAACCTAACTGTGTACGTAGTATTTTGAAATTTTAAAACTGCGAATGTGGTTGCTATTTTTTTGAGTTTTTTTGGTGTGTGTCCACTTTTTTGCACACCATCTTCATGCACACACCCCCATAGTAAAATAATATTGTGCGTACTCAATCCCACCATGGTTTTTCCCTTTCTAGGTTTCCACATGAAAATCTTGGTGTTATGGTTGTCTATTTATTTGGTTTTTGTTTCTACACTTTGCTTTTAGGTATTTGCATCTGGTGGTTGAAGAATCATCTTAATAAAGTTTTGAGCTACAAAAAACTGATTCACCCCCTCGCTACCCTTGCCCCCTTAGTGCTCATTGATTCCAACAATTGGTATCAGATCCTAGTTCCTCTGAGGAAGCCTAACATCTTGATGAAGCTCCAGAAGATTAAATCAATAGACTCTAGTTTGCAGAAACATCCTACTATAGTACTTCAAGATCTTGATGAAGATCCAGAAGATTAAATCAATAGACTCCGGTTTGCAGAAATATCCTACTGTAGTACTTCAAGATCTTGATGAAGCAACAAAGGAAAGCAGTATTCTGAAAATAAATCTAAGTGCAACTAAAGACTTCATTGAGATATTCAAAGACCAATTGAACGCCTTTAGAGATAAGAGAAAGGAGTTGATGAACAAGTTGCAGGAGAAAGAAGAACAAAGTGTTAACAATCAAGTCCTACAACACAAGACTGATGAATGTGAGAAGCTGGCTAGGGAGAATGTTGTTTTGAAGAATGAAATTCAATCTATTGTAAGGAAGATGACTAAGGAGATTGAAGACCGAAAGAATAATGAATAAATCTTGACTCAATCCCTAAAAGATAAATCTGATGAATATTATAGATTGACATATGAGAATGATCAGCTGAAGCTTGAATTGGTGCAAACAAAGAATGATGGACAAGAACTTGAAAGGCAAATCATAATTTTAAGAGATGATTTGACTACTGCTAATGAGTATGAAGAAAAATTCATAGTTGGTTCAACCTAGTTGGATGAGATGCTAGATAGTTAGAGACATGGGAAAGATACACGTGGACTTGGATTTGAGAAAGGAGAATCCTTTGGATTTGGTCAAAACAATCATCATAAGAATGACAAGAAACCTCTGATAAGACAACCTAATGCCTATAAATTCAATGGTAAATGTTTTACTTGTGGTAAATTTTCTCAAATGGAAAATCAATGTAGAAGTAGGATGAATAATGGGATGTTGAATAATATGAACAATGGTCCTACCTTTACTGGTCAATGTTTCATATACAACAACTTTGGTCATAAGTCAAACATGTGCAAACAAGTGATAAATAACTTTCAAAACAAGAGATGCTATGCTTGTGATATGTTTGGACATATATCTAACCAATGTATGATGAGACCCAATCAAATGAACTTTAGATCCATGCACAGGAATGTTGGCTTTCATGCATGTAATCAAGTAGGACATATTGCAAGGCATTGCAGAAGCAAGAATGCATAGGTGAACAAGAACAAATCTGATGAGAAAGGCAAAGCTAAGGTAAAAAAAATGTGAGATCAACATAAAAAGATGTGGGTTAAGAAAGAAGATTCAAATGTGTAGAATGGCTCAACACTTGAATCTTGTTATGGAACCTCATATAGGATAACTAGGGCTTCTTGGCCTTAAGGGGAGTTTTTCATGTAGATCAATAGAATCCCCTCTTCGAAGATCTGTAATCGATTCTGCAAGGTTATAAAAGATCTTTATCTGACGTGCAAATGATATCTAGAAGATTTGTGACAATTTGGTAATGCGATGAATGAAATAATGAAAAATAGTGTAACCAGAAGCCTTCAAGGTTGACAATTTATTACAAATGGAATTAGGTTAAAAAGGGCATTTATGTCATTCATTTTTTACACTGTAAATGAAGAGAAAAGAAAGAAGAGCAAGGTGACCAAGTTTGAGCTGAGATAATCGATCTTGAGGTCTTCTTTCAGAGATTTCTTGCATCCAATTAAGATCAAAAGAAGTATTTATTCATTTACAAGAAACATTTTCATCCCCTAAATTCATCATGACATATGCATCTGGCATTGTGACTCTTTTGGTTGTAGAAATTTCTGAAATAGCGAGGCCTATATTCAAGAGGCAACCTTTTAAATCCATTGAAGATGATCTAGAAGCCACATTTTCTTTATTTTCATATAGCATGCTCCATAATGAAGATATTAGGGCTTATATACATTGCATCCTTGAAGAAATGGGTAATTCCAAAATGTTAGGTCTACAACAAGCACCTATTAGGCAGTTTAGGAAATCTAAAGTTAGAATTTAAAGTACTTCAAGATAAGGGTTTCACACAGTTTATCCACTTTTCTGGTACTCGATGAAGTAGAATGGGTATGGTATGTTTTGAGTAGAGTTCATGATGTGTTCATGTGGATAGATCATCCCTAAAAGATAACCAAACAAGCTATTGAAGTAGTTACTTGTTTCAAAGAACCGATGAAGTTCCCAAATTAACAAAAATTCATAATACAATGTTGACAAATTTTAGCGAATCTCAGTTTGATAGCTAGTCAATGAAAATCAATGATATTATTGACCATGATGTCAAATTTGCCTCGATTGTTTTTGGATACAAGGCATATCAATTGATTAGACTAAATTATGTCTCCGATATGACCATCTTTGCTTCCTATGAGATGTTAAAGGAACATAAAAGATATGATCTTTGTTCAGTACTCCTAAATGAAATGATGAGCAATTTGAAGAAAATAAAACAAGACAGGAGCATGTCTTCAAGTTTGGATCCTTAATTTTGTGCTTAGTCCTCTATTTCATGAATGAGATCTCTGGAATTGGTAAAGTCCAATGGGCTTATAATAAACTAGTGTCAATGCAAATCAAGGAAGGATTGATAGGTCTAGGCGACAATGTAATACAAAAATTAGCCTTATGGGATAATTTCAAAACTTCCTAAGCCTCTATGAAAAGAAAAGAAATAATTCTCAAAGAGATAGTGGAGAAGTATGAGAAGATTATCTATTTCATGGTTGACAATGATCAATGTCACATGGAGGCAGTTGATTCCAGATCTATGTGGATCATGCCCATTGGGTATGAGGTAGAGGCAATAACACTTGATGCATATTCTCAACACCTATTAAGTCAACTAGTAGATTAAAATGAAGAAATATTTGGAAATTTGCAAGAAAAGGACCTAGACCTGCACAAAAAGTTCACTAGGCCTAGAAGGAAGAGGAAAGTGAGAAAGGAGGTTGAAGAAATTGCTAAGAAAATGGGGATTACCAGAGAAGTAGTGTGGAGAGAAAGATAAAATTTATGAAGATGGAAGATGTGGTGAAGCCACAAGATAAACTGGCTCCTCCTGAGAAATCCAAGGACAAGCCAAGTGAATCTACACCTACCTCTGATGTACAAAATATGGTACCTCCACCCAAGCCTAAACTGACAAAATCTACCAGTTGAGCTGAGAAGAGGAAGAAGATGAAATATACAAGGCAATATGTTGCAACAGAAGAGGAAACAAAGATGGATGAAGAGGTGCGAGAAGTAAATAAGACTTCCCCCTATGCAAGATTAGTCTGAAAACCTACATTTGGTGATGCTCCTCCTGGCAAGAATCTAAGTCACAAGGAGAGCCATACGACAAGACAAGGGTGGACAAGAATAAACTTTAAATAGATGAAGCACTAAAATCCGATAAGATTGAAGGTTCTTTCACTATTGTGCCCCCATTACAGAAGATTGTAGATACAATAGTTAATGAAGGGAATTTGACAAATCTTTCTATATATTATGAGCATTATTTTGAAAAAGTTCAGAGAGCTATAGAAGAGGCAGTTGTGCACTACATGAATTATTTTACTAAAGCATTGATTGAATTATCATCCATGAACCCAAAGGAATAATATGATATCTTGGATGCCCAAAGACACACAACCAGTATAGAAGATGAAAGGTTGAAATAATTTACATTGGTAACGTTGTATTTGGAAATAACAAGAAAAGAAATACCTAAGATTCTGGGACTTCCAAAGGAAAACTTCCAAAGCAAGCATAGAGTAAATAAAATAATGTTTGGAAGGGTAGATGAAGTTGTAAGAGATATTGAACCTATATCTTGAGGAAAATTATGAGAGAAAATAACTATCAGGTTATTCTAGAGAAGGATGACTCCAAAATGGAAGGACATTCAAGTAAAGAGACTTCGCCTCTGGTGATTCATGTATAGACATAAGTTTTTTCAAGATTATCCCACTATACAAATTGATCCGATTGAACAAGAAACTCTAGTCGATGCCCCTGATGATAAGGCAGTTGACAATTCTGGTGAAGCTACATAGGATCCTCATGAGATATAAATAATTGCTAAAATGATAGCAGAGGACTTAGATGAAGCGGGAAAGGGTAATGGAGATTGTGAGAAAGGTGAAGAGGATTTAATTATAGAAGAAGTTGTGAAGGATAAGGGTGAAGAGAAAATTGTTGAGCCTTCAGTAACCATGGAAAAAGCCACTATTCTCGATAAGGGAAACCAGATTGTAGTTGAGGATGATCTCTCTCATGGTTCAGTAGATCTGAGAACCCTGTCCCCTCTTCAAGTACTAAAGTTAGCCATTGTCACACAAATCAAGGAAAGTGAGGACTTACTCAAGTCTACATCAAAAGAGAAAGAGGTGATATCTTTGGTAACTATAGTTTTGGAAAAATTGCCTAACCTTAAGCAGATTTCCAATGACTCAACCTCCGGTAAGCTTAAAAGGATATGTTAAATAGAGTAGAATCCAATTTTGTATCATTAGAGAAAGATAAAGATATAAAGGTTTTGAATAAGTTTAATGAGATGAGGCTTCAAACCTATTTAAAAACAATTGGAGCTAATAGGGAAGTTTTGAAGTCTGTCGTGAAAAGTGTAGAAGATGCATTAGATGAAGGCGATAAAGTATTCAAATCATGTCTCTTTTTAACCAAGTTTTCTACAAATATTGAGAAGCAAATAAGATATCTTGAAGGGAAACTAGTTGAAATTGGTCATTCATATGCCCCTCATTTAGTTTTTCTGAGTTCCCTTGAAGCTCAAATTATGGATTTCACTGACATAATAAAGGGCCTGAATAAAGAAAAAGAGAAATTGTTAAGCAGAGTGGGAGATCTAAGGAATCTAATCACTCCTTGGATGGACACCTTACTTGGAGCTCAGTAGGATGTTGTCAGTGCCTTAAGTAAACCAATGCCATTAGATCTCAAAGGTCTTCAATTTAATGCATACATGTTTAGTGTTCTAACAAATATTTTAAATTGTTTCTTAAGAGGATGAAATGAGTACTTGAAATCATTTAAGGTTACTTTTGCAGACATTTTTAAATTCATGTAAATTATTGCATTTATTTGTACATAAATTTTGGCAGATTCCTACCCTTTTCCATTGATGTCAAAGTGGGAGAAAGTTAGGAGAAAGCAGTAAAAAGTGATGCTCATTCTTAGGGGGAGTTAGTTGAGTGTATAGTCACATTTTTTGGAGATTTGGAACACTTATCATTTTTCACAGTGTTGCCATCAATGAAAAGGGGGGAGATTGTTGGCAAAAGATAATATTCTGATGATGCTCTGGTGAAGATTGATGATGTCTGGTACATGAGATTTCTTAGGAGTTGTCATTGATTAAAATTAAGTTTATTGATCTTATTTGGCATGTATTTTGGGATATCTGGATGTCTTGAGTAAGTTTTGGTATAAGTTTGTCGATAATACTCTGTGTACAGTTTTGGTGAATAGTTCTCATTTTTGGTGATGTATTTTTGGCTTCAGTGATCAGAGTTAAGTTGATTGAACATGAGAAACATATTATCATGCAATTCTATCCACTAGTGTTGATTCTTAACCATGTTAGAAGGTCTTGTATCTGATAGAGCAATAAAACAGGGTTATCCTCATTATTGGTGGTGTAACATGTGCACCAGATTCTTTGAGGTGATTACAGTGGTTATTGGTAAGTTCAAAGTAATTGGACTAGCTTATGGGAAGCATGTACTCATATGTTTTGGGTCCGGTATATGGTTTTGTGAAGATTTGGGCTGACTTTAAACTACATGTTTCATATTTTGATATTTTGAGAAGCTGACCTATTGGAGATCGTTTTTGGTGGTGCGGATATATAAGATGGTGTTAGGTGATCTTTTGGGGTGTATGTGTGTGTTTAAAATTTTTTTCCTGTGATTGAGTGCAGTTTCACATGTGCTTCTTGAGTGTTTATGTCTGGTATTTGGTAGTAGAGTAGAATAGAGCAGTTTATCAGAACAACAGTAGTGGATCACTTTGTGCCTAACTAGCACTAGTACATTCAGGTCAAAATTTTGATAGCAAATCATCGAAAGTCCGATGCATTTTTGTCGCACTATCCACAAAAATAGCCGTCAAAAAAATTTTGTTAGAAGTTTTGACTATCCTTGTGGTCATCATAATTCTGACATCAGCCCCATCCTTTCCAATGACCACCATTGATACTCATACCCAGAAAGAATACCGTCTCAATCTCAGGCTACCATCAGAATTCCGACATCAAAGTGTAAAAATTCTGACAAAGGAGTGTCATCGGATGCACAGAATCCTCATCGAAACTCTCCTAGAGGTCGTCGTAATTTTAACCCTTTGGCATCGGCATTATGACGTCCTCCAGGAGAGCTCCAATGAGGATGCTGTGCATCCGACGACACTCCTCTATCAGAATTTTTACACTTTGATGTTGGAATTCCAACAGTAGGCCGATTTTTCAAAAAAAAAAAATTTATAGAAAATGATTGGCATTGGTATCTCTATTCTATCTCTCTTTTCTATCCCTCTCTACAATCTCTCTTCTCTCTCCCCTCTCTAGGTCTCTTTCTCCATCCCTCTCTTCTTCTCTCCCTCTCTACTTCTCTTTCTCTACCCTGTCCAGGTCATTATCTCTTCCTCTCACCCTCTCTCTCTCTCACCTCTAGTTTATGCATACAAGCCTTCCAAACCCACTCGAGGGTAAAATAGCCCTAAGTTGGCCTTATTTTGAGGAAAAATGCAAATGTTTAAAGGATAAAATTAGTATTTTTCTACATTGCTAAACCCAATCTATGCAAACCTTCTTGTTATTTGCGCCTAAATCTGTGCATGAGAGGAGTCCAAACCCACTCAGCAAGAGAAGAGCACCTTAAGTCAACTAGAAGGAAGGTAAATTCATGAATTTAATAAACAATTATTGGGCTGGCTGACCTATGGAGGTGAAATGAAGGCAAAGGTTAAAAGGAAGCATATAAAACAAAGATCAAATGCTCATAAAATTCAATTTGCAACCAATTAAGAGGAGAAGAATTAGGGAGCAGGTCTGTGAATTAGGCTATAAAATCAGATTAAATTTATTTGTGATGCATTATTTGTTTTTCATTTCATTCACGATATGTTCTTTCTTGCTTTTAGGATGTCATGAGGACTTCATTACAAGGAAAAGAACACCTTACCTAGCACATAGAGCATGTCGACATCATGCTTCAATGCAAGGATGAAGACACTTGATGAAAGGAGGCTTCAAGGCATGAAAGAGGACATTGGCATCATGGAGGGTTTTCACATCAATATCAACACCAAGATTCACGAGTTTAGGATGGCAACATGAGGAGCTAAACCTATTCAAAGCTTTCAACAAGGCAATACAAAGGAAGGAGCACCTCAAGGCACAAGGACAATGTCAAATGATGATCAAGATATTATGAGGATTCAACAAGGAAGAAACAGAAGACTATCTTGCATTCCCTTCGAAAATCCAAGAATAGCAATCAGTAGAATAAGGAGAAATCAATAAGGATTGCTTTAAAATGAAGGGATCTACAACACGATAGGCCATATGTAAGACATCAATCACTAATGATCAAGGTATTCAAGTTAGAGTTACAAAGGTGATCAAGGTTGGATAGATCAAGAATAAGTGGGTTCTACATCAAGCCTAGGCATTACAAAGTCTATATCAAACATATTCACCAAGGTGAATTACCCCACAAAGAGGTAGATTTTTGAATCTCAAAGAGGATTTCATCAAAGCAAGCTATTCAAGTCAAGTATATGCACCATGAAGTTGAAGCGAGAATCATCGATATGGAGATGCAACAAAAGGAGGACCAAGCATCATCAAACATATACTTCACTAAGCACATGGTCACATAAAAGGATCAAGAACTATCTGGAAGATGGAAGGACACAAAAATGATCAAGTAGATAGTTTTAGAAGAATTAATCAAAAGCTAAGGACTTGATCATCTAGATGATACAATTTGGGAATATGTTCCACCACCTTCATCATGTTGAGAAAACTAGATAATGTTGAGTATCAAGAGATATTGCTCAATCACATAAGCTTTGTGATGATCGACTTGGAAAGTTGAGTTGGCATCCAATCATCGTCAACCTAATCAAGTGAAGCCACACTGACATGTCCAAGTTCATCGTACTTGATTAATCTAATGAATGAGCTAGTGACACATTGCAATGCATCAAAGTTTGTTCAAGCATACCTAACCTATTTCCTCATTGGTTAGAACTCAAGGTGGACATGTGTCCTATTCAATGTAATTATTTAATTGGCTAGAATGGAATTTGTTATAACAAGCCCTAATTAGGGTTTCACTATATTATCTCGACTATTGATTTGATAGTCAATCTAGGTCATTCATTATAATGGGGGTCTATAAAAGGCCTATCCTTTTCATTTGTAAAGGTTAATAGTTGCTAGTCAACAATTAATAGTTCATAGATACCAGTTAGATAGAAAGTATAGTAGAGTAGGAGGAAAGAAGGAATTGTTGCCAAGACTTGTTGATTTTAATACATGATCTTCATTGAAGAATGGTGGATTTCTATGTGTAATTTCTACATGTTGCATGGCTTCTTGTTACTTCTCAAGTTTAGATAAATTTCATATATTGCAATGGAGAAATGTGATGATTTCTTGATGGAATTCTTGTTCATACTATTTGTAATTTGCTACTTGTAAGTTGCAATGTATGGTTAGTCTAAACTTCATTAAGCATAAGTTCAATTGTGAATGTTAACTTAAATTGCGCTAGTTTTGGGTATTCGAATGAATGTTCATGATATGAAAACCCTTTGTTATTCCTTAGAAGATTGCATTAGTTTTGTGTACTTGTTTCTACATGGTAGAGCAAAGCTTGATTATGGAATTCATCTATCAAATCATCATCCTTTATTGTCACTATTCTTAGGATTAAATTAGATCTCTAAACCCTTTATCTCTTTTGTCTTTTATTTTCCAAGCAAGTTAGTGTAGAGTCCAAGTTCCGGTAGAGTTCAAGAAAAATATAAGCCCCCTTGCGATTCCAGCAAAATCACACCATATTCACTAAGTCTATCCCATGCAATTAAGTTTCATAGTTCGTATTGGAAACCTTGGAGTTGCTTTGATTGATCACTTTGTTTAGCATTCAAAGTTTCTTTGTTCAAGAGATGATAGAATACCTTGGTATTTTCTTGTATTCGCAGTGCATAAAAAAACATCAATAGGTGGTTCTAGATGAAAGATAGTTGTGGGTTTGCATGCATGTTTAGTGCATGATTCAAGGAGGTTGTTTGCAAATTTCTCATTAAGGAGATGTTGGTATGCAATCATTAGTCCCTCATCATCTCTATAATATTTTCTTGATAGATTCCTTAACTAGTGGAATTGTTTGGCAAATTGGATTTGGAGTTGATTTGGTGTCTTTTTCTTGAGATCCATATGGTATTTCTTTGTATCTTAGTTTGGAATTTATTGATGTGATGATGAGTTTTACATGCATCATTGTTTTAGATCTACAAGTTACGCAGTTGTATGGATTTAATCCACTCATTGGTGATGCAGAGCCCTTGTTGCTGAGACAGGATCCTTCACTCAAGAACCCCAAACAAGGACCCTACAACTTCTACAAAGAAATCAAGGGTTGGATTGGTTTCAATTTGATTGTTTTCATACCTCTCCCCATACTAAGCCATCTAGACAATGCCAATCCCACAGTGTCTCACAAAAGTCTATCAGGACTCAAAGGCCACTACACCCAACCAAAGGTGGAAACACACTTCCTAAGGCAATGGGGACCTCCAATACCTTGATTTACTATCCTATATGTTTAACAGACCTATTCCAATAATCAAACATGATGTATTGAGAAAACTTAGTACTGCTGCTACAATTAGGCCTGTGACGCCTAGTAGCCTTGCTAGTCTGAAAAACTTAAGGTTTCTTGTTAATTTCTCAAAAGACCTCTACAAATGAGAGTGGATTTTTGTTTCATTAAAGTTAGTGCCAAAGGTTTCCAAAAGGGTTTGGGCAGATCCAATGTCTAAGGGTTATAAACCCAACTTCACTCCTAGGCCTAATAGCCCTAATTAGGCCACCTTAACAAAGGAAGTATACTCAAAACCTACTACCTGGGAAAAGTAAGACCTAAGAAATGTGGGGGACATGGATAAAACATAAATTACCAAGTTATAGCCCTTGGCTACACCGCTATCATCATTTGTGGGGTCAGATGCATACCTAGCCAAGGTGGTCACATAGAGATGGCCACCTCTAAAACTTCAAACCCTTGCCTTTACCTGTCACTTCCTTGCAAAAGGTATTGGAAATATTAAATTACATTTTCACCACTTGCTTCACCCCAAAGGCCATACAAATCCCATGAGGTATCAGCAAGAAAAACTCATATTTGCTGTCAAACCCTAGGTAGATTGTCAAATCTGGGGTACCTTCACAAAAAACCACTTTTCTCATGGCTCCAGAAGAGTTAGAGGCTCATACTTGTTGCATTGAAAAGTTAAGTCATGTTAATTTCATATTCAAGAGGTTTTATGCCCTAGAGAAAGCCGTACTATATGGAATACAGGAAATAGCAGCAAAATGCAGGAAAAAGATAGATTTTTATTGGTTTCTTTGTTCACAAAACTTTCATTTTCCTTCAACAACCTTGAAAAAGGTTGGAATTAGACCTTTAATGACCCTTAAAATATTTATCAACTGATTTTTGAAACCAACATGGCGGTTTGGAGGAAGTTGCAATTTTGGGTTAAAAGTTGTCATAGTTGCTTGACAACTTTTGACATTTTGTCCTCCTAAACACACCTAGACACTAATTGACCCTGAAGACACTTAAAACTCTTCAAATTCACTAAAAATTCCTTCAATTCATGAATAACCCCAATTTCCATATATCCAAGGTGGTTTATAACACACCTACCTAGGACATAGGCTTACAAGGTGGGGTGACTTATTACATCAACTTGAAAATAAACCAAAACTATCCTTAAGTGTTTCAAAAATTGAAAACCAATCAAGAGGAGTTTGATTCTTCAAGAATCCAATGATTTGAATTTGAATATTCCCCTGCATCAATTGGCTATAGTGAGATGACTTGAATGTGGATTGTCTATATCCACAAATCTATGGTCATTTGTGCATTGGTATGTTGCACTGGGATGGGAGGAAGGAATATTAGAGTACCTAGATAGTTATATATTGCCACTCTTAGTGTGGGCCACTATTAAGGGATTCTTTAATGGTCATGGAAGGCATAAAATTTAGTTTGCAGCAATGAAGTTCCCTCAAAGGGCATGATGCCAAGCTTTTTTTGGGCGAGTTACCTCCCCATTTGATGGGGAAGTTGCAGCTTTTTGGACAAGACTTGGCTTTGATTGTGAAAGTTATGCTTGCATGATTATGAAAGGATATAAATTTTACATGTAGGATCTAGATGCTTTCTTTCCTTACCTATGCGGGGAGAGATTTTCCTTCAAATCATGCCCAGCCAAGGTAAACCTCTTTGGAATAATAATAACAAGCATTTCTTTAACAAAGTAAATTATATATAAGAGCAGTATATGCATGGATTTACAAAAGTGTCATGCAGAATGTAGATCTATACCTTGTTACTTAAAAATAGAAGTTCTTCTCCGTGTTCATTTTTCCATTATATAACTTGACCTTGAGCAACCTTTTGACTATCAAGAAGTGATTGCTTCAAATGAAAGTAGTGATAAATGTCACTATCAACAAAAGAACAACCAATAAATGATAAATTTGCAGTGAGATCATAGTGCCTAAATCAGTCTAAAAGCTTATAAGGATTAGAACCAAGCCATATAAGCTTCAAGAACAATTTGAGAGCATCAAAGTCATCTACCAGACATTAGAAATTGTCAAATCAATGACACATTCATATCAAGCATCTTTACTTTTTTGAAAAGTAGACCACATTTCAGATCTAGATGACACCATAATGACTTTGATTTCCTCTTGCAAGATATTCCTCCATCATGTATTGCTTCATCGAAGTTCAAATTTTCTTCTTCAAGGGCTCTCAATGATTCTCTATATAGGATTCTTCGTGTCTATGGGATCCACTTCATTGGGAGGCCTACTTAAACATTTCACATCAGTTTGTGGACTCTCACCTTTCAAACATTTCACGTCTTATAATTGAGCTTCGCTTTGTCTCAAGAATAGTTTAATACTCTCTACTTAACAAGGCCAACCACGTGAAGGTGGAAGCTCATTTGGCCCTCCCCCCCCCACCCTAACATCACTCTAAATTCCCCATTAACATCTAACATTCATTCATTCTTTCATTCATTCTTTCATCCATTATTAAAATATAACATTCATTCATTATCACATAGCGTTCATTAACACATAAAATCCATCAACTTTCATTAAAATGCAACATTCATCAATAATCATCAACACATATCATTCATGAACATTCATTACACATAAAAATCAGTCATTATCAAATAAGGTAGATTACAATCATTTTTTTCTTTGTTTTTTTTTGAAGCTATGAAAAGGCTAAGTGGAACATTGGTTTCTTCAACATTTCCCCCAATTGTGGATGTTACGCCCTCTTCTCGTGCTCTTGATGTATGCCTAGTCCTATACAAAGGATGAGGATGTTGAACCAAAGGGGGGTCCTCTGCAATAACAAAGAATTGGGTTAAATTCAAACCATTTTTTTATTATTGTTACAAGTATTTCATTAATTTAAAGAACACAACCGTTACACTCTTTACTTGATGGGGCCACATCATCTTCCACATCATTTTGTCTAGCCTCAACCTCGACATGCTGAGCACCCTCTAGATCCTCTGGAGTTGAAATACGAAATGTTACATTAATCAATACACCAATTGCAATTAAATTTGTTTAAAGGAATAATAGTGGTCCTCTTTACCTGATTGGGGAACATCATGTTCCTGATGTTGTCTATTTGGATCATGCTCCACTTGGTCATCACTGGATACATGCTCTAAAATATTAACAATAAAGGTTACATTAATTACTACACTAATTTTCAATTTAAGATGTTTAATTGTATTAATAATTACATAAAAAAATTTGAATAGCAAATGAATACCTCCACTACTAGGATGCACATCCGAACCTTGATGTACAGGTTCTGTTCCATGATTATCATGCTGCATTGCAATGTCACACGCAGTGTTATCATTGCTTGCTTATTTAAAAAAAATATAGTCACTTTATGTTGAAACTTAACATCAAAGGGATTATTGGTTAAGTATTCAATTTGAAATAATTTTTATTTAGCTTAATTACCGTTGTGACAGTTGCATCAGAATCTCGTGTTTGCCCACTCAATTCTCGTAGCCATTCAACCACGACTATATAGCCTTTCTGGTAGCCAATTCTCTTGTGATCTTCCATGGGTGCTCTATTGAATTCAGAGCCCTGCATTTTTACTTAGTATTGTGAATTTTGCTTGTATTGTTTGATCAAAAAAAATTTGTTTACAATTTATAAATATTTTGATGTGATACTTAATTTACTGATTCTTACAATTCATGCGGCAAGTTTCATATAACCACCAGAGCCGAGTTTGTGTTGCCCATGCTTTTCTTGTCTTGCCTTGGTTGCCTTTGACATGTCACTCAATCTATGAAAAGTTTGAAATATGTTATATTATATAAATATAATGAATAATTAGTACATATTCACATTCTTAATAGTATCACATACCTTCTTCTGGCGTCTGGTGGTGTATTTCCTTTTTTCCTTTCAATTGTCTCCTTTGCATCCAAAATCAAATCATTCTACTCCATCTCTCGAATCATGGGGGGACGCTCATACTTTACATTCTTCTCTAAATGTGTCCTATATTGGTCCCTCACATACTTTAGATATGTGCTAGCTTTTTCCAGGAGCTTAGTCTTGTCAAATGTGTCATTTCCAAAAACCCTACCATACGGTTTGTGAGTTCATCTTTTAACTTTTTTTCTTGGTCATTCCACCTTTAAAGCAAAACCAAACCTGTTAGATTTAGAAAGAAACTGAAGCTACCTTTGATATAGTTCAAGAAATGGATAAAAGGAAAACTATTCTAGCAATGATATGAAATCAAAATAGTGGATAAGGGTTAGTTCATGTATGATGTTCCACCTTTTACGTATGGTGGACCCAAATATCTGCAATGAAATGTCATTAAGATTTTTATAAAAAATATCATTTCCTGCAAAAAAAAACATGGGATCATTAGTCCAAAATGAGTGATCAGTAAGTAAATTACAATTAGACTATATATAATAATATTTTTAAAGTACCTGGAACCTTCTGTATCTTCAAGGGAATCAATTCTTCGTCACTCACCACCAATGTGGCCTGCAACATTCCCGTACTAGCAATACAGGAAGACCCAGGAAATGATGGTATGTTATCAGCAATACTCACCTCTGGTGCATCCTCATGTGCATCTCCTGCCACAGTAAATGAATCCACTATGAAATGCCTCCAAGAAAGAACACTTCAAGGGTAATAAACACACAACGAAAGAGAGAGAAAAAGAGGGATCTACCACCAGTGGGTGGGTGAACACGAGCCGGTGCAACAAATGATGTCTGCATGCTATGTGTTGCCGACATTGCAGTCGGCAATACAGTTGGGCTTGACCTCGAACCCATGTCAGCACCTGAAGAGTAATACATTAAATATGTAAAACATTAAAAAAGAAAGTTCACAAGTCCAAAGGAGTGGTTTTAATATATAGAAAATGGTCATCACCTGAACTACTCGCAATACCCTGATCATCACCACCAAGATGATGAGGCCCTATAAATTTCTGTAAAAACAACACATACATATTTTAGTTAATGACATAAAAGAGATAAAAATATAAACCATTATTGAACTTTTGCTATGATTAAAGCTTTCATTACTCCTTACTTGCAAGTTTTCCATTGTCGTCAACAATAGTTGCACCCTCTTTGTTATCTCATCAGTCTAAGGACTTATGGTTTCCAAATCAAGAATCTCTTGCCTAATTTTTCTAATATTCTTATGTACAAATTGCATAGGGTTTGCGGTAAGTGTGATGTCATTAGTGCATAACACTGTCGAGTGCCCCACATCTGTATGGAGGTGCTGAGGTACTACAGGTTCCTTTCCCTTATCCCAAACATCTGTCTGTGACAAGAATATAATTAACACTATCAAAATTGCTTCAAAACACTCAAGAAAAGATCATAATGTAACAGTTTGATTCTTTCTAATTTGTACAATTACAATGAGGTTTAACTACTCCATAGAAGTGTCAGGACCTACACCCCTATCTGTGCTATGTGGTGGATCCATGTGGCCCTGTGACAAAAAAAAAATATAAAAATGTTAGCAAAATGAAACCAATAGACTTAGCAAAAAAACTTAATAATACAATGGTTTATTGGATTCATTAATTGGAAGTTGGCTTAAATGGCATATATATAGTACGTACCACCCCCATGATAGTAAATTTGTTTGTATCTATACGATTCAAATTGTAATCGATTAGCAGCTCTTCCCTTGCACTTATTGATTTTATCATACATACAAACACACAATTTCCCTCACATGCCTCAAATATGCAATTGGGTTGCTTATTAGTTGACCCAAGTCATGTACTATTTATTAAACCTGCAATATTCCTTGTTGCTTTTGGCCTTCCATCAATGTATACAACCACTCATTTACTTTGATCATTATCTTTTTATTGTATATAATTGGCTGACAGTGCATACCTACGCATACTTTTTTTATATCGAACAATTTGCATCCAATCATTATAATTGTAACAAGGTCCAACAAATTCCATCAATTCAACAACTTTGTTGTAATAGACCTTTATGTTGTCCATGGAAAATAGGCCCGAACCATGTAACGACAAAGGTGCTATGCGATATATCCTCTCATTAACACAAAAATCAATGTTTATTGGAGGAAGTTCCTTGGGTACACATTGTTTTAGTAGATGTTTGTACCTCAAGGGCACCTCAATGTCACCTTTGGTCTCATCATCATAGGAACATGACCCCCCTTGACCTAGAAAAAATTCCATGCATTTATTGAATTTTCTTCTAATCTTTTGACCTCTAGTTGATCTCCCTATTTGAGATCTACTACATGTCTCACTTTCCTCTTCTATTCCTGCATTTCCCTCACTCGAGGAAGACACATCTGACAAATACCTATTTGGTGATACCTGTGCACCATCAAATGAGAGAGTTAGTTGGTAATGAGAGAGATATTTTGCAAATGAGGGTAATATTGATGAAGAAGTCGGCCATAAAGTTGATGTTGAGATTAAAATTTGAGTAAGTCCAACTGGGGCCTCAAGTGTTGATAACTATATTAGATTCGCTCCTAATGTTGATGTTTGAAAAACTAAGGAAGTTTGTTTTTCTTGTAATTTTTTAAAAATATATTATTTCTATAAGGTGTATTGACTTATACCCATCAATCCATGAGACTGTGCAGGATCCTCATCAAAGGGGTTCAGGTTCCTGCACCAACAATTGAGCATCATAAGCATTACATTTGTAATTTGATAAACAATAAATACTGTAGTATCATAAGCATCATAAGCATCACATATGTATCATCATATATGTAATTGAGCATCATAAGAATCACATATGTATCATCATAAACATGTAATCCATCACATATGTATCATAAATCACCATCCATCACATAGCTAATAAGTAGTCCACATTCCATAAATAAACACAAAGTTCAAAAAATGTCACATGTATCATCATAAACATGTAATCCATCACATATGTATTTTAAATCACCATCTATCACATAGCTAGAGGTGCATCATGAATTAATTAAGTAATGACATTAGAATTCAAAACATATAAATTATTTATGTAACCATATAAGTCAAATCAATTTCTATCAAGATATCAATATTAAATAGATAATATAATAATCGCATCTCATACATTTCATTCATGTCATTGATCTTCTTCTTCATCCAACTCATCATCATGACCATCATCATCATCATCATCATCATCCTCATCATCATCATCATCATCATCATCATCATCATCATCATCATCATCCTTGTCATCGTCATCGTCATCATCGTCATCATCGTCATTGTGTTTGTCATCGTCATCATCATCACCATAACTGACACCCTCACCATCACCATCACCATCATCATCAGCAACAGCACCATCATCATCATCAACTTCTTCTTCATGTACATTTGCATCAGGAACATCATCGAGTAACTGTCGATTGTGATCATCTATATCATCTTCTACTTCTTTGGTATCTTCTTCTTCCATCACATTATACATTATCGGCCTTCCTCTTGGATCATGTCTAACAAAAAATGACCAAACCAGTTTATGTGGAACCTCCGAGTAAAATACCTACTTACATTGACTTGGAAGAAAATAAGGCTCATCCCCAACTCATTCAAACGACCTTGTATTAACCATTGTAAATCCATTATCATGTTCAATAACAGTTCTATCAGGATCATTTATATTCAGTCATAGCCTATACCATTTGATGACAAATAGAACTAATTTGAAGGAATTAAAGTCACACTCAAGTATATCATCCAAAATGCCATAGTATCAATTTTGAGACACTTGAGGATGTATGTCATTTCTGGATGAAATATTGGTCACCTCAAAGATTGCAGTTATCCCAGAATCACAAGTTTTCTTCATGTCATCCAACTGTTTGATGTGAAATTTATGACCATTGCAGCACATAGCCTTGTGGTGTTTGACCTACAATATGTCTAACATATTAAAATTATTGCATCATGAGTTGATAAAAATACGGGTGATTAATAAAATTATACGTACCTATTGATCTCTTAAACCATATGCTAAATCAATTTCCCTTTGTGTAACATTGGACTCTCCATTATGATGAGCTTCTTTAACCAATGAAGCGACACAATCCCATGTTAATGTGTGACTAGAATGTTGACATTGTTCAATCCACATCGTCATCCAATCAAGATTGTTTGCAATATACAAATGTAGCGCATCGTACTCCCGACCAACTGTATAAATAATTAATAGACCACTTACAATTGATTTATTTAGAAGATGAAGAATTAATTTACTACAATAACATCTTATAATTACCTCTCACTTTCTTCAATCTACCTTTCCCCATCAAGTGCTCCCCTTCGAATTTATTAATGGGGTTGGGATCCCAAATGCGATCTACGTGGATTTTTGCTGCAAACTTAGGAAGATATTCAGTAATGTACACCATAGCTTGGTATACCATATATCCCTCCACCATAGAACCCTTAGGATGTTCTCTTTGTTGAATGAAATCCTTCAAAAATTTCAAGTGCCTCTCAACCATCCACATTGACCTAGTGTGTACAGGTCCACACAATTCGATCTCCTCAACTTGGTGTATGAGGTAGTGTTCTTGTGCATTGAAAAAAGTTGAAGGTAGACACTTTTGCATTTCACACATTAGATGAGGGATTTTTCTCTTCCAATATTTTATATCTTCCTTGTGGATTTCTTTAGATGACAACCACCTAATTAAAGAGATTAAAGATGCAAAAATATATAAATGAGACTTTACAAAATAATATACAAATATATTGCATAACAAGTAAAACAAATGGCAAATATAATATCTATACAACAAATTGAACAAACATCACTACTTACCTCATGTATTTTCCAAGATCATATATGACTTGCTTGATATTATTGTCGAAGTGGTTTGGGAGAGATAGAGGTAGAACATACTGCAACAATTATAAAATAATATTTTCATTGTTTTCAACATAATACAATGAAAAGTACATGCACAGTATACAAATATATAGTAAATACACAAGAACATGAATTACCTTATTGAAGGTATGCCAATCATGCATTTTCATCCCTGGCCCAAATTCACTCTTCTTTGATATGAGATTCTTTATGTTCACAGCAAATCCTATGGGAAATCAAATTTTTTGTATGACTTCTTTTATAGAATTGCTTTGCTGCTTCGTTAATAACCAAGGAAGGGCACTTATATTAATTTTATCTCCATTGCTATTTGATTGAATGACATTTTTCATTTCATGATTGGATTCCACAATGTCACTACAAATTTTGACAATTTTTTCTTTGTCACGCCTTCCATCCAATATTTTCCATAATGTCTCTATTATATTCTTTCCAATATGCATTGTATCAAACAAATGCACAATTTGTAGCTGCTCATAGTAAGGCAACCTACTACATTGTCTAGGATAACTTTTTAGTCCCTTTGGAAGGTGGCCATCCATGCCTTGACAAGCATCAGTATCATCAATTACATCATCAGTAAACAAAACACGATAGAAAAATTCAAATTCCAAACATAAACCATTAGATGGAATGACATTACCTTGACAATTAATTCTATTATATTCCAACTTCCATAAATGAGGAGTCATTCTTCGTGGCTTTGATGTAGTCTCTTCTTTCCCATTGAAAAGATGTTTTTCAGTATTTTGGTACTTATGATTTTTGTGAAGGAAGTGCCTATACTCACTAAACACCTGCTTTCCTAAACTTTTTGAATGATGGGATTTCATCTTTGGACCACAAAATAGACATGCAAATTTTCCCTTTGTTTGAAGACCTACAAGATAATGTATAATTCTATTAAAACTATTAATTTTTATAATTATAATTATCATGAGCAACTTGAACACTATAATGTACCACAAAAATGTGTTAGCCCTGGGGCATCATGTATTGTCCATACAAGCATTGCATCGAATTGAAATTATCTTTGTCCTATTGGACTAGAGATGTCATACATGGTCACACCATTCCATAACTCCAGCAACTCATCGATAAGAGGCTCAATATATACATTCATATCTTTAACTTGGTACTTGCCTAGTGGAATGAACAAAAACATTACATAATTATTATGACCATTTTACTGCAATATTTATAATTAAAGGTAGATGACTATTAAATGATAAAATACCTGGAAAAATCATTGCCAACATTATGTGCTCCCTCTTTGTTGACATCCATGGACGAATATTATTGTTGATAACAAAAATAGGCCACACCGAGTAAATAGATCTCAACTCTCCAAATGGATTGACACTGTCCACTGCCAATGAAAGCTTGAGATTACGAGGTTCTTCTTTAAAGTGTGGCCACTTTTCCTCTATGTCCATAAATGTTGAACCATCTGCAGGCATTTGAATAATGTCATCTCGACTTCTATTGCGTGGATGGTAATCCATAAATTGTGCCAAGCTAGTGCACCTGAATAATCATTGCATACATGGAATAATGGGAATATAACGCAGAACCTTGCGAGGCACCTTTTTTGTTATTTGATCTGTTTGATATCTAATAATATGACATTCAGGGCATTCTGTTCCAAATTCATGTTGTTTATGATACATAATATGATCATTGGGACAGGCATCTATTGTTTGATACTCCATTCGAATATCTTTCATAATGGCAGATAATTCTCGGTATGAGCGAGGTAGAATATTTTGCTGGTGGTAAGAAAAACTCACCTATCAGTCTATAGCAAAAAGAAAAATTTGAGGTGTTAATATAAAGAATATTAATGGTACATGACTCACCATTTATTAACTGTAATGACATGTATGACACACCTTAACATACGAGAGATTATTATGTTGGATAAACCATTCATAACCTTCAAGTTCACCAACAACAATACAACAGAGAGAAGAGTTGTTTGGGAGCCTTTGTAAAGGGGCTCATATGCCTTCTCAAGAAGAGGTAAATCATGAACATCAAGGTCATCCTGATCATCATGATCAGTTGTACCAGTACTAAATGTGTCATGGATCAATGTATTTGTACCATCATATTCAATTGTGTTTTCTGTTGCATGATCGTCATCTTCCATGGGATCATTATCTTTAGCTTTGATATTCACACCTCCATGTTCCTCCACTTCCAAAACCATATTCTCAAGGTTTTGTTGATCCATACCATGTGCTCTAGGGTGCTCCACCTATGTAAAATTGATATACATAAATAAACCATGATCATGATCTCATTATCAAGTGATTTCTTATGTATATAAATTGTTAAAATAATATAATGAACAACTTACCAGTGGATGATAATCATGTCCCACTTCAATGTGACCATGCTGCCTACAATGTTTCTTAGCTGTTTTTATTAGAAGTCTTCTAGTCTTTAAGCCCTTACAAATTTTGCAGGGACAATAACATTTCCCATCACCTTTTCTTTTCAAGTTAGACCATAATCTAGCAATTTTCTCCTTATTTTGTTCTTCATTGATATTATCTGACATGGTCTTTCTTCATAGGCAAAAAAATCAGGCTATGGAAACTTCAGTGCAAAAGCTTCATAAAAATTGCAAATCGAACCAAAACCATTGAACTTAATAGAGAACATATTTAATGTAGCTGATTGTGTGAATTTCTAAGCATTGTGTCTGCCAATTCTTACTAAAAGTTTGCCTGTTGCAAACTTTCTGAGAGACATTTTTGAGTATTCTAAGCAAAGCATTTATTTAAACATACACTTATTCATCCACATTGCAGGGATAACAATACAAGGCTCACATATTGGTCTAAGAGGATGCCATGGTCTCACAAAGTAACCAAGAACCATATGAAATGATGGTCGTCTTGAATCCACACACAACTAGGGAGGATCCATACGATTATGTATGACTTCCCCCTTGTTTGTTTAATGGGATTAGCCAGCTCCAAGACATAGCCGTCAATAATCACTACGAATGTACAAGTGCATCGTAGCTACCCATACAACAAACACTTACCCCTATCCTCAAATTTTCCCAATGTTTGATTCCTTATATACACTCATCCAAGGTTATCTATGTCAATCTTGGTGAGGAATCACATCACAACAAAGAAGGCAATATTTAAAAATAGCAAGAGTTTCACTAAACTACCAAATATCATAAATATTGAAAGAAAGAAAAAATAGTAACAATAATAAGTCAAATAAATGTGTTCAATTCCAATAGCAAATCAAACATAGCCACAATAACTACACAATAGAGAAAACTCACAATAGTGATTAAACTAATTCAAACAAGATAAAATAAAATTGTTGGCCAATGCAACAAAGATGAGAGATCATCAATAATTGAAGGAAACTTCACAATCTTTAAAAGTGCACATTACATAGCCATACAACTAGAAATTGTGGCTAAATAAAGTGAAGATTCATCATGACTCCAATAATAGTCCCTCATGTGTGCATTTGTGGCATGAACACAAAAACTCCCACATGGCATGGCCATGTACCTAATGGAGAAGACATGCCTAGGCTACATGCCCAAAAAAATGACTATAATAATAGTCCCTCATGCATGCATTTGTGGCTTGCACACTACAAATCCTAACATATCATGGCAATACACCTCATAGAGAAGACACACCTAGGGCCACATTACACATAGCAACGTGCCTCACAAAGAAGACATGCATAGGGCACATGCCACATAGCCTATTTTCTAATCGAGGATACTTTTTGGAGTCAAACTAGCTAGAAGAACCACTAGAAGGTCACCTAGGAGATCCACATGGATGAAAAAGAGAGGCCATGTGCAACCAAATAGGTCACAATGCTCCAGTGACCATGATCCATTTGACCAACTAATGAAGATACCTACAACCAAGAAGATTGATTTCTATGAGTCGAGAGACTCCTACTTGTCTAGTGTTCTTAATGAGCAGCCCTAGGAGTAGGAAGAAGATGAAGGAACTCTATCCATGGTACATGAGGCATTACATTGATGTTTGACAAATATCTAATGGTGAGCCACTTCTAGGACAACTTTGTTGGTGTGTAGCTAGATCTTTAATAACATTAGAACAAATTATTAATTGAGAAAAAAGTGAAATATTTTATTAAAAAATGAAATGAAAAACTTATAGTTTTATTTATCTATCCATATGTTGCGTAGACTCCAACTACACATAGCATGTGCAACAAGGGTCTTGGATGCTCAGATGAATTAATGTTACCCCACAGGTAAGCCTCAGACAAGACTACACTGGGCAAAGTGGACCAATTTAGGCTCTAGAAAAGTAAAGTAGATGGTGAGAAATTTATATTTCCAAATCAAGATAAATGACTATAAATGCCATCTTTTAAAGAAATTGATATTCAAGATGTGGCTTATAGTTACATAAATTTGTGTTTGGACCCCAACTTCCAATCTTTCCACCAAGGTTTAGAAGATTGAATGCTCATTTTGTGAATCATATCAAGTAGAATATCCTCTATAACAATTTTAAAAGTCTCATGATCATAATTAGAAAGGGAATACTTAGCCTTTGTCTCAATTGATGACATGAGACTCAAAATTTCTAGAGAATAAATCCTTTGGGCATTGGATATATTTTTTGTGAAATTGCATGGCCCTCACCCATTGCAAGTGAGCCAAAGGATGACCTTGATATTGTAAAAGAGGAAACACCAAATGTTCTACTACCTAAAGGAAATGACATCTCAAAAATTGAAACCAGTCAAGACAAGTGAAGGTTTAACAACCTCCCAAGTTCTCCATATAATTTTAGCCACAAAACCTCCATTGATGTGAATAAAATCCTTCATGGTGAGAAATGTTTAAAAACTAATCCTTCTAATATTGAGACAAAGAGATTTGGACATGAAGTGTTAGCTTTGTTTGCCAACTCATTGTTGTTGGCAATGTGGAAAAATATAGAAAATAATTTTTATTTGCAAGGTTCTACATTAATGTGGGTGAGGAAAAAGTTCTTCCTTCTCCAATTACATTATCATGTAGGTTGGGAGTTTCGGTGTAATAGATCAAATATATGGTCTCTTTGGTTTTTGAAATTAATATTTCATGGTTGGCTATGCCTCTCATGGGTTTAGGGTTGGAAATCATCTTCATCCAAATAAGGAGGATGAGCTTAGACACATTCTAAATATGTCATTCTTGGTTTCAATTTGTGAATGAGCTTAGTAAATGGTTGTTTCCTAGAGGAGTATGCCTCAATAAGGCTAGTGAAACTCATTGGGGGAAATGATCTATGGACTCAAACAAGGAAAATACGTAACTAATGTAATGAGAAGAGCTTTAAGGGTCCCCCTCTCCCCTTGGATTCATATCTTAGAATTGAAGAAAATCATATTTTGATTGAAGCTAAGTATATGGACGCTTGCAAGGTATAGAGTTCCTTGGTGAAGTTCAAGTCACTTTAAGTTGTGAGTTTTGTAGATATTTTGGGAATTTTTCCTATATTTGTTTCTAGTGCCAGTAATAGAGTGATATTCAGTTTTTTTTGTTTTGTTTTGTTGTTGGCTCTATGTGAGCACTTCTATTACCTTTTGGCTTTTTGCTTGTCTCTTTCTATGCTATATACAAGGGTGAGGCCCTTTCAAAACTCCCTTTTCAAATTCATATAGCTATATCCTAAAGCATTCAACTTAATAAAAAATATTTGCTGACAACACATACTTACACATACCATGCTCTTTTGCCACCCAAGTACTAGTGCTACACATTTTCAGTAGATTGATAAAAAGATATACAATCATTCAACAAAAAATGTTAAAATGTATCTTTCACAAGCTATACCTACAACCTCTAAAGTAGTTTTTTAGTGGAAATTAAAGACTTACAAAATTAAATAAAATATAAGACAAATGGAAAAAAGCATAATCATGCCAATCTATCTGAATTTAACACCTTCTTTAATTGTCCTCTCGGTATATATTTCTAATATAGATACAAAGTACTTGTTCTTTGAATAATATTTCGAATATGAATATTTGTTTTCTTAACTCAAATGTTTTACTTTCTACTCCAAATTAATTAAAATGTCCTAGTCCTTATTGTAAGTCATATTTCCAAGAAAGGGACATAGGAGACAAATGTGTTGGATCTACACCCTTGTGGGATATGTGGACTATAAAATAATTAAAAAGGTATGTTGGTGGAAAGGCAAATCTAATGCAAATTATATCAAGCTAGATTATGGGTAGACTAATGGATCAAATTCGTCGAGGATACTGGATGTAGGTTCCAGACATTGTACAAACATAAGTACACATGTGTTCAAGGGGATAGATAAAACCTTAATAGATAGGTGAATCTTGAGGATTTTTTTTTTCCCTTTGAGGGTTTTCCCAAGATAATCCTTACGTCTTGAGGCTCCGTTGTGTGGGTTATTTTTTTGCATCTTTCTGTTGTTTTATGTTAGAATTATGTTCCCAATCATTGAGGTTGCAAGGTTGGACAATTTGTTCAAGTATCCAAAAATAAAGTATCATCGATTAAAGATCAAAGCAAAACAAATGAGTGATCAAAATCTGATCAAGGTCATTTGTTTGTACAAGTGAAGACAAGTAAAACTTGATCTTCCAAATCACCTTATGCAAATGGAACTTTAATCATCGATTTGGGAGTGAAGGTTTTGTTCACATAAGGATGAGGTAATACAAATGGAGAACCTAAGACCAACTTGATGCAATGCGAATGAATGATGAGGGGCAGATTTGTTTATACAAATGAATAAGAAAAAGCATCAAGACCTTGTGATACCAATGAAAGGGAAATGATCAATTGAATTGAGGAGTACCACAAAGTCAAAATCCAGATGCAATTGAAATTGCAAACACTGAGGGAACAAGATCTGCTCTACCTGTGGTTCGAATGCTGACTGTAAATCCATGTATCTGACTGTGGTTTGGAAGCTGACTATGAGTGTAGTTGTTCCTATGTGCCCCCCAGTTAACTAGGAGTAAGAAGAAGCTGCCTGGTTATATCTAGATATATAGATATAGAAATAGATAAGTAGATGAGGGAGGCTACACATTTGTCATCAATGCCAATATTAGTGAAGGAAGAAAAAACAAGGAGGTCCGAGTGTCTTAAACAAGTTCATAATAGTGAACTCATCAAACAAAGAAGATCAAAATACAGATTTGTTTACACAAAAGAATGAGGAAACACCGAATTGCTTGCACAAAAGAAACATTCAAAATTTGCCCAAGTGAAAAATTGCAAAGGAACCTAATATGGCCAATCATGTTCAGGATTGCAAAGCAAGTTTATATGGCCGATCAAATCAAGTCTTGAAAAGGTCCTTCTAAATGCCACCAAAAACCTTTCCTTACTTGCAGTGCAAAGATCGCTTCGGTGGGGGGGGTGGCGGCTTTCGTTTGCTTTACACAATGAATATGCGTTGTGTTTTTTTTTTTTAATATAATGCTCAAGGTCATCAGAATTCCAACGAACACGGGCATTTTAAAAAAAAAAATTCAAATTTTCACACAATGCTCCTTGTCCATCAGAAACCTCCATCGGAATGTGACCCCAAATGTATTAGTGTAGAACTATCATTTGGCATAGTTAATTAGACAGTATTATTCATTTCATTATTCATTGTAATCATTTTGTATTAGCATGTAATGTAGTGAGCCTTCCTCCAGGTTGTATCCATTTTGTATTTGAGCACTGAGCTCTAGGCAATGTGCCTGAATACATGTGCATTCCTCTCATGTAATATTATTCCACTACTAGCCATAGTAAAATAATATTGTGGGTACTCAATCCCACCATGGTTTTTCCCTTCCCGAGTTTCCATATAAAAATATTGGTTTTATGGTTGTATGTTTATTATGTTTTTGTTTCTGCACTTTTCTTTGAGTCATTTCCATCTGGTGAGTGAAGAATCATCTTTATAAATTTGTGAACTAAAAATCTCTAATTCACCCCCATCTTAGTTTTCAATGATTCCAACACAATTAATAAAAATATTGGAAGAATATTGATGAATATAAAATGGTGTTTACCAGTCTCAAAACTCAAATTGAAGAAGCCAAAAGTGTATAGGTATTGATAAAAAAATTGCAAGTCAAAGAGGAGTGTGAATTGCTTGAGTCTAGGGTAGTATGTCTAATAAAATATGACAAGAGAACTAAATCCTTGAATGACATGTTGAGCACACAATGAAAATCCAACATCTTCACTAGGAAAAATTGTGAAAAGGGATAGTTCAAACAATATTGAAACAGGTAAAAGGAAAAATAAAGAGAAAATGAATTATGTTTATGTGAATTATGGAGAGAAAAAGAAAGATGTGGAAAAGAATCAATCAGTTGTAGAAAGGAAAAATAAATTAGATGAGAAGAAAGTTGGAAAGAATAAATATGAGGGGTTCAATAAAGTTAACAATAAAAGAAGAAAACTCATCTGATCACCCCCTACCAGGAACATCAATCAAACAGGCTCAATCATGATTCCTTTCCTAGTTATTGTGTCTCTTGTAATTATTTTGGCCATATGACCATAGAATTATGATTCAACAAGAGAAGAAATGCATTTTTAAGTAAAAATGTTTTGTCTTCTCTTGTTGATTACACTATAGTATGTTTTAGATGTAATAACCTTGTCCATTTAGAAAAATCTTGTAGAAGTAGCATTAAGCTTGCAAAACAAGACAAGAAAATGATTAGTCCTGTAAAAGAAGAAAATAAGGCTAATGATGGTGTAGATCGAAAGAAAGAACTTAAGAAGAAATGGAAGGTCCAGAAGGAAGAAAAGAAAGAAGATAAGTCTCTTCTTGTCTAAGTAGCGTTTCGTGCACAAAATAAGAATAGTACCTAATATGTTGATAGTGAATGCTCAAATGATATGATAGGTGACAAGAGTAAAATCCTTTATTTGAAGGAGATTGGTAAATGAACAATGAGTTTTGGATCGAATGATACTGCAACCATAGTTCAAAAAAGTTCAATTAGTTTTGATAATGGAAGGACAACAACATTAAAAAAATTAATGTTGAAGGGCTCAACCACAATCCATTGAGTGTTAGTCAAATGTGTGATAATGGATGAAATGTGGTAATTCATAAGAAGGGATGTGATATCACGAAGGTTGAAAAGGTAATTTTTGATGCACATAGAATAGATGGAAACATATATATACTTAAAGAGATAAAAGCAAAGAATGGAAACAAGTGTCACACGAGTCAAAAGAATGAAAGTTGTCTATGACATAAAATTATGGGACATATGAATTTTGATATTCTTATCAAGATAAACTCAAAGAAGGTTGTAAGAGGCATGCCAATTATTACAAATTCAAAAAACACTATATGCAAATGTTGTCAAATTAGTAAGGAGACGAGAATAAGTTTGAAAACCAAACAACATTCACCCACAAGACCTTTCTAGTTGGTTCATAGTGATTTATGTGGGCCTATGAGGACAAAAGGATGGAATGGTGAAAGGTACTTCATATTATTGAACAATAATTTATCAAGAATGACTTGGGTTTATTAATTAAAAGGAAAATTAGAATCTTTTGAAAATTTTAATCATTTAGAGCTATGGTAGAAAATGAAACTAGTTTAAAACTAAAATGTTTAAGGTTTGACAGAGGTGGATGATTGGCGTTGGATGAATTTGAAGAATTTCGTGAGAAACATAGCACTAAAAGACAATTTTTAGCAGGAAGACCACCACAACAAAATTGAGTGGTTGAAAGGGAGAATAGAACATTACAAGAAATAGCAAGGACCATGTTAAATCAGTCGAAATTAATTAAGAGGTACTAGAAGGATGCAATCAATAATATTGTTTACATTTTAAATAAGGCACAATTGTGAGAAAATAGTTCCAAAACTTCATATTAGTTATGTCAAGAAAATATTCATCTATTAGTCATTGTAGAATATGTGGAAGTAAATGCTACATAATGTGTGATAATGAAAATCTTGGTCAATTTGATGGTAGGTTAGATGAAGGATATTTTGTTGGTTATTGTTCAAGAAATAAGGCTTACATGTGCTATAAAATGAGATAGTGTAGGGTTGTTGAGATCATACATGTCAAATTTGATGAGGACACACATTTTGTCACAACACTTGAAGATGACTAAGATGAAATTAAACGAATTCATATTGAGCCTACATAAGAGGATCCAACAAGGAAATAAATAAAGGTACCTTCAAGAGTGTATAGAGAGACCATAAAAGAAGTAGATTATAGGTGATAAATATGTAGGAGTTCAGAGAAGGAGAAAGGTAGCAAAAAGTTCACAAGAAGAACAATAGAAAAGATTCTCTATACTTTCTATACCTGAATCCAACAGTTACATAGAGGCTAGTCAAGATGATAATTAGTTTGAAGCTATGCAAGAAGAGCTCAAACAGATTGAGAAAAATGAGACATGGGGGCTTGTCCCTAGATCTAAGGACAAGAATGTTATTGAAACCAAATGGTTATTCAAGATTACATTGAATGAGGATGGATACGTTGCTAGGAATGAGGAAATACTTGTTTGTAAGGACTATACACAAGTATGAGGTATTGATTTTGAACAAATATTAGCACCTATGGCATGTTTAGAGGCAAGTAAAATATTTATTTCTTTCTTAATTTATAAGAAGTTTAAGGTTTATTAGATGGATGTCAAATCTATATTTCTAAATGTTAACCTCGAAAAGTATACATTTAATAGCTAGAAGGTTTTACATCAGAGAAAGGTCAAAATTTTGTATGTAGACTAGAGAAGATGTTGTATGGATCAAAATGAACTCCTAGAGCATGGTACATATGCTAGATTCTCCATTCATACCTACAAAAATAAGGGTTTTCAAAAGTCTTTGTAGATAGTAATTTATATATCAAATCCAAATGAGATAATGAAATAATTGTAACTGTATATGTTGATGACATAATTTTTGGAGGAAATAGTAATGAGATGTCTATACACTTTGCTAAAGTTAAGAAAAGAGGAATATGAAATTTCCATATTAGGTGAATTGTCATTCTTTCTTGCTTTGCAAATTTGACAATCTGATAAAGGTTATTTTATTTGCCTAACCAAGTATGTAAAGGATATTTTAAAGAAGTTTTAGATGAAATATTGCAAGCTACTAGATACACCTAGGGTGATAGGATGTAAACCAAACAAAGAAGATGGATCCTTATTAATTGGTTAGAAAATATACATATCAATGATTGGGAGTTTGTTATATTGGACTTCTTCTTGGCCTGATACCATACAGGCATTTTGTATGGTAGCCAAATTTTAGGTTGCACCAAAAGAAACACATGTCAAGGTAGTCCCAAGAATATAAAGATATTTGAAATATACCATGGACAATGGTCGGTTGTATCCGAAGAATAATTATTTTAGTTTACATGCATATATAGATGTTGAATGGGTAGGATGTATTGATGATAGAAAGAGTACTAGTGGTGGTTCATTCTTTGTTGGCAAACAATTGGTTCCATGGCATAGAAAGAAGCAAGAATGTGTGCCACTTTCAACTATAGAGGTAAAGTATATAGCTATTGCTTCATGTTGCACTCAACTATTATGGATGAAACAAACTTTGAAGGAGATCAAGATAGAATATGAAGAACTAGTATTGTTTCTTTGTAACAATGCTAGTGCCATGAACATATAAAAAAAACCAATGATTTACTATAGTATGAAGAATATAGCCATTAAACATCACTTTCTAAGAGAAAAGTTTGTAGAGCAAGAGGTTCGGCTTGAATATGTGGCTTCAAAGATCAAGTTGTAGATATTTTTACAAAACCTCTTCCCAAGGAGAGATTTGCAATTAAAGATAGAAGTTGGGGATATTACCCCCCTCATTCATTTAAAAAAAATAGAGAATAAGTATACACACGGGGGGAGCATGTAATGGTTTTATTTTTCTAATTCTGGTGAGCATAAGTATTTGACTCCCTTTCTCATTGGTGTCAAAGGGAGATAAATGGATAGATAAAATGGGAGCAGTTGCAAGGGAAACAATGGTGAATATTGTAGTCGATAGAAAATAGTGTCAAAAGAGGATAATTTGACAAGATGGCAGAGAGATGTAGTGATTTTTACCATTAATGACAAAGGGGGAAATTGTTAATAGCAATAATTGTTATCATTGATGTCTAATGACAATGTGTTGTCAAAAATGGTTGTAGCCTCCACATTAAGTCATCTCATTGACATGTGTTTACTCACAACATTCAATTCTCAAACAAATTCTCAAAGAGTCAAAGTAGGGTTTTAATTGGCATTGAAGTTGGGCATTATCCCACATTTGACCCGCAAAGCATAATTCTATAGTTTATATTACCTGGCAGAATTAGCTAAAGTATTAGTGTTTGCTTGCATGATTTTATCACTTTAAGTACACTTACAAAAGGAGAGAACATACCTCACACCCTGTGAAAATGGTGAGTTTGTAGTTGATGACCTTGTGGGCTCATGTGGCTATGTGGGCCTGACTAATATGAAATAAGGTTGAAGTAGTGGTCAAAGGAAGAGGTATTGCGGGCTTGGTTGAAGACTTATGATGGAGAGAGTTTGAACCCTATGCCTGCACACTACATATGACATCACCTCGACATATCCTTTAGGTTTATTGGGCAAGTAGAGAGAAAGGAGAGTGAAACCATATGACCCCACACTTTGTATGATGCCATCTAAGAATGACTCATCAACATGTTTGATTGATCAAAATTATTTCCTTTTGTACAGGTATATAGGTGAGGGGTTTTAATGTTACAATATCACATTTGCATCCATCTAGTGTAACATGCTCACTGTTGACCTTGCAATCTAGTAGTCCTTAACTTAAGGGATGTAGCAATAAACAAACAAAATAATTTTGAGTCATCTTATGATAGATGATATTCATTAAATAATTTACTAAGTTAGCTTTGATAACTTATAGTGGTTGAATAAACTTCATCATTTAGCATATACAAGCAATGAACATCTAGCTATAAATATTTTTAAGGAAGTTACATCATACCTCCACTTCTCTCTAATTTGTAAAATTATTTCCTTTTGTTATTGAGAATGCCTAGTGTTTCCTCACAAACTAATTACAAGAAAAAAATAAGTTTGCAATATATTTTTTCTAGAGAAATTTTAATGGTACTAATATTTGTTTCCTTGTATCATCAAAATCATAATTGCTTTAGGAATTTAATAATAAACTCATTGAATTTAAGTTTAACTTATAACATCATTCATGAGACGCTCTATCTTTATTTTTCCAAATAGATTCTCATTGATATTTGGTCAATTTACCACAAATTCCCCAATATTTTAGTATTTAGTTAAATTTTTTCACCAATTACTTATCTCAATTTTAGTGTTCTATGTGGTGAATTGTTGTTTGATATAATTTATCTCCTTGATTTTCACTAATTTCTTGTATCTTTAAGCAATCCCCCTAGTTTATCTTTTTTTTTTTTCATTTAGATTTATTGTTAACTTGATTACCTCTTGGTGCATCCCAATCACATTAGTGACCCTTTCAACTATGGTTGGATTGCCACCTATGGCTTGCATAATTGATGGCCAATGAAATTAGAATATCTGTGGGTTAAAACCAATTAGAATCATGTTATCTATTCATTAATAATCGTGACTTAAATCATTGATGATACACATTAGTTTTTTATATCATTTATCACATAATAGTAACATTTCTTCATTATCATTGAATACATTAAACAACTCATCGATTAATCATGGAAAACATAAATTCCATTAGATATAACCTTTATATTTAAATCATAGATTTAATTATCATTTGAAAATAATATCTTTGATATTTCTTGGCTAATTACATATAGTGTAGGACTTTAATTTGTCTATAAGGCTAATGATCGTAGAACATGGAGATTTTGATCAACAATAATAGTTTTCATAAATCCAAATTTCAGGTCAAAAAGTGGGATTGACTCATGATGATGATTCCATTATCACTTTATGTTACAACTTTGTATTAGTCTTATTCCATAACTTCACTAAAACACTCCGAGATAGAATCTACAATAGAACATTAATACATATAAAACAAATCTATTAGACAATATACAATTAAGAGAATGATTTCATATTTAAAAGATTAAGCCCTGCACATAAATTACTTAATAAAAATAAGAAAGATTCAAAATGGACAAATAGAAATCAATTTATATACTAAAGAAATCCAATCCTATATTACATAATTTATAAAAGAAAAAACAGACCTATGCCAAAAATCTACTGAAATTAAAACGCAATTCATACAACTAAACAGCAAGAACTTCACATTTATAACATATGTATAAAAAATTACATGGTATGAGCTTTTATTCCTTAACACTTACGCAACATCCAATTCACTAGGACAAGTCGTTACATGACACCTTTTTGATCGATAAATACTCACAAACTCCTCTCTTAATATCCCATACTAAGCAATATAAGCGAACCAAACATCGTATCAAAATATCTGTAATCACAAAAATCATCATTATTAATAACTAACTACTTACGTAGCTCTGGCCAAATACTCCTCGTATCGAGCTTCAGATGGCGATTTCTGCAATTTCAAATCCTCGCGAAAGCTCTGGATGAAATCCTCTGCAGCCTTGTCCACATCTTCCTCCGCACTGTATTGTACTGGGGTTGATTTGTACCCATTAATGTGAACTGAATGAACTTCACAAGGCTCCTGCTTATGCAGCTTTGATTGCTTTGAAGATTTAACATCCTTGTTTCTCCGGGATTTGCTTCCAAATATTGTTCCCAACAACCATTGGGCACCCATCTTCAATGCCGATCTTTAGTCGGCAACAAACAATAAGAAAATTTTGGAGAAAATCCTTAGGCTACCCAAAATTAGGGTGGGTAGCTATTGCGTCCCTTCTGCTAAAGCAAAGTGGGCCAAAATGATCAGAAAGTGAATTAAACAGCACACAAAAAATAGATACAAGCAAGCAGAGTTCTGCCCATTGCAATATATAGGGTATGCACAAGGCAGGAACTCTCATGCAGTGTCTTTGCAGCCTTTGCTGATGTCTATACTATTATAAGATATTATTCGATACCTACCTGGAAATTACCATACGAAAAACCTAGAAACATTGAACTCATATCACATATATCACATTTTAATGACGAAAGGGTCCAACCTCCAGGGTAAAACTTCCGGATAAATGATAAATTACTGTGGGTAGTCACAGGTTTAAATCAAAATAAAGTCGGTATATGCTATTACCTAAGCACAAGTTGTTAGTGTGATCTCATATGCTCTGACCTAACTGATGATCTAAGCGTAAGGCTCTGGTGTGGTGTGATCTAACACTGGGATTCTTTGAGCGACCATGATATAAGGAGAGAGACGTTTTTATTGGCCTAGGGTAAGTTCGTAGTGACAGGTGTGACCTTGAGATTATCTTAACGATCAAGATGCAATTGGAACTTCCATCGACTCGACATAATCATTTCAATTCAAAGTCTGAATCTATTGGAAAGGCGAGCCTGAGTGCTTGTGGAACCTCAAGCCTCTTGAAAAGCTGTCCATGATGAAGAAAATAGATTATACATTAACAAAATAAGGTATATTTCAATTGCAGTCACATTACATACGCGATCCTTCTCAAAAGTATTATATTCAATGGGCGCGGACACATACGTCTACTGTATTCATTTTCATCGATGCCTCGAATATGAAAGGCTAAAACACAAACCTATTCACACGCATGTTTTAAGAGAACATTTTGGATTAGTGAATCAAACCATACGTTCTCGAGGGAATAAAATATGTATAAGGATTACACGTCAAATATTTTTTTATTTTTTTATTTTTGGCAAAAATTAAACATTTATTGAAGAATAAATAAATATAACTACATTAGATAGAATTTCAGATAGGGAAAGAGTTCGTTAATGTTTATGTTTTTTATTAGGTAAAATAGGTTTGAAGGGTCTCAAAACTCTTTAAAATGACCAACAACTGTCAACAAAGGATAAACAAATAAAAATTAGTACTACACCTACAACATCAAAAACAAAAACCAAACACAACCAAACTAAGAAAACAAGGCAAAGCCCAAACCAAACAGCTGTAATTCTATTTGAATCTTGGTAGCTTCCATGTCCTTATGAATCTGTTTTATAACCTAGGCAGTGATCTTCAACAACCTTTGACTGTCCTCAAGTCCTAGTTGAAGGCCCTTGCACCTTAGACACAACCTCTTTACTTGAACCAACAATAAGGCAAACAACCTCAGCCTCCTCACTAATAGCATCAAAACCCACTTCCGAGCTGTTATCTTTCTTCTCCTTCCCACCCATCCTCAGGTTCTAGACTTTCTCGTTTAGCAGACAATGTCCCTTCACATTCTTTTGAACATTTTCCTTGTTGACATTTACTATAGTATTGAGTTTCTTGTTAACCCTCATGATCAAGCTTACCAACATTCTAATTCTATCCTCCTAATTGGATTTCACATTCTTGACATCATTAGGCACCACCTCGATGAGTGCAAACATTTTTTTGGACTCATTTTTCTCCATCTCCATTTTTCCATCATCCAAAGACTGCCCACCTTACTAGAGAGGGAGGAAAGATTCTTCTTGATATCATTAATCTCATAAACAAACAAATTGGCTAAATTTTCCTAGCCTTCAGTTGGTTTTTTGATTAGAAGCTTGACATCCTCATTGACATTTATAGCATTATGCTCTAGAGTCTCCTCCTCAACACTACCACAGGAATCATTACTAGCCTACAAACTATCATCTTGAACATCCTCATCTCTATTTGGAGACATCTCTTCACAACTATGCATAATGAATAGAGGTGTGTCACACATTAATGTCTACATTAATAACTTTTCACCCCTTTCTTATGCAACTTTTCAATTGCTAATTTAAAAAAATCATAAAAAGGAGAATTAAAAACTCACAAAGATATTTTGCATGTATTAATAGTCATCCATTTGTATCCCCAATAGTTAAAATTTTACTATTTAATTAGAGGAGTTATGGAATTTTACTAGCACCAATAGCACATGGTTAATGGGGCATATGTGCATAAATATTAGTAAAAATAATTATAAGAGGAAAATTTATTGGATTAGTTGTGCAAAATTTTGACGTAGTTGTAATGGATGTTATTGGGGCATCTTTATGCAAAAATTAGATGCCACCTCTAAATGAAAAGTTTTTAACCCTTGTGCACATAACCAATAATACCACATTATTTTTAACTACCCTAAAACTAAAATAATAGATGTATGGTCTTACATCACATATGAAGACAGGAAAATAAAAATTATCAAAATTTGATATAACATTTAGGAGGTTAGGGAGTGTGAAGTTAACTATAATGGTTATAGGTAGCCTTCTGCTAGTTATAGCCATCATAACAATCAACAAGAAAGGAAAATTTTAGGGATTCACATAAAAACTCAATATACCACATAACAAAGCCTAATCTTTGATTAAGACTCACATCCCCCACAACTAACAAGAATAATTTATTACACTTGATTGTCATGTATGAGTCAAATAATTTATTGAGAATTATACAAGGGCAACTCTCCTCAATCCACAACATTCTAGATACACATATCCTTAGAAGCAAATTTGGTTAAACAATTTGCCAATTTATTCTTTTCTTTTGAAATATGAATTAAATTAATTGAGTCAAAGTTTCTAGTCAAATATAGAATATGTTGAGCCACTGAAACCAACCTCCAAAAGGACTCCTACAAATTCCATTTTTTCAATTCAAAAGTAAGAATTATATAATTATTTTCACATATAACCTTCCTTCATCCCATATCTCGTCACACAAGTTCTCTCCATAGTTGTAAGAATAGGGCAACCCTCAAAGTGATTATTAAAGTGCAATATTGTATATTTAGAGAAGAAGAAATAAATTGAATTTTTAACTATCACAAATAAATTTTCCAATACCTATAGCATCCAATGTTTCCCTTAGCAGAGACATCAATATAATTTTAATAAAACTACCAGCATGAGGAGACTTGTTTAGCTCTCTAGAGGAGTACACTCTATGATTGTGAAATGGGTAAGAAATGAGGTCTCTGGTCTAGGGATGAAAACTAACGACTCATTCACAATTTCAAAATTTCATCCATTGGGGAAAAATCAATCAGGGTCAAATTCTATCCTCTAAAAGAGGTAAGCAATATGATGCTTTTTTCCCTTTTGGATTGAGAATATATATGATTGAATTCAAGATGTAAGAACTAGTTAAAATGTCAAAGAATTGACAAGATTCAGAATAAAGACAAATATAATCTAGAAATAAGATATAGAATGGAAAGTGGCTAAAATTTGACCATAAAAGTGTTGACCATGTGTTGGGCATCCTAGACCTTGAGGTATTTTTGTCAGCTAAAACTTTAGATTCCAGATTGGGATGCTATTAGACATTTGCCCTAAAAATTCAACCAAAAAGTGTTAATCATGTGTGCAAATTATCACATGCCTAGGCTTTTTACATGTTTGAAGTTTGGAACTATATATTTTACTTAGTTATATGCAATTCTATAGTTTTTAGCTATCAAATTTGTAACCTACACATGCAAAAGAGGGCAAAATATTGCATTTTATAAGGGGCTTGCCCAAGTCAAACCCTAGGAAAGAATTTCCACTTCCATAATAACAATGTTAGATAAGAGAAGGAGCTTACCCTTGATAAAGAAGAGGCCAAAAACCTTAAAGGAAATGCTTGAATAGACAAATGCTACTTTGGTATGGAACTTCTTTCCTTGTAGCCCCACACAAAGTTTGTTTTTGCTTGATAAGAGTTAATTCATGCCTTCGTTCATGGAGGAACACATAACTTGATCATTATTGCTAAAATTGAATGCTTCAATGATTCACTTAAGGTTTCTCCTCAATTGGAGTGATATGTATGTTCACTTGAAAGATGTAGATGTTCAAATGAGGGGGTTGTTGTATTTATACACAAATTACATCATTTTGGGTTTAAACTTTCAATAAGGCCAAGATTAAGGAACACTTAAATCTTGTTAACTGAATACCGAACTGTAATGATTTTGAAATTAGGCCTATTGTGATGTTTTCACACACCACCCCATTGCAAATGGGGACCCCCTACATTTTAGGCCCTCCTGGTCTTTTGGCTTG
Source organism: Cryptomeria japonica (assembly GCF_030272615.1). NCBI lineage: Eukaryota > Viridiplantae > Streptophyta > Pinopsida > Cupressales > Cupressaceae > Cryptomeria > Cryptomeria japonica. Next base: position 634,992,865 of record NC_081408.1, read on the forward strand.
TGTTTTTGGGGTCTTTTTGCAACAGTCTTGTCAGTCTCCCTACTTTGTAGGTGTTTGAGGGTCATTTGGGTTTAATCTGCTTTTCGTTTGAGTGAGTTTGGTGAAGTCGAGGGCTTGTTTTGTCTTTTTTTTAAGGGATTTTTCCTTTTGTCCTAGATTTTAGGGGTTCTTGTTGGGGTTTCGAGAAAGATGAACATACGACTGGAATCAGGACCCTTCAAGGGACCTCCGAATAAAATTTGAGCCCAAACGGAGAAACTTTCTATTTTTAGAAAGTCCCTATTTTTTAGGGATTTTTCCGAGTGCTAGAATGTTGCCATTTTGCCAAAAATCAAACTTACTATTTTTAGTAATTTCTTTTTTAGTAAGTTTCTATTTATTTTAAGTCATTACTACACCCTGTCTAGGGATCTAACACTGACACTTGGAAAGTTTCTATTTTTGGATGGTTATTACTGGCAAGGTTAGTCAGCCAAGGCGATAAGGATCAGGCATTCACAAACAATTCTGAAAAGTCAGACAATAGAGAGAGAAAGCTAGAAATGGGTCAAGTACTGAAAGTCCATGCCCAAAATGGAAAAGGCATTCACGGGAGAAAAAATCCATAAATCCATGGACATGGTGAAAATGTGCCCAAGCCTGGACTAGAGCGCCAAAGTTGAAAAGGCATTCACAGGTTGAAAAATCTGCGAGTCCATGGACAAAGTGAAAATGTGCCCAAGATTGGATTAGGGCACCAAAATGGAAGTTGAAAAATTTGTGAGTCCATGGACAAAGTGAAAATGCGCCCAAGATTGGATTAGGGCACCAAAATGGAAAAGGCATTCACAGGTGGAAAAAACTACGAGTCCATGGACAAAGTGAAAATGCGCCCAAGACTGGACTGGAGCGCGAAAATGGAAAAGGCATTCACAGGTGGAAAAATCCGTGAGTCTATGGACAAAGTGAAAATGCGCCCAAGACTGGACTGGGGTGCCAAAATGGAAAAGGCATTCATAGGAGGAAAAATCCATGAATCCATGGACATGGTGAAAATGTGCCCAAGAATCAACTGGGGCACCAAAATGGAAAAGGCATTCACAAGTGGAAAAATCTACAAGTCCATGGACAAACTGAAAATGCGCCCAAGACTAGACTGGGGCGCCAAAATAGAAAAGGCATTCACAAGTGGAAAAATCCGCGAGTTCATGGACAAAGCAAAAATGTGCCCAAGTCTGGAGTCAAGCACTGAAATGAGATTCCCAAGGAGAGAGGGAAAATCCATGAATCCTTGGCATGGTGAAAATTTCACCCAAGCTAAAAAATTAAAACTTTGCCTAAGGCATGGAATCCAAGGAGTCAAGGATGAATAAAAAGCAAAATTCCCCTTGGGCGAATTTTTGAATTTTCTATTTTTAGACACCAAATCTCGATGAAGTATGGAAAATTTTATAAATTCTGAATTGGGGTGAAATTCTCCATCCAATGAACCTAGCTCCTAAATTTTAGGAAGATCCTAAAAAATAGGGATGTTAAAAAAAAAGACATGGACAATTCACAAAACAATGAATTCCTTCCTCAAGAGGAATTTCCGCCCCAACCTTGTGGAGGGTGCTAGAACGAAGAGTGCATGGAGAAACAAGCAAATTGCAAGAGTCCTTGACCAAGGCATTTTAGCACCCAAGTGAGAGAAGGAGCGCCAAATAGAGGGATGCAAGGAATCCATGGAATTGAAAGAATTCCCACCAAGTGTAAAATGTCACCTAGGAACACAGGAGTGCGCTAAAATGATCTTCTCATGGATAGTACACAAAGAGATGAATTCCTTCATCGGGGAAGAATTGCACCCGAGAAGAAAAAATTCCATGAAAGGGCAAGGAACAAATTTCTTTCCAAAGGAGAATTCTTCCACAACAAGAAATCACATCCAAGGATGAATTGAAGATAAAATTTCTAAGGCAAGGAAGGAATCAAGGATGAACTAAACAAGAAATTTCCCCCAAGAAAAGTTTTTTAAAAAATCCATTCCCAGGCATCAAATCACATCCAAATTTCAAAACTGTTTACAAATTTGGATTGGGAGGAGAATTTTCTATCTCCTAGACCATGGAACCCTAATTTGGAATTTTCCTAAAAAATAGGAAATGTGCAAAATTGATAAAAAACCTTCTTTGAGCAAGGAAAGTTGAAGAGACTTCAAGAAAATTCTTTTTGAATTGAATTTTCCCTCTCCAAGAATTCTAGATGTGCAGGAGCGGATATACGATGGCGGGGTCCACTTGCATGGCGAGGATCTATTGAACATGTGGCAGTAGAGTGGCGCATTCATTACCAGAATATTTGACCAAATGGTGACCCGGTCATTGCACGTTGAATTTATGGTAGACTCCTTTTCAGTGCAGCCATCGCATGTGGAAATGATGGATCATTTATGACATAATGGGGTGATTTTTACATGGATGAATGTTCAATGCATGTTGGGCGAATTTGAAGGAGGTCATGCATTTAATGCACAATGGATTCTATTTTGGACACTTTTGAATCAATTGTATATGGGAATGATGTGTTATTAATTGGAGATTCCCACCTTATTGCATCTTGAGTGGAGAATCTTTTGGGAAAAACCCTAATTAGGGTTTACATGTAATCATGGCCTAAGGCCTATATAAAGGGGTGACCCCCCTCATTTGAAAAAGGAGGGAGCCTTGTATGAAATTATTGTGATAAGTTTTGAGATAATAACAGTGAAACATTGTTCTCTGATGGTGTCCACTTAACTTATTTTTTCAAAGCTTGCATGGTTTCACCTTCCTCACTTAGATTAGAAATAGTAAAGTGCTTTGATTTCAGTGGGGAATGTAATGGTGTCTAATGAATTTCCATGGTTCATACTTTTTGCATCTTGCTGATTGTAAGTTGTAGTGTAAAGTTAGTCTGAGCCCCCTAAATTTGTGTTGAGTTCGATTGTGGATAGTAGTTTGGATTGCACCATTTTTGGGTATTCAAATGTACTTTCTTGATTTGAAAATCTTCTAGCATCCCGGAAAGATTGCACCGGTTCTTGTGGAGTTGTAGTTAAACTTGGCGAAGTAGAGCTCGGTTTATTTGGAATTTGTCCACTAGAGCACTATTCATTATTATCACTACCCTTAGGAGTAGATTTAGATCCTTCTAAACCCTTTCCCTTTTACTTTAAGTTCATTTTAGTCCCTTCGAAGCAACAACATCATAGAATTGCCATATCTGATGATGGAGTTCCAGCCACAACAAAGAAGTGGAAGAACGATGCAAACGTAAGGCCCCTTGGATTACCAGAAATCACATCAGCCAACCAAGTCATGTCCATAGCATAAAGGAACCTTGGAGTCAATTGTTTGAACTTCTTTCAATCTTAGCATGCAATCACACTTTGATTAAGAGAGAGTGAAGTGATCACTAGGCAACTTTATTCTGTGTTAGATTCTATCCTAAAAAACATGTCAATAGAATTGGCACTAGAAGGAAGGCTGGTACATACTTCAAATTTGTGGAGGTGATCTCAAGCCATTTTTTTTTACCCTCCTCATGCAACCAACATAATTGGTGCTAGAAGGAGGGATAATCGTGATTAATTCCTGAGCAACTAAACTCCTAATCATAATTCATATTTGCGAGGAGTAATTTTAAGGTCTTTTTTTTACCCTCCTCCACGCTAGTCAATAGAATTGGCGCTAGAAGGAGGGTTGATCAAGAAATTCAATTTGGTTGGAACTAGCATGAGCTTTAAAATGTAGAATGAGGGATATGTTAGATCTCTTGTATGTCAAAAAAATCACAAAAAATCAGAAAATTGAAAATTAAAAAAAATATAAAATTTCTTAATGGAGCAAGAAGTTGATACCCTTCAACTTTGGTGGAAACTGAATGCATAGTTACATCCATGGAGTTTGTCTAAATTCGCATCAAGGAATAATTGTAGAATTCATAACACTGGTAGACACAATGAGATGTATTGTTTAACATTCTTGTCAATGATGGAATTAGCTGTGCAAGGGAAAGTTTTCATTTCAGAAGTACATGAGCCCATTGTACCGATAAAAGTGGAGCCCGTAGCTTCAATTGGTGAAAATGAATTTTTCATGAGGTTAAAGAAGATGGTAAAGAAAGGATTAAGTATTGAGAAAGACTTCTGCATAGAGGGCATCTTTCTCCCATGTTGGTGTAGGATCCACAATACCACTCATTCTGAAGTCACATGTCCATCATGCAGAGAGGCTATTCACTAGGCTAAGGTGCAGGAAAAATTTGAAGAATTGTCAAAGACGTACACTATAGAAAAGTGGCAGAATGCTCACCTTCAACCGATCAACTTAGCATCAAATAAAGAAGGTATTACTACAACATCTTGTAGTGAAGTAAGCACAATTGAGTGGGATAATCAACACAATTCAGTCAAGAGAAAATTTGTGTACCTCATGCCAAGGAAAGGAACAGCCGCTAAAGTGGAGGTTGACAAAGAAATGGAAGATGTTCAAACAAATGCAAGCAATGTTTCCACAGTCAACCAAGAAGAGATGCTCCTTGACGAAGAAGTTCATTCGGGCATGCTCCAGATGGAAGAAATGATAAGTAGCTCGAGGCAGGAAGGAATATGTGATAGTGAGTGGGCCGCTGAGATGGAAGTAGAGTATGAAATGCAGGTTGGGTCGGTGCTTGAACCTCTACTCAAGATCCAAGAATAATTGTTAAAAGAAATGGAGATACATGAAATGCTGATTGAGGAACAAGTTTCCATGATAGAAGTGAATAATGAAGAGCAATTTGTTTTGGGGCTCAACTTGTTATCAAATATTCAAAAGGAGTTAGCTAGAGAAATGTCCTCTATTTCCAAGTTCCCATTCAAATCTAGCTCACACCACAGTTTGCTTTCCTTTGAATGTGATCCCAATCTATATATTTCAGATGCAAGTGGGATGATACACCACTAGCTTCGACCTCTAGATGAAGTAGTGGATGACACGCTAGAATTCTCACCCATGCATGAAAACCACTAGGTTGTCTCTTTCCTTGCTCCTAAATTTGAAAGTTATGAATTTGATTATGGAAATTTGGGAAGAACCTGTTTATGGATTCATCATGGTCTTGATGAGTTGCCACAGTTGCTAATCTTTCCTCAACTTTTTCTTGAGTTTGAGATTTGTATTGTGAAAGATTACTTTTTTGAGTTTAAAGATGCATTTTCAAGGCCTCATACCATGACTAATCCCATGTTGCTCCTGCACATCTTGAGAAATCATGTTAGGAGTTGTATATGTTTAGGTCTTGTGAGTATTGTTTGTCCAAAATTTTTGTTAGATTAGGTTTCCTTGTTTTTGTCCCCTCTATGGGTTTTGGCTTTCCTTTGGTTTGTTTTCCTTTTGTTTTGTTTTGGGTTTTTGTTTGGGTTTTTGCATTCAACCTTTGGTGCTAGTTTCCCTTGAGCTTGTCCGCTCAAGTGGTTTTGCTTAGGTTTAGGGTTTTGCATGTAGTCATGGCTTGAGGCCTATATAAAGGGGTGACCCCCTCATTTGTAAAAGGAGGGGAGCTTTGTATGAAATTGTTGGGTGAACTCACAATACTGGTTCCCACTTTTTGACCAACTTTGACACTTAGATGAACATTTTGCAAAAAACCTTCACTTTCCGACACCTATAACTTTTAAATCGTTAAGAATTTGAAGATGATGTAAACTAGTGATTTGTAACATCATTTTTGTAGATTCTAAATATATTTTTTTCAAATTTTTTGAATAAAATTTTATTGATTTTTCCATCTCCCTCAAAAGTAGTTTTTTTACAGGAAACAACATTTTTTAAGAGTGATGTGCATCCCGAAACATATAAATTTTTTTCTATAAATGATAAAAACTTATCTCTTTTAAATTTTGGTTTGTAACATCAATACCCAGGGCATGCAGTTGGTTTGATAGTGATATGTTGAATATTTTTTATTTTATTAAGTTTTGAAGTCCGACTAATTATAATTTAGATATAGGTGTATGTTTGAATGCATAACTTGCCCTTTATATATCAAAATTAAGTTTTATTTTTTTTGTTAGAAAGAAGACATCAATACCTAGGGCATAGATATTTTTCATAATTTTTTTGAATTAGTTTGCTATTTTTCCCAATGCATTGAACAAAGAAGTTCATGTTCGGTGAAAAACCTACATTCATAAAAAATAAAATAAAAATATATTAATAAACTTAAATATATTAAAAATTATACTATTTGGAAAGCTTATAATAAGGACTAAATCCTTAAGAAAACAAAACTTCTAAATGAATTCGTTTGACCCCTCAAAAGCTAATGTAAAATTGGTTTTTTATCAGCATTTGATAGATGCAAAGGAGACTCCATTGCAAGTATGATTTAGAAGTAGAGAGGTTCTATCCAAGAAATTTTGATCTAAGAGCCTTTGATCTAACTCTCTTTAATTAATTACTTCAAATGGGACCTCTTAAAGCTTAAATAATTATATTTTCCAAAAAATGTATGATATCAGCAAAAATCAAGATGTACCAAAAAGTGGGAACCAGCTTTGTGAGTTCACCCTGTTGCAATAAGTTTTGAGATAATAACAACGAAACATTGTTCTCTGATGGTGTCCACTTAAGTTATTTTTTCAAAACTTGCATGGTTTCACCTTCCTCACTTAGAGTAGAAGTAGTAAAGTGCTTTGATTTATAAGGATAATGTAATGGTGTCTAATGAATTTCCATGGTTCATAATTTTTACATCTTGCTAATTGTAAGCTGCAGTGTAAAGTTAGCCTAGACCCCCAAATTTGTTCTAAGTTCAATTATGGATAGTCATTTCGATTGCACCATGTTGGGTATTCAGATTCACTTTTCTCAATATGAAAATCCTCCAACATCCTCAGAAGATTGCACCAGTTCCTACAGACTTGTAGTTTATCTTGGTGAAGCAGAGCTTCGTTTATTTGGAATTTGTTCACCAGAGAACTATTCATTGTTATCACTGCCCTTAGGAGTAGATTTAGATCCTTTTATACCCCATCCCTTTCACTTTCAGTTCATTTTAGTCCATTCAAAGCAATAGCATTGCAGAATTGCCATATCCAATGATGGAGTTCCAGCCACAGCAAAGAAGTGAAAGAATGATGCACACGTAAAGCCCCTTGGATTACCAGCAATCACATCAGCCAACTGAGTCATGTCCACGCATTGAAGGAACCTTGGAGTCGATTGTTTGAACTTCTTGCAATCTTAGCATGCAATTGTACTTTGATCAAGAGAGAGTGAAGTGACCATTAGGCAACTTTATTCTATGTTCGACGTAGTCATTAAAAACACGTCAACAAGGCCCAAATTAGTTTTGTTAGACACATTGTAACATTGACAGGGGGTGAATTGGTCCTAAATAAATTTAACACTTTATAGTTTCATTCAATTCAACTTTAACTTGAATCTAATCGGAAACAAAGCAAGATAAGCAATGAACACACATACACAAGATAATACCAAATTTACATGGAAAACCTAAGAAGGGAAAACCCACAGTGAGAGTTAACTCACACTACATAAACAATATTACAATTTGTTGAAAGGCTTACTTTGCAAGGAAGCTCACTACTTCAGAAGGAGTTATCAACTAACACTTACTTTCTCAAGGAAAGATACATAGGACTTTATGAAAAATAAGCATTCCCTTCAAGAAAGATAAGTTAGTTTCTAAGTTACAATGAATATCCATTTAGCATGACAACATCCAATGATCTACCTAAAATGTAGCTACTCTTGACTCACTACCTTGAGCAACCATTAGGAAATTTAGCTACAATACTTCCACCACACACTTTCTACTTCACATTGACATCTTTCACATTCTACACATAACCATTCTTTTCAATTGACTTGATCTTATTTATATACCATCTAGACCATCTTAAAACATTAGTTAGGTCATCTATAATAGGGGACAAAAAAAATCCCACAAGGTCAACCATAAAACATAATTGTGCTAAAAGAAATCCTTATTAAGAGATATACACGACCTATAATAATTTAATTAAATAATCTAATGTCACTCCAAACATCAAGTACATTGGTGTACATCCTCCAAGTTTAATAACTAGGTAATGTGTAGGAAAATTTTGTAGCTCATAACCAGTCGGCCAAAAAATAATTTCTCCAATAGAATTCATAATGCAGATCCTCATAGACCATAGTAGGACCCAAACTTATGTAGAGGTATTTGGTCCTAAACAGTTGCTGGGATAAGAATCCTAATAGTTTTACCAAAACCTTCAATACCCTTAAGTCTTTTGCTCCTTATAAGAACGCCTACCTACTCAAACTTGGATTTTGGTTCTCACAATTCTCTCAACCCTTCTAATAGACTTAACACACTTTTCATATCTCAACTCAACACCCTAAACTTTACTTTTGTGGAGTTTTGAATCCTAACACCAAACTATTATTTCTAGACATCAATCCTACTAGCCCTACCAATCAAATAATTGGCACTTAACTAACAAAATTTCCAAAACACTTAACCAAAAAAATACATTTCTTGATACCCTTTTGGGAGTAAGATAACATAAGTAAAACTTGGTTATGACTCCTTTGGACCAACTATACGAACTAGTACCCTAGTACTAAATATTTAGGCCTAATTAGGCTACTTTTACAAAGTAAGTAACAACATATCAACTCCCCTCAATTCCAAAAATTAAAAAAGTCTTAGGTTAGGTCTAAAATAAAAGGATTTTCAAATTTTTGGGGCATCCACTCTCATTTGATATGTCAACCTCAAAACCCTCCCATTTAGGCCTTTAGAATTAGGGCCTCCTACAATTCACTCTTCCAATCACTTATAGGACCAACCAATGGTTGATTCACCTTTAATTTAACATGTTGTGTCACCTTCCAACATAAAAATTATACCTTGTTGACAAAAAACTCTCAAACCTATACCTTGGCTCCAACTGTGTGCCCTTCTTCATTAACAATCCTTCACCCTAGGGCTTCAAACTTCCATCTCATGATCTCTCCTGCACATCATTTTTTTAGTGATGTCTATGATACATTAACCTTGAACCATTCTATAAGGAAAAATGGTGACACAAACCAAAATTGGTCATCTTATATTAAAGACCCTCAAAACTGTTATGACTGTTATAGAACGTTGTTTAGGTCAGTCAATAAAAGAGAAATGAAATGGTTCCAATAAGACCTCAAAACAACACCTTAGTTTCTTGGAATACTATGTTATCATATGTAGAAGAAATTAGTTTTGAACTTTAAGCAATGGTAACACTTAGATTTGGATCATATTTGCAGTCAAAATTATAGTTTTTATTGCTTCCAACTTACTATTCGTACAATAGATGTCTTTTAAAATTCAATAAACCATTCCAGGGCATGTAACATGAGTTATAAACCAATAAAAACCTTCCCAAACTTACCATAACTACCTATTACCTTGAAAAACACTTAAATCCCTTGGTTTGCTAACTAACCGTTGGGGTTTGAATTCAGATTATGAATTTTACTTCCAAAGAAAACTTAACTATTTCCACCTATGGGAAAGGCTTCAAAATGCCTTTTTTAAGAAATTTGTGATTGAAAACAACTATTCTATGACTCCTAAGCACCAAATACCCACATTACAACTATTTGGTTACTTGACCCTCATTACATCATTTAGGACATTATAGGTCCTTTGACTCTAACATCAAAAATCATTACATTTTATGCCTTAAAGGCTTGATTACATCATATTTAGGTCCGCATCACCTTTGATAACATATCTTATGCCAAAATGGATTCTTGAACCTCCATGGGTCTTAGGGTTCTCCTGCACCATACTCCCCCATACAAAAAAACTCTTGTCCCAAGAGAGGAGAGGTTTGGTCTTCACACCAGGCATCATTCTTCAAGGCTTCTTGCAACTTATGTTTGTATGGGGCATCTGTTGTAATAACAACTCCCGAAGCGAGTGAGGCCTCCACCTCAAACCTACACCAAACTCATTCAAATGATTAGATTTCAAATACAAATCATACCTATTGTTATACCCATCATGTAGTGTCCTTCTCATGTGTTTCCATGGCCTTCCCAAGAGTATATGACAACATGTCATTGGAACAATATCACATAATAATTTATCATGATAATGACCAATAGAAAACTCTACATAACATTGTTCTTGGACTACAAGATTTTGATCATCAGACACCCAAATTGTGCCTACTATGGGGTATTCTTATAGGATTCAACTTCTCTACCATCTCTTGAGAAACTAAATTACCAAAATAACCCGAATCAACAATCATTTTGCAAACTTTACCCTGGCTCTTGCATTGGGTTTTGAAGATAGTTACATTTGGCTGTGTTTGCTGCAACATTTGACCTCTCCTAAACATCAAAAAGTCACCTTCAAGTACTAGAGCAACAATACCAATTTTCTCTTCTTCTGGTTGTTCTTCCCCTTGTGCTAACTAAACTCTTTTCTCAGTCTTCTTGAATCCTTTTTCATTCATTGAACACTTGAAAGAAGGGTTCCCAACATTATTACATGTAAAACACCTGCTTGTAAACACTCCTAATCCTCTACCTGCCCCAAATCTGCCTCCACCTCTATATCCTCCTCTTTGATCAGATGTAGACACCTTACCCTTATCCTTGTCACTTGTACTTTGATTCTATTGTGTAGGTTTGCTGCCCCTCATTATAGGTCATTGCATTCATATCCTTTTGCTTCAAATTTTGTCTTAACCTATTTGTCTAAATTACATAATCAAATGGAATGTGTATACGGGAAATGAGGGTGACAAAAATGTAAAAGTCTGATTTAAAAGGCCTACACACCAATGAGACTCTTCGTGCAAGTTATAGGAACTATATTGAAATAGCTCAACTTTTCAAAGGGTATCCCCTTGTTCTCTATCTAACCAGATCCCTAAAGTCAATGTCTTTGCTCTAAGATTATTGAGAAAAGTTACTTAGGAATGACAACTACAAGAACGAGTGATGTTTGATTATTATGCATGAATGCATTCCTAGATATGTATGATATTGAAACTATGAATATTAAGGTAACATAAAGATGATGATAAGATTTGCTAATTATCCTAGCAATTATATACTAGTCTAACATGGATATTCTATGATATTAAAATACTTCTAAATGCTATTATGATGATTTAACAAAGAGAGGATAAAATGCTTAGTAATTAGACTATAAGTTTGATGCATAAATAATTCTATATCAAAATGAGAAAATGAGAGCTCTATTTATAGGGAAAATAGGGAAATGGATGGTCAAGATTGGATAATCTTAACAAGGGTCAAGATTGAAAGTTAATCAATCCATGTTTAGAATTCTCACCAAAGAAATGGTGACAATTGTCAACAAGAGGTTTCTTGAGAGGAGATGAAAGAAGCATTAAATGCTTGAGAAGACATAGAGGTTACTTTAGGAGGTAAGGGTTAAGGTTAGGTTAGGGTTATCCATTGGATAAAGATTTTACCCAAGGGGTAAACTCTTGTGCAAGGGTTAAAGGGATAACCAAGGTTAAAGCCACAATTGCCTGATGAGACCCTTGGGTTAGATGAGGGTTGAGTTAGAGAGAAAGTCTCTAAACATACAAGAAGGTTGAGTTAACCATTAATGGTTATGTAAGAGCCTTAAATGGTTTGGAAGACTTTGAAGGTTAACTTGTTGAGGACATAAAGCCTTTAATGGTTATTGAAGACTTTGGAGCCTTTGAGAAGTGACTTCTCTTTGATTAGGATTGTGACAATAATTACGAGATGGATTAGGAGAATCTAGAAGGGTTTAGGAGGCAAGTGGGAGAGGTAGGAAAATGCAAGTGGAGGGAAAAGGATTTGAAATAAAATAAAATAATTTTATTTCAACAAAAAATAGATGCAACTTATATGAATACAAGTGGGGGATTTAAATAAGTAAATTAGATTTATTTATTTGCAAGGATCAATTTAATTAAATGTAAATTTAATTTGAAGGAGGGAAGGGGAATTAATTAAATATGGTGATTTATTTAATTAAAGGATAGAAAAGGTTTAGTTGAACTTAATTAAATAAACTGAGTAATTCATTTAATCAAATTGATGAATGTGAAGAAATTAATTAAATAGAATTTAATTTATTAAGAAGAATGGGGTTAAAATAAATACTAAATATTCATTTAGGAAAGTAGTCAAATTTATACATCTACATTTTGCCCCTCTTTGAAGTGACATGTGTGCACATGTTGATTCAAATAAATTTTGCCGAATATGCTGTCAAAATTTATTAATATGATGTTGTGTGTCTAAATGTTGATATGATGCCCCTGATTTGATGAACGACATTGACGTTGCACCTTTGGGAGATGAATCAAGGTTTTAGTGAAAAAGTTGTCAAGTTGATGAGCATTTTTGGATTAATTGCAATTTAAGAATATTGATTGGGTTGAATGTATGTTATTGATTCATCTCCCAAAACTGATGTTGATAAGGTTAAAAAAAATGAAAAAGTGAGGAAAATACATGCCCCAATTATTAGCCTTCTTGATTTTACCCCATAAAAAGGTAAAAAGTGATTTTGAAAAATCATTTGCACACTTGTCTCCTTGTGATTCTGACATTTGGAGCTTTGACGATGATACTGATTCCATACTCACACCAATTTGAGCATGTTAGGCGACACTGGAGACCCACTGCCTATGGCCCACCAGTAAGTGGTCAAAATCTCTCTATGTTTTTTATTGATTTTGTTCATTTTGATCATGTTTTTCAATTTTGCATCAGATTTTTCTAGGTTATAGGATAGGTTATTTTTCTTAGCACATACAATAGGAGTGTTAGCACATAGGGTTAAAGTAGGTGTTCTAGCATCTGGGAAGTATATGGTAGTGCCGAAGGGGAATAGGCTAGTGCGTAGGGTGTTTTAGCTCATTAGGTTGGCATCAAAGCATAATGGGTAGGTTGGGTAGTACATAGGGTTAATAGGGTAGCATGTAGGAGGTTCCAGTTAGTACATGGTATATGGTTAGCATATAGGGTTGTACTTGTAGTGGATTGAAGAAAAAGGCTAGTGCATAGGGTCTAAAGTTGATGAAAAAATATTGTGAAGAATGCATCATGATTCGAATAGATTAGATAGATGTTGTAGATGTGGATATGTGTCTGTTGATTGTTCTGTTATGGTTTCTTATTCAATGTGAGTTCTTATTTGTGATGATGTCTGATTTCTAATATGCAGGTGTAGGATGATCTGAGTCTGTTGCTATCGATATGAATTTGTTTTGATATGGAGTGCCAAGTTGATTGATTTTTGATGTGGATCCTTATTTGAAGTTTGTTATGGATCTTGATTTATCTTTTTGATATGAGTTTGGTTTTATATCTAATGTGAGTCCTAATGTGATGTCCGATATGAGTCTTGATTTGATGCTTGCGATATGAGTCCTTTGATGTGATTTCCAATATAAGTCTTTATTTGATGCTTATGATATGGATCTTTGATGTGATTTTCAATATGAGTCTTGATTTGATGCTTGTGATATGGATCTTTGATGTTGCTTTTCCATATGAGTCCTGATTTAATGCTTGCGATATGGATCTTTGATGTTACTTTTTGATATGGATCTTTGATGTGATTTTTGATATGATTCTTGATTTGATGCTTGCAATATGGATCTTTGATGTTGCTATCCAATATGGATCTTTGATGTTGCTTTCCAATATGGATCTTTGATGTGATTTTCGATATGAGTCCTTATTTGATGATTGCGATATGGATCTTTTGATTTATTCATGTATTGATGTGAATATGATGTGTTCTTGAGATGCATCATTGTTTCAAGTTGAATTTTTCTTTGATTTAATATATCGGATGGATTTGGGAATGGATGGTGGATACTTGTTATTTTGTAGGCAGAGCTTGGCCTGCTCTAGTCTCGAGAGTGATTTCCAAGGCCGTGGTCATTGATTCCATGTTTGTCATAGGTTGACTAAGATGTGATCAAGAGATTTGGGTTGTCCTTGTTATTAGACATGCCTCAATATATCATTAACCAGGGGTTATTGATAGTGTTGGCAGAGAGGTGGCACAGTGATATGAATACATTTCACTTGGCTACAGGTGATATGACAGTCACACTAGAGGACTGTTATCGGATTCTATGGATTCCTATAGTTGGGGCTCTATTACCTAATGAGAAGACTAAGGAGGGTGGGGCAGAGGCTATTCATCATATCTTCTATGATAATTAGATTTTTGGGTATGAGATCCCATGGCAGTAGCTTTTATATTTTGGTTATGCTTCGCTGCCATCTATACTGGTAGGGTTCATTGGTGGATTTTTGTGTCTCGACCGTAGGTCAAAGGGACTAGCTATGGGATGAGGATTGGTGCTAGGGGACATGGTGATGGAGGGACACAAGTTTGTATGGGGGTCTTGTATGTTGGCCCATCCTTACAGAGAGCTTCACTAGGAGCTATATCTGGGATATACTAGTTTATTAGCTGGGGTGACATTGTTACAGATGTTGGCTTGGGAGCTCATTCTTGTGTCGAGACCGCTTGCAAATAGGGATAGGCTAGGTGGGGAAGCTTATGGTTATGGGTATATAGATGTAGTTGTTCAGGGTAAGCTAGACAAACAAGAGCATTGGCAAAGAGCACTGGATGATATCAATATGGTCATTTGGAGACTCTATATAGATTGTGAGGTATGGGTAGGGGATGGGCTAGAGATAATCTATGTATACATGTCGAGGTACCTGATCAAGTGAATTCCCTTTATTATTGATCAATTCTTATATAGTCATGTTCAGTGGAAGTATGGTAGACAACAGAGGATGCTACAATAAGCTTATTTATATGCTTGTCGAGGACAAGACATGTTAGAGTGTGGACCCACTTTGGATAGCATAGAAGTGGTTGAGGAGTATATGATGCTGGTAGGACAAATTTAAGATTATGGGGCTTGGGTTGTGGATGCTAAGATGACATAGGATTTTTTAGCATACTTCGTGGCACATGCAATGGCACATATATTTGGTCTAGCAGAGATGCTACCTTCTTTTGATGATGATGACAATGAGCAACCACAAAGGTGAAGGGGAGTTGGACAGAGAGATGAGGAGGGAGAGGAGGTAGGAGAGGGAGGTGGAGATGATGGAGGAGGTGGTGGCAGACATGGTGATATAGGAGGTGGGAGAGGTGGATTTTCTAGAGGGAGAGGGGGTGGATTAAATAGACGATGAGGGCTCATTCTTGGTGTACTAATACATTTGGCCTAAAATTTTGATGGAGGTTTCCAATGGAGAAGGTATATTAGAAGGTATATTGCGATCAAATTTGATTTTTTTTTGAAAAAATGCCTGATTTCATCGAAATTTTGATGGTAATGCAACATATGGTTTCAACGGAGAAGGAATTGGCAATGACATTTGGGCTTGTTTTAGAAAAAGTTCCCGCATTCATCAAAATTCCTACGACCACGTGCATTACTTCAAAAAAAAAGAAAAGACCAAGTCATTTCATAAATCCTGTGTCTTCATCTCGTCGACCTCTGCCATTACTTCATCTGGCCTCTGCAGCGAACCAGTCGTGGAATGAAGTGGTGTTGCAGGAGCAGCTATACCAGGATACCAGGTGACGAGAAACTTTCCAGCTTCATGGTAAGAATTTTGTTATGTTTTTGTGTTTTCCATCCGTTTAGGGACATTTTCAAGTTTGGGCATTATTAAATGTAATAAGGGCATGTTTTGGGCCCATTTGTAAGTCGTTTGGCATTTTGTTAGGGGTGTATGGGTTTAGGATTTAAACCGATAATGAGGGAGAACAATCCAGTGGGGTAACAAAATAGAATTAAGTGGGGCTCCCTAAGAGCTTCCCTCCCTTCAACTAAACTATCGAGAACTTAACTTCCTCAACTGGGGGTGAACTACCTCCATCCTTTGGATTGGCTTCAATCCCTCTTCCCCAGGATGGATTCTCTGGGATGGAGCACAACAAATTTGGATTGATCCTCCGACCATAAAAAAACTAATGGAATAGATCTTCTTCCACCATAGAATAGTAGGGGCATAGAATAGTAGGGGCCCCGACATAACCCCTCTCTCCATTTATCATTGTTCTCGTAGACATGACTATAGAAGCGACCAACTTCCATCTAGCTAGTCCATTTAGCTATTAAACCATCGATCAATTGATCATTTTTCTCATAGACATGATTGGTAAAGTGACCAAAATAAATGACCCTAACCTACACTGTACATTGAATGAAGGTTATCTCAGAATCTGAAGCAATGAAGGTGAGCCTCCATCTAGAATGGGTAACCCCTACAAGGAGAGGTGTTAGTTGTTCCTCACTGCTTCCCTTCATCCAACAGAGGCAACAATGAAAGTAGCCTCGGTGATAGATCCATCTCGTGATCCTATGGGCAACTACTACTATAGTTTTCCTTCACTTCTCTATGCTCTGATAACTGCTACTACCCAAATTGAGGTGATATCCCTATTGCAAAACCATGAGAGCACTATGTAGTGATCGAGTGCTAGTTTTTGTCGGTGTTTTGGAAGGGAGCATAAGTGTACCATTCGGAAGGTGGTATAAAATGGTGAAAGATGATAGGATAGGAGGTAAGATAGGGAGGTAAGTGATGAAGGATGTAATGGTGAAAGAGTAAGTTAGGATATGTTAGGGGTTTGGAAGGTAGGAAAGTGAATGGGGGGAGATAAATTAATAATGTGAAGGATGGAATGGGGTTAGGTAAGTGAAGTAAAAGTAAGTGTGTATGAGGTTAAGGTTTAGGATAGGATGTAGGAGAGTGGAGGAGGTTAAGATAGGGGATATAAAAGGTAGATGGAAGGTAATAATGATAGGAAGTGAGGTAAAGTTTATGAGGTGTGGGTTAGAAAATAGGGTGTAGGAAATGGAAGGAAGGGTCATATCACTTTGAGAGTTTTCACCAAGATGACTAGCCCGAGTATGGACCTCAAATCTTACAAGCCATGAGGATCCACTTGTAGTAGAGGAGCATATACTTGCATCTTGGGAGCTTATTAGGAGTTTGCCTTGAATTTGGGAAATACACATAGAGGAGATAGAATATTGATCAATACACATTACCTAGCCTCATCATGCATAAATAAAAGAGGTATAGACTATAGCAAGCACATATCAGGAGACAAAGGATCATATTCGAGAGTTGCTTCATCTCCAATCCTCTACATTTTTAAGATCCAAAAATGGGGTTGAGGTTAAGTCTTGGTTACTTAGCTTGGACTTATGCTTTGGGTTGCATCTATATGTGAGCAACTTAAAGGCATAATTTTCAATGCAATTTTTGAGAGGACTTGATTCCATCTTGCGGTACTAGGAGGATAAAATGCACCAATGAACACTGGAAACCCTCTCCAGATACCATTTTGGAGTGCTTCAAAGTGTGTTCTATTTCAAAATATTTTTGATAGAGATGCATAGATGCGTTTAATAATTTACATAATAAGGTTTCATAGTGGCTCAACATGAGAGTTATTTTTTGGAGTTCTTGTAGTTTGTATATTACATTCAAGACAAGTTACTTGGCAATTATTTCATTAGGGGTGGAAAGCCCAAAATTTCAGTTTTCCTACACATGGCCAATCCAAATGACTTTAGGGTTGCTATGGAAAAGTCTCTTATGGAAAAGGAGGTACATGGGAGGACACATGATGCATGAGAGAAGTTTTTAACCAGCTATGGCAAAGTCTCTCATTTTAGGTATGAGAGACTATGGGGATATCAAGCTAGGCCTTCTATGAATCAACAACATTTAAGGGGAGAAACTAGTGTGTTTAGTAATTAGGATCTTCTAATTATGGTTGGGCCTAGCCAACATAGGGTTATATGAGAGGCACATGCTATGTATATGTTAGTATCAGACAGAGAGTGCCCACAAGGTTTTAGAGTAGGTGGACACCATCCTAGGATGTCAAAGTAGATAGTTGATATGCGGTTCTTTACCCTCCCAACCACTCAACATATACCACCATGGGTCTTTACCCCCCCAAACACACAAAGGTCAAAGGAAGATTCACTACTGCAACACTCACTTTTTGTGACAGTATCAAGCACTTAGGACAGTCACTCCTTTTGTGGCCATTCTTCTTCACACAACACTCTCTAACATTAATTATGATGATAGTGTACCTCCTTAAACCTTCCACCAACACCTAACTCAATACCAAACTCTTTCCCAATCTCGCTAATCAACTAATTAAATCAACTCACTGTGAAATTGTAATGTTCAATGCAAGGTCTAGGACAATAGTAATTAGGATTTTCTAATTATTGTGGGGCCTAGCCAACATAGAGTTATATGAGGCAGGAGTAAGTTCAATAGTGATTTTTCCTTCAATTCTTGATGAATGCTTCATTGCTTGTTCACTTGGAATTAAATTGATTTTATAATTAAGAAATGAATCGTCTGGTCATATGCCTCAAAGAAATGTGGTCTAATGAAATGCTATGATTGTAGGATATGCATAAACAATGTTTGTTGAAATGGATTTACAAAATTCCAATAAAATCTGATTAGTGGGTATAAAGTCAGACCCTACAATGGCCAGCAACCTTTACCCTCTACAACCTTTGCCAGCATTCTTCTAGTCTATGCAAAAATGAGAGCTTGACAACATTCTTTCACTCTTAGCTAGCTAAATTTTTCAAGAATTTTATCTCTAGATTTACTATTTCTTTTCTTGCATGAATCTATTAATTTTGAGATAACAGATCTTGCCTTCATGAATCTATCCTACTTTATCCCTTTAACCCTGATTAATTTATTTAGAGTGTTTAGTTCCATTTTAATCCTTTCTTTTACAATTAAATATTATTAAAAAATTGTATTATTGTTCCAAATTTTGTGGATATTTAGTACTACAAAATTTTTACTAGAGCACGCATCTTGGTACTTCGTACTTTTAGAAGCCCACTCCTCTAATGTTTGATAAGATAGATATGAATGATTGGCCTTAAATTACATGTTTTTAAAGATGAAGGTGCATTTGGGGTTTAGATGATCTTCCATGACCAAGTCAAAGGAAAGTGATATAAACCTATTTTAAAAATGATATTATCAATATACTCAAGCCATTTGGAAAATATAAAAAAATATATCCAATCTCTTAACTATTTTTCTCAAACCTAGCATTTTGTTTGCCCATGTGAGTGCTCCATTCCTAGAACTAATAAATAAAAAGTGTATTCATGTAGATAAATTAATTAAAATCAATTTTTGAAAGTAAACATTCACATAACATGTATAATTAATTTATTTATGATGGACTTTTAAATGTAATAAATTATCTCCTATAGTTATCTCCTAAAGGTGGGGCAATTAGGTCCATATACGATGAAAATCAAAATAAATAGTTTGAAGATAATATTAGTTCCCTAAAGGACATTCCACTTGATTATTTGGTATATCATAATTATTTTGACAAATTCTTAAATCATTAGAGGTACCTTTTGCTTCTGTAGATGAGGCATTCATTCATGTTAAAGTTGTGATAGCTTATTTGCCTCTTTATAGACAACAAATTATCCATACGAATTATCATATATACTTGTAACCTCCATCCCAAACCACTTATTTCACTCTTCTTCCTTTGTGTACCTCTTTTATTCTTCCATTACCTCTTTTCTTACCTCAATTCAATCCAAAACATAGTGTATATAGCATCAAAAAAATTCCATATTTGATTAATATTATCTACAATATATCGAAAAGACAAATACCACACTTACTATGTCATCAACCAAAAATAATTTACTTACATATTCAAAGAGTTCAATAATGGAGAAACATCTATGTGGTGCTCTACACATGTCCTCGAAGGTTCAAGAAATACTTATTTTGTATTGGTCCAAACTTTAAATCACTTTCCATGCATGAAAATAATTGCAACCATACACAATTTCCCACCCAATAGACTCTCTCAAACTAGTTTACTATCTTAACATAGGGTCAAGTAAAAGTGGGCCAAAATAGGAATCCAAGTGTCTTAAAAGCCTTCAAGACCATAGCGGTGAGGATTGAATTTCTTTCTTTAGTGGTATCTTTCTTTAGATTCTATTAGGACCTTTTCCTAATTAAAAAAAATATATAAAGATTACATCCCTAAATATTGCATTCATAATAGAATAAATATCTACAATATTGAGACTAAATTCATAATAGATTTATAGTGATGAATAAAGAAATATTTAAGATTCTCAAAAATTTGATGTTTTTTTTCTCCCAACCATCATTGGATATTGGGTGATCTTTGAGGCATTATGTCAAACAGTTCATGTGCCTTATCTAAGCTTACACATTTTGCATGCATGTGTACCTGGGCAGTTACACTATAACATCTATACTCACTAATCACATTTGGTTGGAAGTTTCTAAATCCATTTAAAACAAATTTTGTGCATATCCTACAATCATTGCATTCCATTATATCGTGTTTCTTCGATGCATGTCACCAAACAGTTCATGCGCTTTCATGTCTATACTTCCACATTTTCCAAAAATGTCAAACAAAGCATTTCCAACCGTAAGCATCTGATATTAATTTTCCTTACCTTTTGGTTTGATGGAAGCCCATAATCTATTCCAAAGCTCCCATTTTGGCATAGGTAGAGAGTACATTGGCAAATAAAACTGATCGAAATGGAAATCTATTTGTTGGATTGACTGCATTGTGAGGATGCTTATGTATTTCATCGACAACATAAAGCAGGAAAGGACATGAGAATATCTCCTTGGGGAGGTATTCTGTGACAACTACGAGGTAGATGAGAGTTTCTTATGCCATTTGCTTTGTTCTATACAGTCAAACACTGGAACACTATTTGAATTCAAATGCTAATAGTGATTGTCTTTTTAACAGAAATAGACGAGAAGGGATGTCAAGGGAACGAATGGGCCCACAACACACCTAAGCAATCAAATCTTAGTGTGTGTTGTTTAAGGTTTCCCCCTTAAGACATCATAATTGATTGGCTCTTCACTTACAAGACCTTCAAAAGTCTTTAATGGCTTCATTTAGTCCTTTGGTCTTCGAAATGCACTTGCACCAACTTGAATTCTCCTTCAATGCTTGATTACTTGTTCACTTGGAATTGAATTGATTTTATAATTAAGAGATCACTTGAATTGTAGGTAGACCCCTTCAAATGACAAAGTAGGCTTCCTTTTATACCTAATATATGTCTTGAGAGAATTTTATCCTGATGGTTTTAAATTAAAGTACTTTCTCTTCTATCTAGTATTGGTGGAGTAGAGGTTCCATTGCATCATCCTAGGATACATATTTCTGCATATACAACACAAGTTAAATGTATCCTAGGTCTATGTAAAGCAACCTCTGCTCCATAGATCACCAAAAAATAGAGAAAAAACTTTAATTTAATGCCATCAGGATAAAATTCTTTAATCAAGACTGATAAATGGTATGCAACTAGATCTATTTACAATGCATTACCCAAACACCGCAATCAATTAGTCACCTTTGAGAAGAAAGTGGTATGATGAAATATTTAGGCATAAAATAGATGAAATGCACTCCATACTACTGCTACATAATATTTTGGTTGATGATATTTTTAAAATAGTAAAGGAAGTTGTATGGAACAACCAAATTCTTATCATTATAAACAATAAATATTTTAAGATCCTTTTATGATGTGTAAGTTGAGAATATTTTATGAAAGGTCCCTAAATGAATAAACTTTAAACTAATTTTAATATACCTTGAAGTGTGAAATATGGAAGGTTTGTATTCTTAATCTCCTACCTATTTCTTAATTTAAAAGATGATATCTTTATTAAATATCTCCTCTATTAAATATCTTTATGAACTTGATTTCTCCTTCACTTCTTGATGAATTCTTGATTGCCTATTCTCCTGGAATTGAATTGATTTTATAATTAAGAGATCACTTGAATTATAGGTAAACCCCTTCAAATGATAGGGTAGGTTTCCTTTTATACCTAATATATGTCTTGAAAGCATTTTATCCCAACAACTTTAAATTAAAGTACTTTCTCTTCTATCTGGTATTGGTGGAGCAGAGGTTGCATTGCATCGTCCTAGGATATATATTTCCATAGATACAACACAAGTTAAATGTATCCCAGGTTGATGCAAATCAACCTCTGCTCTAGAGATCACCAGAAAATAGAGAAATAACTTTAATTTAATGCCATCAGGATAAAAGGATTTCAAGATAGATTAAATTTGAGTTTGATTGTCATCATTTACTTTCCTAAATTCTTCACATGTAACTCCTAAATCAATTTCCTACTCACAAGTATTTTATTAAGTCTCAAATATAGGGAAACAAAAGGTTTCAAATAGAAAACTTGTACCTACAACTAATTCCATTGACTAATTAGAAGAACAAAATTAAGAAACGGTTTGATCATCTGAGAGATGCTTTAGATTTGCAACTCACCAGCTACTTATTTTTTGCGGGTAAGAATTTTTTTTGTTTTAGTTATGGTTGTGGTGTTTATAAGGAGACATTTACAAATTTATATCTATTTTCACTATTTAATGGTTTGTGGGTTTGTAATGGTAATTTAATGTTCTTTAATATTTTTGTACATATTCTTTATAATAGCCTATTATATTCATTTGTTCTATTATATATTCTTTATAATGGTGTGGGTCAGATGGCTTTGCCGTCAGTGCATGGAAGCATTGAACGGGATCTACTTTTAAAAATTACATGAAACATTTTTAATTTATTTGATTTAGTGTTATTTGCAAAAAAATGATTATCAATGATGTTTCCTTTCTCAAAGAATTGTCTAGGATCTTTTCATCAGATAATATGTAACATCAAATGACTAAATATTTTCATTACAAATGCTTATTTTATTTAATTATTATTTGAGCATGAATTAAAATTTATATCTGTACAGAAGGAGAACATACAAGCTCAAGAGTCATGTGCAAGAAAATTTCCTAAAAGAAAGAAAGCATACATTATCTTGAATGACATTGAAACAAGCTAATCAGCTGCCTAGAAAAGAGCAATTGGAGAATGGTAGAGGAAAATGTTTAAGGGTGATGAATAGACAGAGAGTAAGCAATACAAACAAACAATGTATGGAGTGTGTGATGTGACATCTCTAATTTATGTCTGGAGGGATTAACTAGTTTTGGAGTTCCTGCGAAACCTATTAGGCCATGCTCAAAGGAAATCAATGTGTTCATAAAAGGAGCACCTTTTTTCTATTATGAGGATGATGCTTTTGCACCAAGGGGTATTTGGAAGTCAATATCCAAAAATTTCTATAGTGTGGAACCAGATTTGGCGGACTCAAAGTAATTTTCAGCTTTCAGAAGATCAAGAGGTTATGTACACAACCTCCCAATATAAGGGCGATTTCAAGCATTACCTCTCCCCCCCATGAATATTCAGGAAGCACTTCCTCAAACAAAGGACTATTGGCCTCCATGGGATCAAAGAAACAAATTGAAGCATAGAATATAGATGATGTGGTGGTGTTCTTTGTGAAGAACTCTGCACTATAATTGAAAATTCATAAGGGAAACTACAAGATATTGAAGAGAAATACAATCTTGAAAAGTGGGAAGAATGGATCTTGGTTTGGGTGGGGCCAAGTCAGGTGGCTCCTCTAGAGGTTGACAAGATAGAAATCATATTAGGATTTGAAAAAGATCACACTCATGGAACTTCGTGTGCGAGTGATTGATTGCGGTTTTTGGGTAATGCATTCCAAATAGATATAGTTTCATTCTAAATGGGTAATTTCTTGATTAAACAATTTTATCCTAATGGCATGCAACTGTATCTATTTGGAATGTATTACCCAAACACCGCAATTGATCACTCACACACGAAGTTCCATGAGTATGATCTTTTTAAAATCCTAATATGATTTCTATCTCGTCAACCTCTAGAGGAGCTACCTGACTTGGCCCCACCCAAACCAAGATCCATTCTTGCCACTTTTCAAGATTGTATTTCTCTTCAATATCTTGCAGTTTCCCTCATGAATTTTCAATTATAGTGCAAAGTTTTCACGAAGGACACCACCACATCGTCTAGAATCTATGCTTCAAATTTTTTCTTTGATCCCATGGAGGCTAGTAGTCCTTTGTTTGAGGAAGTGCTTCCTTAATAGTCATGGGGGGGAGAGGTAATGCTTGAAATTGCCCTTCTATTGGGAGATTGTGTACATAACCTCTTTGTTTTCTGAAAGCTGAAAATTACTTTGAGTCCGCCAACTCTAGTTCCACACTATAGAAATTTTTGGATATTGACTTCCAAATATCCTTTAGTGCAAAATAATCATTCTCATAATACTAAAAAGGTGATCCTTGCATGAACACATTGGTTTCCTCCAAAGCATGGCCCAATAGGTTTCACAAGAACTCCAAAACCAGTTAGTCCCTCCAGACATAAATTAGAGACATCACATTAGACACTCCAAACATTGTTTGTTTGTATTGCATACTCTCTATCTATTTATCACCCTTTAACACTTTCCTCTATTTTTCTCCAATAGCTCTCTTCTAGCTAGCTGATGAGCTTGTTTCCATGTCATTCAAGGTAAAGTCTGCTTGCTTTCTTTTAGGAAATTTTCTTGCACATGACTCTAAAGCTTGTATGTTCTGCTTCTGTACACATAAATTTTAATTCACACTCAGATAATAATTAAATAAAATAAGCATTTGTAAAGAAAATATTTAGTCATTCAATGTTACATATTATCTGACAAAAAGATCCTAGACAATTCTTGGAGAAAGGAAACATCATTGATAATCATTTTTTGCAAATAGCACTGAATCAAATAAATAATAAATGTTTAATGCAATTTTTAAAAATTGAACTCATTCAATGCTTTCATTCATCGACAGCAAAGCCATTTGACCCACATCATCTCTCGTCATCGAAATTCTGATGACAACTAATGAAACGTCTGACAAGGATGTTGTATATCCGACGTCACTTCCATGTCAAATGGTCATCAAGGAGAAATCATAACATCGATCAGAAATCCGACAAAAATCTGCTGATATTTGTGGTGAGGGTTGCAAATATAGCCGTCATCGGATGAGTTCATTACATCATCGGACTATCGATGCAAATGGCATTGTCGGGAAGCCCGATGATGAGTTTTCGATGGTAAAGTTGGTCAGAAGTCTGACATTTGGTCATCACAAATCTGACAATTAGCCATCAAAAATTAGGCCCAAATGTACTAGTGGTGCTAGTGGGGTTGGTAGGGTAGGTGTAGTGATAGCAATGGTGCGTGGCATAGAGGAGGAGATTCAATGTTCTACCTCCACTGGCACCTCGAAAAAGGATAGGTGTGGGTGGAACCACTACACAAGTACTCGTTCAGATTAGGGTACCCACCCATCGACAAGATTAATAGATTAGAGTGCTATAGGTGATGGTGTAGGAGCTACAGGCACAAGTGTTAGCGCAGTAGCGCCAAATTATGCAAAACATAGCAGAGTGGGAAACAAGGAGAGAACATCAAGGTCGAGTAGAGGATCTTGCTGATAGGTTGGAAAGAGCGATGGTTGGTGCCCCACTTCAGGACACGCTAAGAGAGATACACTACTTAGGCAAGGAGGTTGAGTATTATAGGCAGCTATATGAGGAGGTGTTCCCTAAAGCTCAGAGATTTCTTAGTTATGCTACAATGGCATTCAGTAGATCTGGCTACAGTCATATGAGGATAGAGAGCAGAAGTGTTATAGGGCCTACCCGACGTGATCCACCTAGTGGAGATCTAGGGGCTGGGACATCTACTATCAAATCATCAGCATCGAGAGATAGTCATACCTGAGAGACTTGTCTTTGTTGTATTTTGATCATTTTGTTGTATTTTGACAAACATGATATCCCTTGTATATTTAGACCATTTTTGATATATATATATATATATATATATATATATATATATATTGCACTGATTTTGTTTGATTCCCATGTGATGTGTTATTGATGATGATTGATAATATGCATTATGTTTTGATATGAGATTGATGCTTAGATAATAATGCTCTTCATCTTCATGATGATGTGAATGTATGATTCATGATGAGATGAGTAATTTTATGATGATGCATTTCTTGATTACTTTGATTTATGAGATGTATCTTGAAAATGAGATGTATGATAAGGATAATGATGTGAGATGTATGATAATGATAGTGATGTGAGATGTATCTTGAAAATTAGATGTATGATAATGATGTGAGATGATATGCAACTAAATGATCACTTTAATTATGTCATTGTCATTCCTATTTAGTCACTTGTTTGTGCTATGTTTTTGTTTGTCATCATTGAGATTTTTATATATTGGAAGTTAATACAAGAATCATGGTATAATTGAACCATAATGACCAGGGTATGACTTACATGGATTTTTATATTGCAAGGCAGCACAAACGTTGAGGTATAATTCAACCAAGACAAACTGAGTGTTGCTTGCATAAAATAAACAAGAGTTAACCATTTCTATGTGCAAAAGTGGAAAATGTCTTCAATGATATGTTTCCAGTCATGTGTCAAGACAAATTTGCACCATAAGAATGATCACCTCATAGACAGAAAACCAGAAAATATCAGATTTCTTCATTGCTTCTCTAGCTCAATGCATCCTCGAGTAGCTCAGGAGATCCAATGATTCAAAAATTTAAAATACAAAATAGTCAAAACTTCATGCTAGGTGTAAACAAATCATAATCTAGAAAATCATCCATCATGTGTGTGTTAAAGTTGTAGTTGGATAATGGCCTTGTTTTCTAGCTTGATGAGAAATTATTGACATTAGTTCTCTTAGCATGTTGTGATCCTTGTTGTTTGTTGCCGTAATGCTTAAAGTGAGAGGAATGATGTTGCTAGCCATACATACCTATCCATGTGGATATATACATTGGTCACCAAGCCATGGTGGGATATGATATGGGGAACTCTTTTGGATAATCAAGGATAGTGACTATGCTAAGTATGTCTGAGATAATGCTACATAAATAAGTGTTATGGCTATGGCTTTTAGCTGAGATTAGATGTATCAAAAGGTATAAGTACTAATAGATAGAGGAGTTGTTCTCTCACAAATAGTGCCTATTGCTAGGTTTTCACTGCATGGTTTTATTGCACTTTTTTTTTTTCCATGCATTGGACGACTCAAGTGTAGAATTTCTTCAGATGGATACTATTGGTTCATCGAGCACGTCCCCTTCTAAATTTATTAACTGATAAGCACTTGATCCATAGGCTGATATGATGACAAAAGGACCCAACTAGTTAGGTTCGAACTTCCCCTTCTTTTCATGATCTTGTTGATTTCTCGGATTTTCCTTTAGCAAGAGATCATTGATTTTGAAATCCCTTGGGATGACTTTGTGATTATAACTTCTATATATTTTCTACTGGTATGCCTTGAGATGGTCATATGCATGTTGTAATTTTTCATCAAGAAGCTCTAGTTCATGCAACTTGTTTACTTGATATTCCTCATCCGGTATTAGGCCCTTCAAAGATACTTGGAGAGATGGGATTTCTACCTCAAGAGGTAAAATTGCTTATGAACCATATACCAATGAATATTGTGTAGCCCCTATAGGTGTGTGGCTACTAGTACTATATGCCCAAAGTGTTAGATTCAGTTGTACATGTCAATCCTTACCCACACCATTTACTATTTTTTTGAGGATTTTCAAAATTGTTTTATTTGATGCTTCCACTTGACCATTTCCCTATGTGTAGTATGGTGTGGAGAAGCGATGTTGGATTTTGAATCTTTCACATAGCTCTTGCACATTTTTAGTTTTGAAAGGATGCTCATTATCGGTGATGATGGAACTGGGAATGCCATATTTGCAAATGAGATAATTGAGAACAAATGAGTAGATCTGTTTTCCAATTACAGTGGTCATCATGATTGCTTCAATCCACTATATGAAATACTCTATTGCAGTGATAATGAACTTATGTCCACTTGAAGAAGAAGGATGAATTTTTCCTACTAAATCAAGTCCCCATTGATAGAAAGGCCAAGTGTGGTGAACAATTGTAGCTCCTATGCTAGTGCATGGATAAGATTGCCATGAATTTGGCATTTAGGACATTTTTTCAAAATGATAGGACTCTTTTTCCATTGTCAGCCAGTAATATCCCATTCTCAAGAGTTTCTTGGTGAGAGTAGGACCACTTGAATGTGTACCAAAGATACCCACATGAAGCTCATGCAAGGCAGAGTCGGATTTGTTATGATTGAGGCATCAAAGAAGAGTACCATCTAGACCTCGATGGTAATGTGTGTCAGTGGTTAAGGTATAGCGGGTGGCTTGCCAGATGAAGCTGCATTTTTGGTTATGAGACAGGTCAAGTGGAAGAGATTTTTCTTGAGATAATCATAGATTGTCCCATATAGAGGTGAACCTGAACTAGTTAGGGCATAGATGACCTAGGATGCAAAATTGTCATAGGTTGGGGAAAACAATTTCTCTACCAAGAACTCATAATGACTCTATTTCTCTAGAATTTGTAGCAATGAAGTGATAGCGGCCATTGCATCGATAGCTCTATTGTCCAATCTTGGTATTTGATCAAAGGTGATATGTACAAAGTATTGTTTGAAATCATCCATCATTCTCTTAGAAGGCATTAGCTTATCATCATTTATTTGATATTCATCATTGATCTGATTAATAACTAATTGAGAATCCTCGTAGACTCTCAATTCTATTATTCTCCATTCCACTACCATTTTGATTCCTGTTACCAGGGATTCACATTTATCTATTATGTTGGTGCATGAAAACATCATTCTATAAGATCGTGGAATTGTGTGCCCTTCTGGAGTGACAAACAAGATGCCAGCACCTAATCCATGTTGTGTATAGGATCCATCAAAGTCTAGGGTCCCTTTTTTGGTTGTGATAGTGAGTAAATCCATGTTTGGAAATTCCACCTGAATTGGTTGTTGATCAGGTAGTTGTGCTTTAGCCAATTGATCTGCAATTACCTATCCTTTGATAGTCCGATGTTCTATGTACTGGATATCAAACTCACTGAGAATCATGACCCACTTAACCAATCATCCTCTAAGAGTTCCTTTTGTTGATTAAATACTTGAGATGATCAATTTTTGCTACTAGCTTGATTGTGTGAGCTAGCATGTAGTGGTGAAACTTTTGAGAGGCAAACACCACGGCTAAGAAAGCATTCTCAATGAATTTATAATTTATCTCATATCCGTTCAAATTTCTATTGATGTAATTAATAGCTTGGTCCTTGCCTTCCAGATCCTATTATTATAGCAATGCCCCCAATGATACTTCTATTGTTGATATATAGAGAATGAGAGGCTTGCCTGCTATCGAAGGTACTAAAACTAGCAGATTCATTAGATATTATTTGAGCTAGTGAAATGATTATACACACTTGTCTTCCCATCTGAAAGGTATATTTTTATGAAGAAGATGATTGAATGGTAGACATATATCTACTAGTTGAGTTATGAATCATTTTATAGATTGCATTCATCCCTATAGAGATTTGAGTTGGCTAATGTTTCTGGGAGGTGGCATCTCCATGATGGTCTCTACCTTCACTGGATCTACTTCAATGCCCTTTTCTCACACAATGTAGCGTAACAGTTTGCTTGATGTGACCCTGAAGACACATTTCTTAGGGTTTAGTCTGACCTTGAATTGCTCCAGTCTTTGAAATATTTATCTAATATGCCCAAATGTTCTTCTCGGGTGAATGATTTAGCCAATAAATCATCCACATAGTCTTCCATGATTGTATGCATCATATTGGGGAAGATTATCATGATGGAACATTGATAAGTCTCCCCAACATTTTTCAATCTAAAAGGCATGATGTTCCAACAATACATTCCCCATGGGCAAGTGAATGTAGTTTTATCTTGATCCTCTAGAGCTATCTTGATTTGATTATAGTAATAGAAACTGTCCATAAATGATAGTATTGTGTTTCCTATTGTTAGCTCCATAATTATGTCAATGCCTGGCACAAGAAAGTCATCCTTTGGACATGCTTTATGGACATCTCTAAAATCTATGCATATTTTGATGCTTCCATCAGGTTTTGAAGTTGGTACAATGTTTGAGATCCATTCAGCAGAGTTTATAGGTTGAATGAATCCGACGTCTAATAACTTCTTTAGTTCTTCTTTGACTAATAATGCCACATGTGGATTCATCTTTCTTAATTTTTGTTTGACTAGCTTAGCTCCTGGAGTGATGGATAAATGATGCATGATCAGGTTTAGATCTATTCCAGGTATATTTGCATAAGACCAATAAAAAATGATTTGCTTTTCCATGAAGAATTTGATAAAACCTGGTTGTTCCTCTTCTGTTAGTGATTCTGGTAGGTGTATGGTTTTGACTATTGTTTCAGTGTTGATGTTTATTGATTGAGTGGGCTCAATCAATATGGGTGACCTTTCTTGATAAATTTTAGGAAGAGTGTCAAGACTCCCATCCTTAGGTGCCTCAAAAAGGTTTTCACCTACATATGCATCCTTTATTTTTACCTTTTTGTGATCTAATACTGTCATTGACTAGTTTTTAGCATTAGATCCTTTGTTTCTTTCATTTTTGTGACTGAGAGATGTGGCACACCCCTAATTCCTGATATCATTATTTTATTCACTCATAGAGCACATTTCCAGGTTGACTAAACATAGATACTGGACAATGGATTCATCATCTAGGAATATTGGTATATCATGGTGTTCATGTTCTTCCCAGTCTATAAGATCAGGATATATGAGTGGTAAGGAGTTATTTGGTGTGTTGAGATCAGTCGCGGTAAGTGTCATGATATAGGCATCATTAAAATTGTTTGGGATACTAGTTAGGTCTATGATATGCTCAAGGTCTTTGATGGTATTATCTTTGATGTATCCTTGATCATATTGTCACTGCTCATTCTGACTAGCCTTGTAGATATGTTGTGGTACAAATTCAAGTGGTCAAGATTCTAAGCCTTGTCCCTCCTAAGAAAGGGATGTGTATGAGTGGATAGTATCTACCTCAATATCTTCACTAACATCTGAACAACTACCCCATTCATATTCATTAGATTCAGTTTCAGAATTACTATCCTAGAGTATCTCACTGCTTCTAATAGGTATATTGTATCCTGAGAAAAGATCTTTGACAATTGATACCAGTTTTGTAGCATTTTGTGATTTAGAATTGGAGCCTGGTTGTACTCTTTGCATTTTTTCATACATTGTTTCTCTTCAGTGAGTAGTAATTTCTTTGGATTGTGTCTTTACCTTGGTTTGATTAGGTTCTTGTACATGATGTACTTTCTTATAAGAGGCTTCTTCCCTTTGAATGGCTAGTTCCTCTTGTCGTTTCTCTTTTTCTTGATGTTCTTGCTCTTTCCTTGTCATTTCTTCTTCTTGGTGTAGTGCCTCTTTTGATGAGTTTTCATTATATTTCGTCTTTGCTCTCCACTGAGGTTTCTGATATTTATTTTTCTTTTCCCTAGGTGGTACATTTTGTTCATATCCCAATCCTATTTTATCTCTCACAAGTTTTGAAGGAAGTTGTAGAGTTTCTGTAATGCCTCCTTGACGCTTGCCAATAGGTCCTTTATCATTGTATCCCATCAATTGCATGATCCAAAATCCTTTTCCATATTGTTGTGTTGGTATGGCCACCTCTATAGTAGCATCTTTGACTTCTTCATCCCTATATAGCCAACTAAGGATGTCCTTCTCTTCTTATTCATTGGCCAGTGTGCCCGATTGGATAAATTTACCATCAAACCTGGTGATGGGTTGTGTTGTTTGATGTGTTGATGTAGATTATTGTCCATAATATTTTGGTGATGTGGGAAATTTTGATAGACACAAGGGTTCAAAAGAGTACTCCCTCATGCCTTGATCTTTGATTTTCATCTTTTTTTTAAAGTCTATGAATAAAGACTTGAGTTCTTCTTGATGATGATTGGATGTTGAGGAAACTTGGGCCTCCCTATTGTGTGGAACCATGTTGTCTTGAGCTACCCCATAGCATTGCAATGCTAAAAAGGGTTATTATCTGTAGATATAGAAATTTACCATCCATTGTATGGGAACTCGATACATTGATGGTATTTCTAAGGCACTACTTGCATTTCATGTATCCATGGATGATCCAATAAAATATTGCATGTCAAGTCTATGTCCAATACTTGGCACATAATATCTTTTTGTATTGGTCCTACCTGAATAGGTAGTATTACTTTTCCTTTGGATGACGTTTCTTCATCATCATAGGCTTTGATGGTGATCTTCTTGTTTGGATCAATAAAATGCTCTAAGAAGCCCAATGCATGGATAAGCTTTAAAGTATAGATATTGAGATGAACTCCTCCATCTATTAACACTCTTTTTACTCAATGTTTATAGACTAAGACTTCTATATGGAGTGGAGTGCTATGTGGATGATTCAAGGAGACATCATCATGTTTGGAAAAAGATATGTTATGAGGCCCTATCATATGAGCCACCATGGCTTGGAATCGATCAATGTCCAGATCTTTAGGAACGTTGGTTTCAACAAGTTCTTATTCCAAGATATCTTTATGTTTTGGTGAGAGTTTTAGCAACTCGGGTAGGGATATTTGAGTGGGATTTCTCCCCAGTTGATCAACCAAGTTGTATTGAGTCTCAAGAATATCTATGAATGTTGATGTGTTCCCTTTCAAGACATATCTTTGCACTCTAGTTGTCACACTGATCGATGCATGTTCTTGTTTGTCCTTGATTTTTATGACATATACTTGGTTGTCATATCTTGATATGTGATTGATGGTGTTATTGTACATGTGATTTATAAAAGCTCCTCTAGTATCCTTTGATGTTGAAGCTTCTCCCTTGTTGTAATTTGGAAGAGGATTTTTAAAGGTGTCATGATCACCATTCATTTCATGACCATCAACTATTAAATCACCTCTATTGATCATGTCTTGAATGATGTTCATCAGCCTCATACAATCATTTTTGTGATGTCCTTTATTGCAATGAAAATCACAGAAATGTGAGTCATTCCACCAAGCTGGTTTGACCTGAGGTTCAAATTTGTTCATTGCTGGCAATGTGATAATCATATTTGCCAAGAGTTCTCAAAACACTGATTCTAAGGTTTGTCCTAATGGTGTCTAGATGCATCTATATGGGAAAGTGTTTTTGTTGCCTCTCTAGTTTGCATTATTCCCTCGCTTAGTGTTGTTGCCTTGGTTAGGGTTATTACCTTGGCTATTATTGTTGCCTTGGTTATTGTTGTTGCCTTGGTTATTGTTGTTGCCTTGGTTATTGTTGTTACCTTGGTTATTGTTGTTGGTGTTTGATGTTGAAGTTCCTTGGTTGGTATTTTGTGGATAAGTGTTAATGCCTTGATTAACACTTTTTTCATTTTTGTTGGATGGTAGGTTACCTGATAAATCAAACACTGGTTATTTAGACTTCACATTATTAGCATCAACTACCTCATCATTAAAAATATTTTGTTCCTTACCCAAAATATGGATTTGTCTAAAGTGTTGTTGTTGTTTTGATTATTAAAGGGGTTAGTGTTTGATGAATTTGTTAGGTCCCAGAGACAACTGAGAGGGGGGTGGTGAATCAATTGTCTAATAAATTCAAACCAAAAACAACCTAACCAACTTAATGCTTAATATCGGTAAACTAGTTAAGTATGTCGGTAGACAGTTTTAACAGTTAATTGCTATACCGGTAAACATTAATGCATGAAACATAAACACAAAGTCATCCACAACACATGACACCAATATTTGCACATGGAAACCCTATAAGGGGAAAAACTATGGTGGGAAACCTTACCCACAATAAGATGATACTACGGAAGATAGTAAGTGTACATAAATAGGGTTTGCACATGCAAAAAGGCCAATAGCCTAGAGCTCACTACTCAATCACAAAATGGGAGTCACACTGACTATAGTTGGATGGTTAAATCCAATAGGAATGTACTGCACAAAATAGCATCTTCATATGCTAGATTCAGTACCAGTGTAATGCTAATATGCTTTCACAAAAACCTAGCTTCACCTTCAAATCATGTCTATGTGTATTACACTGCTTAATCTCACATATACCTTCACACAATTATTTTTCGCATTCCATGCTTGATCTTACAAATAAGATCTTACATTTATACCATAACCTAAGACCAATTTTAGTAGGTCGGCTCTACAAGATATTACAATAAGACATTTTACAAATAATATAATATCCAATGCAATAACTAATTGAACATGTCAGCTTGATACATTTACAACAATAATTAATCATCTCCATAGCATTCCATGTTGATTTGGAAAAGATAAACCTGCTAGTGAAACCCTAGGTAACCCTAGACCTATTTGTCGGTAAAAGCAAATATGCAAATATGAATATACCAATGATTAATCCATTAAGATAAGATGTTCATACGATGTCTTCGATAATACCAAGTGTCTTTCATGCCATTCTAGGTGTTGGTGATCATTATGTCTTACCGGTGAACCATATACCAGTAACTATGCAATAGTTACTTGCTTGCCAGTAAATGCTGGTGGATCTCCAAAGAGCTAGTGTTTTAGTAGGTGTTGACATGAATGACAAAACCATACAAAAATACCAACAAAATTAACATATTCCTTAAATACCTTCAATGTTTCTTTCTTGATGCATGCTTCCTCCACTTGGATTCCATTATCTATCAACTTGGAAAAAGATGGTATGCATTGGACTTTGAGTTAATAACTTGTTGGCTTAATGATGATGATGAATACTAAGAGGGGGGGTGAATTAGTATACCAAAATATACTGAACTTAAACACTTAAACAATTTAGCAGTAAACCGGTTAACACAAATGCAAACCAAACAGAAAATAAGGCATTCACCCACAGAAGAACAATCACCATAACATAAGAGATTTTGACATGGAAACCCAAATGGGAAAAACCACAGTGAGATGAAACTCACTTGTAACTATCTGCAGAATAGTAACCAGACTAGTTAAGGTCATACAATGGTCTTCACCAGAATAGATCCTGTTAGGAATCTCAATCTTTGTTAGGAGATAAGTCCGGTTAAAGACTACCTTGTGAGAGGATTTTAGATTCACAGATGTGAACCACCTTGTTAGATGATTTACAAAGCCTTTTCTTGGCCTACCCGGTTAAGGGTTTCATAATTGTCGAAGATGTGAGCAATGAACAAGTGAATGATCTAGCAAATAGCACAATCTACTTGGTTAGATCCATGACAGCTCATTGCTAATGTATTTTAGTATTACTTCAATCTTCGGTAAATCCACACTCTATTACAGCACACAAATTCGATCTTCTCTCGTAAGATCGCACATACAAAAACTCATCAACCACCAGTAACCCTAACAACTACATCATCTAAAACCCTAGACATGATGTCCTTAAAAAAGGAATCTAATTTCATGTCGGTCCATTAGGATTAGATTGCAAGTTCCTAGGTTCATTACATCTAGACACATTTTGATAACACGACACAAAATCACCATCAAAGTGTCGGTGGATGGTAACTCATCACAAAATATTACTGACTCATACAACTTTACCAATTACCGGTTGGTAACTCATCATAGAGTAATACCAGTTCAAACATTAAACCAATTACCAGTTGTCAAAAATGAAGACTGGGAAAATGATAACTGTCGCTTCAATTCATTCATACCACTTGAGATCCTCAAACT
This sequence comes from Cryptomeria japonica, assembly GCF_030272615.1. NCBI lineage: Eukaryota > Viridiplantae > Streptophyta > Pinopsida > Cupressales > Cupressaceae > Cryptomeria > Cryptomeria japonica. Next base: position 635,028,644 of record NC_081408.1, read on the forward strand.
GCTTGAGGTCTCCATACCACTTGAGATCGGTAAACACTTTCTGGAAAAACACCAATAGCCTAAAGACTATAACACAATACCGATTTGGAACAAATACCAGTTGAGCATAACTCATACATACAAAAAGTGATCTCAAAGCAAGTGTGTGTCCATAAATGACAATCACAACATCATTATCAAAAATGCCAACAATCTCCCCCTTTGGCATTGATGGCAACACTTAGGAAAATTTTGACATCTAAGTGTTTTACAACAAAAATATGCCATAATCAAAATCACTCCCCCTAAGCATATATATTACCCCTTTTGTAGAAAATAATATGTATACTACTCCCTTATAAAGATAAACATGAAAGTATACATAAAATGCGTCAAAATTTTAAATACAAAATACTACTCCCCTTTGCCAACAATGAAAAAGTATAGCTGAATAACCCTTGTTTCATTATCATTAAAATAATAAGTGTTTATGACAATAAAGAGTGAAACTTGTCAAAAACTAATTTAAAGTCTTCCATAAATGTTTTCATGGATATAGACCATGATTCAAGATATGAGGTAGCAACCTCACTCTCCCTTTGCATCTGGAATACCTGTTCCTCCATGGCATCCAAGGTACTCATCTTTTGAGTGACCGTTAGGGCATCCAGATTGAGATAGCATTTATGAAGTATTTGCAGTCATGGTAGTAAAACCAATTGAAGTTCCTGCAAATCTCTGGTCTGGTTGTTGATCTCTAGTTCTATTCTTGCAGCTTGAAGTTGAAACCGGTGAATGGTTTGCCCATAAGTGGTGAAGAAATCATAGGGTGTCTTGAAGGTGGATATGAATGTCTACAAATCAGTTTGCAGTTTGTCTTTCTGAGCAAGCACATCATCACATAATAGATAGGGTTGACATATCTTACTGAGTAGTAGATTCCTCTCATCCAAAACATCTTCTATGTCCTTCTGTGCTTTCTATAGATTGGATTGGAGCTCATTTAACTTCTTTACCAAGGAAATGTTCAGAGCCTTTTGATGCTTCTTTTTCGCATTGGCTTCAGCAACATCTTCCAGACATTGCACTTTGTCCTCTACAATAGTGCATAGGATCTTCAATTGAGATAGAGAGGAACTAGTACTTAGGAGATTGGTAATGGGAATCAAACTGGTGAGAGTTTCCACTGTAGTTTGAATCACATCTTCCTCCTTTTTCCTCCTTAGTGCTTCCAGTCATTGTTGAGCAAGCTTAATACTTTGCAGTAGCTCCATTTCATTCATAGACTAGAGGTCAATGGGATTGGTGATGTCAGCCGGTTTGGTGTTATTACCATTTTCCTTTGGGGTGTCGACATGTACACCCTTTGTCGCTTCCTCCTTTTCATTGGATTTTTGCTTATCTTCTTCTACCTTCTTCTACTCCTTAGCTTCTTTCTTTCTTTTCTCTTCTTCCTTCTTCCTTTCTTTTTCTTTCCACTTCTCTTCTTCTTTCTTCTCCTCTTCCTTCTTCTTCTTCTCCTCTTCATGTTTCTTATCCTCTTCCTTCTTCTTCTTCTCCTCTTCTTGTTTCTTCTCCTCTTCCTTCTTCTTCTTCTCCTCTTCATGTTTCTTTTGTTCTTCCTTCTTCTTCTTCTCCTCTTCCTGTTTTCTCTTCTCTTCTCCTTTTATCTTCTCTTCCTCTTTTCTCTTCTCCTCTTATTTCTCTTCTCTTTCTCTTTTCTCTTCTCCTCTTTATTTATCTTCTCTTATTCCTTTTGCTTCTTCTCTTCTTCTATCCATTTCCTCTTCTCTTCCTCCTTTCTCTTTTCCTCATCTTGTTTCTCCTGTCTTACCATTTTTGTTGGTGTATCTAGAGTAACATCTTCACTATCCAAAGCATCAACATCAATAGGGTCCATTTTCTTAGTGACCTGTTCTCCTTCACTGTTATACACTTCGTCTAGTTTTGCAATTTCCAGTTCTTGTTTAGCCTTCTTGTTGGCTTCAGACACTTGATGCGACTTCAGAGTAGCTTGGGAATGAGAGTGGGTATCTTTTACCACCTCAGGGACTTTCCCTTCTAGCAACAAGAGTCTCCTTCTTTGCATAAAGAAGAGGCCTTTATATTGTTCCATAATTTCATAAAGTTCAGAATTAGACACATTAGGAAAATATTGAGCAAATATTTCCTCTCTTATCTCATGTTCCTTTTCTATGGCAATGCACCATTTGTTGTCTAAAGAATTATATAAAGAATTCGGTGTCATAGATTTAATTTTTTATGGCGACTAGTCATTAATACATAAATATTGAATGACTTCCTATTCTACTTCTTCTTCATTATCATTGAAATAATCAAAATAATTTGCCAAATCACTCAGCACTTTTCTTCTAATGTTCTTAATAGTTCTTTGACAATCTGTCAAAGGTTTGTAAGAGGAAATGTCAATATTTACCGGTGCAAATGATGTTGGTTCATTGCTAGTTGCCTTAGTCTTCTTCCTCGTTTGCCTAGTCTTCTTAGGCAGTTCTTCAGATTCAGTGTCCTCTTAGTCCAATGTGTTGCCCTTTGTCTTCCGCTTTCTCTCAAAGACTTTGGCAGGTGCAGCTTCCAGATTCTTCTTTGTTGATGATCGCTTGGTCACTTTAGGACTCGCTTAAGTAACCGACGTCGATACAGATGGCATTTCCTTTCCTTTCTTCACTGAACGCTCTTCAACTGCTGTAACCCTTTCTAGATAGGTGTCGACTTGTTTTCTTATTAGGATCAAGTAGTGAGGCAAGTAGGGTAGAAGCATACTCGTCTAACATGTCTTACATTACCTCACAACCCATAGGCTCAACTTCTTCCTTTCTGGGTTCAACAGCCTCCATTATGCACTCATCTACTTTGATGATAAAGTATATGTCCTCTTCATATTTCTTAACAATATCACCAGATATTCTCACCCTTTGGCTCATCTTGTGTCTAAACTCATCAAAGTATTTGTTTAGGACTTCAGGATAACCGGTTCCAACCGCTTGAAGAATTTCCCTGATTTTCTTTGTAACCAGTTGGTTAGCAAACCACTGAATATCACCGACTCCTTGAAAGTAGCCTTTAAAGTAGAAGAACAATCCGACCAATAGTTGTCTGAATTTAAATCTCAAGGTATTTTCCTATTTGATTTACTTTAGGCTCACCAGTAGCTACCTTTGCATACAGATGCATAAATCAAACGAGGCATCTTCCATAATCATCCTATAGCCAGCATTTACCATTGTAGTAGAGACAAAGTTGATCATGCTAGCATAGAATGTCTAGTAACCTATCACCATGCAAGCATACTTGACAAGATCATCCTTGATGGTATTGATGGTCATTTCTTGTTGATCGCTCACAGAACTAGTGAGCTTGGTCATTTTGGTCTTGTTGATCTTCCTTAGGGCTGGCACTTCTCCAACGTTACAAAAAATGGTGATGACATGAATCACTTCTGGTGTGATGTCATGTGTCCACTCTAAGTACATTTTGTCACCATGCACTCTTCTTAGAATGATGCAAATGTGATCATCTGAGAATTCTTCAAGGAAATAGAATGCATTATGAAGATTCTTCTTTTCCATTATGCTAAATTTTGGTTTGATCTTTCTATCCTTCTCATAGAACAAACTCAACTATGAATGGATCACTAGAGATCCCAGGTCTTCAATTTTATAGTCAATGTAATCTGAAAACCTTCCTCTACTATAACACCAGCGCGTATTTGGGATAGGGCATTATATTTTGCCTTCCGTTGTATGAAATCAACTAAATCAAAGGGGTGCACTACAACTAGAGTGTGATGTTGAAGCCATGATAAACATAGAAACTTTGAAAAATACCTTCAAAAGTCAAGATTTAGGGCTTGCAAATTCTACTTTGCCACTCGCTACTTTAGTTGCTAGATTACCGCTTTGAGTTCTACACTTGATCGATTGAAGTTATCTTCATATTGTTCTTCAAATTTTTGAAATCTCTTCGATTTCCAAGACAAATCACCTTTACTTATTCACTCAAAAATTGATAAGTGAAAATGACTTGAAAATCCCTTTTAAATGAATTCTCCACCTACTATAATAAATGCTCCACCATTAGGGCATAAACCCTAATTTTCCTTTTACTGTTTCTAGTCTTCTACCAATTGACAGGTAACACATACCGGTTAAGGTTTTTTACTGGTGTAAACTAGGGGTTTGAAATATTTTACCAATTTGTTTCCCCCCAAGCTCTCCAGTAGCTTAGTTTTCTAGTTTAGAGATTTCCACACCAAGTGCAGAAATTGGTTCTTCTAGAGACACTTCTTCTGGCTTGTTTTTCCAAGTTTTCTTCATATCCACTTGAACAATTTCAACATCAATCTATCCTTCTGGAGTGACTGGTATATCATTTGTTATATTCTTTCTCATCATGCAGAATCTTGTTGTATGAACCGGTTTGTTGCAATGATAGCAAACCATTCTAGGTGCTCTCCAAGGTCCTTTATTCATGTTTCAATTCTTCCTTCTGCATGTTGTAGTAGTGTGACCACTACCATGATAAATGAAATAGGTTTCTCTCCATCCAATTGCCACTTGATAGCCACCGCTACCTGACTGATGATTATAGGTATTAAACCATTTAGGATTCCTGTTCCCAGAGGGTTCAGGAAAAACTCTTTGACTCCTTCGAGGATACCTTTCGGTGTTGTGGATCATAGACCTGCATTCAAATACTCTATGCCCAAATTTTTTGCATGCATAACAATTTCCATTGAATCTATTGGATCTAGGCTTATTATTTATAAAGTAAGGAAAATTATTGTAAGCCTTGTTTCTACATACATTAGCAGTGTGTCCTTCCTTGAGACAATTAAAGAAAATAGGTTTGAACTTTTTCTTACCTTTCTCCTTTGATATCTGTTGCTTTTTTTATGCTACATCTTTTTCTCTAGAGGTCTCACCTTCTTCATACTCAAAGAAACCAAGTCTAGTGGTATTCTTTACCAGTTTTGCTGATTCAAGATTTTGTTCTAACTAAATAGTGCTCTTATTGAATTTGGCAAGTATTTCCTTTGACTCAGTGAGTTCTTTGGAAATCGCAGCATTGGACTCCTTCAAGGTTGCATTCTCAAAAATAGCCATGTTTAGTTCAGCTTGCATTTCCTCTTTTTCCACTTTGCTCTCTTGGAGATGAGCGGTAGGTGAACTAATTTCTAGCTTTAGCTTGGAGATCTCATGATCTTTGTCTTTTACTAGGTCTTCAGCTTTTCTCTGGTTCTCAAGCTCTTGACACATCTTGATAGTTAGTCCTTCAAGTTCCCTTCTCAAGTTGGCATTAGACTCATTCAGTTTTTCAACTTCTTCAACTAAGGCTTCCATGTCTGCTTCATCAGAGAAACTATCTTCAGTTAGCTCCATCATTTTCTCAGCATGCTCTCTCCTTTTTTCTAGAGAGGCCTTATACTTGACTTTGAGTTCATCATAGGCTTTCTCAGTCTGAGTGAGCCAATGAGTTAGTTCCATCACAATGTATTCCCCCATATCTCTTTCCAAGTGGTTAAACTTATAGAAAGGTTGGCTCTGATAACAATTGATGAATACTAAGAGGGGGGGGTGAATTAGTATACCAAAAGATACTGAACATAAACACTTAAATAGTTTAGCTGGTAAACCGGTATAACAATTTTATTAACAAACCGGTTAACACAAATGCAAACCAAACAAAAAATAAGGTATTCACCCACAGAAGCACAATCACCATAACACAAGAGATTTTGACATGGAAACCCAAATGGGAAAAACCATAGTGAGATGAAACTCACAAGTAACTATCTGTAGAGTAGTAACTAGCCCAGTTAAGGTCATACAATATTCTTCACCAGAATAGATCCTATTAGGAATCTCAATCTCGGTTAGGAGATAAGTCTGGTTAAAGACTACCTTGTGAGAGGATTTTAGATTCACAGATGTGTACCACCTTGTTAGAGGATTTACAAATCCTTTTCTAGGCCTACCCGGTTAAGGGTTTCAAAATTTTTGAAGATGTGAGTAATCAACAAGTGAATGATGTAGCAAATAGCACAGTCTCCTTGGTTGGATCCATGATAGTTCATTGCTAATGCATTTCAGCATTACTTCAGTCTTCAGTAAATCCACACTCTGTTACAGTATACAGATTCAATCTTCTCTCCTATGATCGCACATACAAAAATTCAGCAACCACCAAAAACCCTAACAGCTACATTATCTAAAACCCTAGACATGATGTCCTTAAAAAAGGAATCTGATTTCATGTCGGTCCAATAGGATTACATTGCAAGTTCCTAGGTTCATTTCATCTAGACACATTTTGATAACATGATATAAAATCATTGTAAAAGTTTTGGTGGATGGTAACTCACCACAAAATATTACCGGTTCATACAACTTTACCGATTATTGGCTGGTAACTCATCACAGAGTAATACCGGTTCAAACATTAAACTGATAATCGGTTGTCAAAACTGAAGACTGGGAAAATGATTACTATCACTTCAGTTCATTCGTATCGCTTGAAATCCTCGAACTGCTTGAGGTCTCCATACCGCTTGAGATCGGTAAATACTTTTTGCAAAAACACTGATAGCCTAAAGACTATAACACAATACTGGTTTGGAACAAATATCGGTTGAGCATAACTCATACATACAAAAAGTTATCTCAAAGAAAGTGTGTGTCCATCAATGACAATCAAAACATCATTATCAAAAATTCCAATAGATGATTGTAATGAATGACTTCATATGTTGTCATTGATGGAACATGTACACATACACATATGTTTATCTACCGGTGTTACTTAAAAGTTATTTGTATTATATTGCTACCGGTATTAGAATTTTTTCTTATGATGGTGTAAAAATAGTACATGTCATCAACCGGTATATACAGAAATGTCCTGACACTAACTTGAAGATCTAGTGGAGATTATCAAAGAAGCAATAGAGGACAATTAGTTTATATGTTCAAAGAGATTAACTCCAACTAGTATCGATATACCAACTGGTATTCATTGATTGTGTGATGACTTATCATCAATCGTGATGAGTTATCCTAATCGACAAATTTTGGCAATATTTAGTGATGCATTATGTTTGATTGTCTAGATGCATTGTACCTAGGAAATTGTGATATAATTCCTAAGGCCAACATGAAATCTAAATATATATAATGGAATTATGATGAACTATTTTGTATGTATGATGAGATATGATATGAGATGATTTTATGTGAAGATAAAAGAATTAAGTCGTAGAGTATGTGAGGCCCTACCCCAACTCATCCTGGCATTTATGTTATTTTCATGATGAGACTATTATGGATGCTTTATTTTTATGCATTATGGATTTAGAACTTATATGATTCCCTAATTTGGATAACATTGACGTATATTGATGCTTCATTTTTATGCATTATGGATATGAAACTTTATATGATGCTAGAATAGAATTACTTCAAGATGATGTATGTCATTATTGGATTCGCAAGACTTCATTATGATGATAGAAATAGGATTCTTATAATATGAATGGATCAATTTGGAGGATTATGATAATTGCATATGTGGATCAATTGGGATATATGAGATATTGATTTATTACTGTCAATTGTATGAGTGTTTGATGTGTATTCAAATTCATGTGTTTAATAATATATTTGTGGTTATTTGGAATTACTAATGTGTAAATTGAGATGTATAGGAAAATTATCCATGTGACCATGGAAATAATATGGAGAACCAAATGTAGACCTATGTACGTTTGTAAAGCCAGGGGTTGTCTATTTGGGGAGACAACACCCCATTTGTATCGTATTTTATTTGTGAAAGTAAATGATGCATGTGTGTTAAATTGATTTTATTAATTTGTGTAATCCAACAAGAGACAAATTGCATGTGTGATTTTTATAATGTATTTTATTATGTCACTTGACACATGTGCTGATTAGTGTCATTGATTTTGACTTGTCTCTTGGAGGGAGTTTGTTTCTACAAAGGCCATTTCAAACATTTGAGTGTGGTCCCAAATTTCCCTTGGGTAGGGAGTCTTGGGAGTGGTCAACTCAGGTTTGACCCGTAGGCTAACTTCAGTTGGGTTTCTAAGGGGTCAAATGGACTCCTAGGGTTAGTTTTAGGGCTTTTCCAAAGGGTATACCTATGGGTTAGGGGTATTTTTAAACATGTGACTACTCCCATGTGACTATTTAGTCACCTCAAAAAGTGGTTTTTCCAAGGTGAGCGAAAATTCAACTTAGAAGGTTCCTCCTAGGATAGACAACCTTCCCTTTTGGTGTTAGACTCTCTTCCCCATCCTCTCTTACGTTTTCTCTTTTCAGTTTTAGCAACATGTAAGAGGTTGGGAAGACCAACCAATGGGAACTCTCAATCTATCCAAGGGGTTGGGAAGAGTGAGAGAGGCCTTCTTAGGCAAGGATTAGGGACTTAGTGATTTAATCACCCACTCTCCATTGTTGGAGATCATGCAATTTTGAAGAATAGTTGTAGGATATAATTTTGGCTAAGTGTTGGTGAAATGATTGTGTGGATTTGGGCTGCTCATCCACAACTAGATCTATCAGAACCTTTGGGCAAATTAAGGTTGGATTCTTAATCTTTTTTGTTTATGTTGTATATGCATGTTGGAAGAAAAGCTTGTATGAAAGAGTTGTTTATATGTATTTTACTATTGTGAAAGAAAATGTGATTTTTTTTCCTTTGTTTCTTTTTATGCATTTCTTGTCTTGGGGTGGAAGAAGTTAGACAGCCTTGGGTGAGAGGCTCTCCTTTATAAAGAGTGATCTCAATGGTGTTCTCATGACCCTTGCTGCATAGCCTTGTTTATGCATTTGGGGGTCATAAGGAGAGATGATATGGCTTATATGCCTTTGAGGGGCATAAGGATGTAGGGAGGTATTTTTGTTGTATTTGGTTGCCATGAGGTGGCTTGAGATGTTCCATGCTTGTAGTCTCCCCAATGGTATCTGGTCCACTTCCACCCATGCAAAATCATCACAAGTTGTGGTGAAGTGTAGCCTTGGTTGGGAAAATTGTTAATTGTGTGTTTTCCCCTTTTGCTTGTTGTAGTTGTATGTGTGTAACCCGTCTAGTGCTTGGTTCTCCAAGCTTGGGGGTGGCTTCTAGTAAGCCTAGGCTGGGAGGTGAGCACTCCATGGTCAAGCCTTATGTTTTATTTGCAAGTTGCTTGGGATGGGAAGGAAAAAAAAAAAAAAAGAGAAAGATATAAGTTGCTGGTTTTTACTTGAGTTGCAGAAAAGAGGAAAAGAGAAGATGTATTTATGCTGTAGCTTTGTAAAGAAAAGCCAAATGTTGTATTTATTTTTCAAAAGCAAAGAAATGTATGTATTTTATTCTAAGTTCTTATTCAATGGAAAGAAGAGACTAGTAGGGTTTCAAACCCATTTGTAATGTTATCTACATTGTATTCTAAATATGCTTAAGGAAATGCATTATTCTACTTAGTTATTTTTGCAAAATGATATGTATAAGTTTTATTAAGTCCTATAGTTACAAAAAAAAAGAAATAAAGTTGTTGCATTCATGTTATTTAAGAAATTTAAAGTTCTTTTATTCCCTCATGCAAATAAAATTATGGGAATGGGAAAAGCATGCATATAGACCTTTGAGTTAAATACAAATACAAATTGTGTTAAATAGGTTTAATATATCTAACTTTAAGTTGATTTTAAATGTTTCTAGGCTATTGTAGTTGCTGTTAAAATTTAATACATTCTGTCATTTTATCCAGTGCAGAATATAAAATCTAGTTTATTTCATTCTATCACTTATTTATTGCAGAAAATGTATTTAAAATTTAGATAGTCATCTATTTCCAAAGTTAGCATTAGATTAAAAAAAAGGGAGAGAAATGCATTGTTCTAAATCTACTAGCTTGCTATATGTGATTTAAATAAGATGAAATAGTTACAGATTGTCTTAGGCAATGAAAATATAGTATATTCCCTCTAAGCTAGGGTTAATGTACAGAAAAGAAAGAGAAAATGGTTAGATTAGGATTTGTGACATTAATGAAAATAGGAAAAATTCTAGAGCATTCTCATATATTTAAAACTTACAAAAAAAAAAAAAAAACTCCTCATCTATTTCATGCTGATAGTTAAGGGTGTGCATATATATATATATATATAATTTTGGGTGGTCTACATATTTCATTTAAAAATAGATATATATATATATAAATGTTGATTGTATTTTTTTTTAAACAAAAGAAAATATAAAAAATAAATAAATAACAAACTGTGTTTTACCCCCCCTTGGCCCTACGAAATATACGCAGGCGGGGAAAAAAAGAGAAGCACCCCTGCACTGTGGGTGGTGACCCCCAGCGGTAGCTGCAGCCGCCTCTATGGGCCGCAACCCACAGTCTGGGAGGCTTCAGCCCCCCTTGTGGGCAGCACCCCATAGCGGTGGCGCAGCTGGGTCTGCGAGCCGCGTACCACAGCGACGCCCTTGGCCACCTCTATGGGCTACGACCCGGAGGCACGACTGCAGCCATCCCTGTGGGGAGCCCTCGTGAGTAGCACTCTGTCACCCCCTGTGTAAAACTCCGCCCCTCCTCTGCGAAAATCGCAGCCCCCGTGGCATCCCATGGCCGCTGCTCCCTTGGGAGGATCCACCATGGCTTCGGCCCTCTTCCACCATTCCTGCACAAAAAAAAATAGAGCACACACACACAAGCCCTAACCAAATTTTCAGGTTAGGACAAAACTCACATGTATAATATAAAAAAAATAAACATGTGGGAGTTATGTCCCAAAAGTTAGGGTTTAAATTTATTTATTATAAAAAAAAGAAGATGGGGGAAACCCTATTCGAAATTTGAATAAGGTATTCCCCCCATAGACTTTGAATATGATAATATTCTTTTTACAACAACTCCTTGTAACCCCATATATATATATATATATATATATATATATATATATAGATATATATATATATATATATATATATTTATTTATTTATTTATTTATTTATTTATATATATATATATATATATTTATTTATTTATAACTCCAAGGAGTAATAGTCATAGTTATATATGTAGACACATATATAAAAATGACTTACAATTTTAGACTTAAATTGGAATAAATATTCTAATAGTGGACTTACTTTTGTTATTAAGTAGAGTCTTTTTTTTTCCTTAGGGCTTTAATTATAAGCTAGTTTTAGAACCCTTTTGGGGTTTGATATTTTGGGAAATCATAATAAATACTTTGTAAATAGTTAGCCTTAGGAGTTAAATTATATTGGCCAACTATAATATTTTTTTTGTGGCACAACTGCACTATGGGATTAATCGTCCCTAGAATCATACTTCAGACAAATTATAATTATTGTTAAAATAATAATAGCTTTTATAAAGCTAAGTGCTAGGGAAAATTAATTTAATTCCTAGGCAATTAATAGGCTATTTGAGATTAATAGAATCTCCTGCAAATTTATTTAGAGACTTATGTTTAAACGAAATTATTATTGCTAATTACTTGATGAGATAATAATAATTCTTTGGAAAATTATTATTCCACATTAAATTTAGATTATCTCGCTTACTTGATCTAGTGTTTAGATTATTTATTAGATGAAATAAATCAAATGCAGTTAAGACAAGACTTGTTAATGCATTATTTAGCAAACTTAGTTTTATTAGATTATGTTTCAAAAAAAATTTACCCCGTTTGTGTGCAAAAGTTTGGGCATGACAGAGTATGTTGGTAATGTAGTTTTGAGTGCATAGAAGAGGATCTATTCAAGCAAGTTGTGATACTTATAGATCACATGACCTCTTGTTTTCTTATCACTACAATAGTCAAATCCCCTAAGTGGGTGAGCTCTAACAAGCTTCATTGTACAAATCCTCTAACCAGGTGATCCATTAGTTTGGATTCAAAAATTCTCTATCGAGGTTACTCCTAATAGGGTACTACCTTTAACATGGTATAGCTCCTAACAGAGCTTTGGGATCTTTAACAAGATTCGCTCCAAGCAAAGCATGTTTGTAGACCTTAATCGACCAGTTACCTATTATTGCAAATAGTTAACTTGTGAGTCTCATCTCATCATGGTTTTTCCCATTTGGGTTTTCTTAATTGTGGATGCACTAATATCATTTTGGATTACATGCATAGTGTTTATCAAACTTGTTAAGTATATCTACTGGTCAATGTTTAAAGTAGTATTGTTTTTGGTGTTAGAGCCAAACTTATTTAAGGCTTAATCACTTTGAAGGAAACCCTAAAGCCACCATGGGAGATATGAGCTACTTTGAGATGGCTAGAGTGCTTGAAGCTACCAAGGATGAGCTTGAAACCCTAAGGGTTAGATTCAAAGCCTTAGAAGTTAAAAGAAGAGAGATAACTAAACAACTATTGGAAATATCTAATAATAGTCCTTTGGATGAAGCCAACTTTGATGCATTATCTGAAGAAGTTGATAAACTAAATGCTAAAAAGATAAATCTAAGAAGAGAGTTAGAAGCCCTAACTATCTACATGAGTCAGGAGCTAGAAGCTAGGAGGGCAGCTGGAGACATTGTCAAAGGGAGAGATCATGAGATTTCCAAGATAAAATGAGAGAATGCTAATTTGCATGAGCATTGGCATGCATAGAAAGAAGAAAAAGAGGCCTTGTAGCTAGATCTTGAAATGGCATCATCTCTGAAAGAGACTCTTTCAAAACATAATGAAGATCTTACTAGAGAACTCACTGAGGTTAATGGAAAGATAGAAAATTTCAACAGAAGTTCTACCATGTTGGATGAGTAGATTCAATCACAAAGGATAAAAGGAGATCCTTCTAGACTTGGTTTTAACACATATGAGAAAGGAGTGTCTTTCGGAACCAAAATCAATATTCACAAGGATAAAATTGCTCCCAAGGCTAAAAATCCTACCGGTAACAAAGTTTTTAAACCTATTTGATTTTTCTATCATAAGCGTGGACATACTGCAAATGTGTGTAGAAACAAACTCAGTGGAAATACAAGCTATAATGCAAATACTAGGTATGTATCTAAGAGATTTGAAGGTTATTTCTTCACATGCAAATGTATGGACATGGATCAGTTGACTAAAAATATGGAGAAAGTAATCGAGTACCTCACATGAATCCAATACCTAATGGAAACTAGATGAGAACCTATGATAAACAGGGTAACATGAATTGGCAAAGACCCTATGTCAACCAGTTTAGTCCATTTGAGATGGAAAAGGTACAAATGTCATTTGCACCATTTGTAATAATTATGGTCATGTGGCTATGAATTGTAGGAGAACTGGAAGAGGCAATGCAAGATCTTAAAGATCATCTAGAATGGCTTGCTATCATTGTCAAAAATCGAGACACATGGTGAAGTTTTGTAGATATAGAAAGAACAAACCAGTTAATCATTCTAATGATCAGAAAGGAAAGAAGGTAAATATTGAGGAAACTAGAGAAGAGATGAACCAAATCTGGAAAAATAAGATCAATGGTATACCTGCAAAAGAACCTAATACTTCACCCAGTCTGGAGAATCCTACATCGGTAAACTAAGCCTTTCAACAGGGCTAAGGGGATCATAGTGATAAATCTACTTCCAGACCCCTTGAAAGATGAGTGGTAAGAGAGTTTGAATTTTGAGTTGTTATGTGTGAAATCTTGATATCTTTTGTCAATTAGTTTTTCAAAAGTTCATCAAACTAGTTTTACACCTTTTAATAATGTATGCATCGATAAGCGGTGTACTAGGGTTTGTAACCCTAGTGGTCGAGCATTTAATGCAATAGGTAAAAAGGATTAAAGAAAATTTTACTTTGTAATTTTTACCCTAAATGCATTCTAGAGAGAATTCTTGAGCACTTGCAGAGCAGAAAGAGAATTGCTAGCTAGTTTTTGTTAAATCTGTGTCATGATTTGTGTGTTTGAAGCTGATTCGAAGGTTAGTGAAGGATGAATTGGTGTGCATTTGAGAAATCAACCGAAAATAGAGGCAACATGTGTAAATTGAGGTATTTTCTTTGTAAATCTTGCTTTGAATCTAGTTTCTCTGAAATAGCTTCATCATCTAAGCAAGTAGAAAGGTTAATGATCACATCAAAACCTATGGAGATTGTGGAATTGAAATGAATTGTCTTATAATTCTTTATCTCAAGTTCCTGATGGAGTCATTGTAAAATGAGATTTGTCAAGCTACATTGATTGTAAAATTGAAGATTTAGGATCATTGTCAATTTATTCTCAGTTGAAAACCCTTTGCGATAAGAGTGGAAAGATTCAACCCGAGTATACTAGGGTTTATGAGAAAGGTTTTCATAATGCAACTTATTTTCTTGAGGATTTTGAAGAGGAACATATCCGAATCATTTTGAGTCATGTTCATGGTGATAATATGTATTTGGAAAGAACATACACTATAACCAAGTAGGTTATTTAAGTTGTGACTGGTTTTTGGTCTATCATTGAAGTGCCTAAGCTGAGGCAAATTTTTAAGGAGACAGTAACCACTTTAACCTCGTCAACCTCTAATGAGCGTTATTTTTCTATCAATAACATTAAGGACCCAATAGTTAAACTAGCTATTATGGTTATAGGCTACTAGATATTCTATTCCAGTAGAATGAACAGTGTACCATCTGTAGTAGTGCATACTGCCTATAAAAAGATTGTTGAGAATGCAAATTATGACCTTTGTGAGGCCATAAGAAGTCAATTAATGTTGTATCTATAGTCAATCTAGAAGGATAGCAGTTAGAAGTTCAAGTTTGGTCAGTTACTGATTGGTCTATTATTTTACTTTCAAAATTTCTTACCAAGAAATAGAGATCTTGAATGGTCTAAAGACCTACCAGTTACTGCTCAGATTAAGAACAACATTAAGGTTGTTAAGAACACCTTCTCAACTGCAATGAACAAATATTTCAATGAATTTCAAAAGAAGATGAGTACAAGGGTAAGGCTACATGAGGATGTGGTGAAAAAATTTGCTAAGGACAACAATTTCACAGTCACCACTGATCGTTATCTGATGGAAGTTATTTAACTGAGAGAAGATGAAATCGAAGATATGAGCTATGAAGTCAATTATGAATTATTGATTGGTTGTGCTAATAACCTGTTGGCATCTCTAGTGGACAAAAAGAAAAAAAGACTGGATACTTCTAAGGAGGAAACTAAAAAACTTGAAACCAGTAGTGCTCTAACTAGTAGTGGTAAAGGAAAGAAGAAGAAGGTTGATAAAGCACCTCCAGTGTCAAAAAGTACTAGAGTTACACAAACTATCCACAATAAAAATGAACCGACACCTAAGGTATATATAAAGAAGAAGACTGCAACAAAGAAAAGAGGTTCACAACTAATTCTTCAAGCAGAATCTGATGAAACTGATAGTGAGCAAGAACCAAATAAGGTAAAGACAAATGGCAAGAAGTCCAACCTAGTTGAGGCAACCTCTTAGCAAACTATTCGCATTAATGATTTATCTTAAAAGCCTATGACTAATTTTGAGAGAACGGTAAAGACATTGGGAAGAAATAGATTTGATAATGTCAAAGAATATTCTGATTCATTTGATGAAGATCAGAAGAAACAAATTGTTCAACAGGTAATCAGCTATTTGTGTCATTATAATCGATTACCTCATGATATTGAGAAGGATATTTTTGATTATTTATATACTATTATTTTGAATAAATGGGAAGAAGCTGTGAAGAAAGAAAAATAAATTATTGATGATGTGTTTGTACAATATTTTTCTGATTTGTCAAAGGATGAGTTAATTGTATTTCTTGATAAACACAAAGCTCAATTTTATCTGAAGTCAAGAATATTGAAGATACTTAGTGGGAAGGAGAAACCTATTATAGTTGATACTCATCAAATAGCGAAGGAAATTCAGAACATGCATAAAATGATAGAGTCCCAACAAGATAGTGAGAAAGATACTATTGATCTACCAGAAATGGATGAGGAAGAAATATTGCAAGTTGATATTGTCTATCCTATCAAGAGGAAGGATGACACTACTTCCCAATCGGTAATATTTATTGTTGATATTGAGGATACAATAGATATATCTGAAAGCATCATTGCACTAGATATGAAACCACTTGAAATTATTGTATCATATGTTAATATAGTAGAGATACCAGCAACTCAATTAAGTGTGGATATTCCACCCCCACTAGTAAATGATCGACAAGTGAAACCCCAAATCCCACCAGTTTCACAGGCTCCTCAGGAGGACCCTTCTTAAAAAGTTGATAAATAGACCATTGAAAAGGAGAAGGGGAAAGGACAAGTGGAAGAGAAGATTAATAAGGAGACATATGCTGAACTGGAAAAGGCATTAGTCAAAGAACAACATGATGATGATGATGATGACTCATTTGGCATCAAAGGGCAAATAAATGTTGATAACATGAGTGCATCAGAATTTTTGGAGTTTGCAAATGTGATTAAATCTTGAGCTCAAAAGAAAAGGCTTAAGGAATAGAGGATAGAAGACAAAACCATTCAAAATGATGTAGATATTTTGTCAAGCCTTTACCAGAAATTGCTACAGGGAAATTTTCAACTCCCATTGGCAAGCTTGGCTAATTGGTTGCTAATGCCTTTGACCAACTTAATTCCCTTGAGGAAGAATCACAAACCTATGAAAAGAAGAGCTATAGGAAGAAGTGATGAGAATAGATCATGAAGGATATTGATACAGGGAGAATTGACCTATCCCTAAATAAAGACCTATTAAGAAAAGCTATTGAAACAGGAGGAAAAATTCTTGCATTTACATCTAATGTTTCATTCTTTTATACTGATATCAATCAAAGGCGAACAAAAAATGAGTAAGAACTAGAAAGGATATGTCATGCTTACATACCTTTACAGGATTCAATTTTAGCTTTTGGCAAATATGTGGATGATTTGCAAAACCAGTTAGATGTCTATGATTGTGAATAGGCAAAAAGACTTTGATCAATGGCAAAGGGGGAGATTGTTGGCTTGATGATGATTGTAATGAATGACTTCATATGTTTTCATTGATGGAACATGTACACACACCCATATGTTTTTCTACCGGTGTTACTTCAAAGTTATTTGTATTATATTGCTAATGGTATTAGAAGTTTTGCTTGTGATGGTGTCAAACTAGTACATGTCATCAACCGGTATATATAGGAATTTCTGGACACCAACTTGAAGATTCAGTGAAGATTATCAAAGAAGCAATGGAGGACAATTAGTTTATATGTTGATAGAAGTTAACTCCAACTAGTATTCATTGATTGTGTGATGAGTTATCACCGATTGTGATGAGTTAACCTAACTGACAAATTTTGGAGGTATTTTGTGATGAGTTATGTTTGATTGTCTAGATACACTACACCTCAGAATTTCTGATATAATTCCTAAGGCCGACATGAAATCTAAATGTCTATATAGTGACATTATGATGAACTATTTTGTATGTATGATGAGATATGATACGAGATGATTTGATGTGAAGATAGAAGAGTTAAGTCACAGAGTATGTTGGTAATGCAGTTTTTTAGTGAGCAGAAGAGGTTCAATTCAAGCAAGTTGTGTTGCTTATACATTCAAACAAATGTTGTTTTATTATCACTACAACAATCAAATCCCCTAAGTAGGTAAGCTCTAACAAGCTTCATTGTACAAATCCTCTAACCAGGTGATCCATTAGTTTGGATTCAAAAATCCTCTACCTAGGTTACTCCTAACAGGGCACTAACTTTAACAAGGTATAGCTCCTAACAGAGCTTTGCGATATTTAATAGGATTCTCTCTAGGCCGAGCAAGTTTGTAGACCTTAATCAGTCAGTTACCTATTACTACAGATAGTTAACTTGTGAGTCTCATCTCACCGTGGTTTTTCCCATTTGGGTTTTTTACGTATAAACACTTGTGTTATGGTGGATGTTTTACTTATTTTGGATGCACTAATATCATTTTGGATTACATGCATAGTGTTTATCAAACTTTGTAAGTATATCTACCGGTCAGTGTTTAAAGTAGTATTGTTTTTGGTGTCACTAATTCACCCCCGCCTCCCAGTGCTTTATAAGTCTGTCATAACTAATCTCACTATTTATATTATTGATAAATATTTCCATCTTTTCCTTTTCAGGCCCATCTTGAGGATATCTTAAAACCATGCATCTCCACAACTAAAGAAATACCATGAATGTTTCATTGCTCTTTTGTTTTGTGTTACACACATCCAACATGTTGATTGTGTGTTGAATGTTATAGGAGTATTGTGTTATGAATTTGTTTACAAACTCATCAAATGATCTGATGGGAGGTGTAAGTTTAGACAACCATTCCATGGTTTGTCTGCTCAAATTTCTTGGGAATAGTCTCATTAAGTAAGTGTCATCATGAGAAAACTTAAGGCTCATGGTACAAAATTCCCATACTTGATCACGGGGATCACTTTTACCATTGTATTTGTCATACTTTGGTATATCTGAATTTGGGAGAAAGGGTACCATGTTCTATCTCCTTTCAAAAGGATAAGGATAGATCGTGTCCAAGGAGTATCATATGGTAGTTCCTTATTGTGTGTCCTGCATTTGCCTTTGCAGTGATTGGATTTGTTATGTAAGAGAAACCATGGGTGCATTCGTCCTCCGAGGGAGAGTTCCCCCTCTTTCATTAAGATTGTCTTGGTTGTGGGTATGGTCTTGTTCCTATTCACGTGTTTTTTCTGGACCATGTGTCTCTTCTTCTCTTTGTTGTTCTTTATATGCATAATTTCTAGACCTTGTTCTTGAAATTATCTCATCTATATTCCTTAATTTTTTCATATCGAAATATTCAAGAATGTTAACTCCTTTTCTAGTTAGCATGAGTAGATATTTTTCCTTGTCTGCCTGGATAAGTCTTTCCATGAGTTTTTGGAATGGTGCATTTTTTTGACATTCTTAGAGAAGTTTCTCGGTGATCTTTTTTCACTGATATTGGCATACTCCTCAAAAGGATGGGATAATCTATGACCCATGCTTGATTCTGGTTGTGATTCACTTTTTTCTTTTTCTTTCAGATGAAGTGATAGTGGGCATTTAATATATTTCTACCGTGATGAATAATTCTTCTTCTAATGGAGTTCTAGGTGGTGTTGGTGGTTAAGGTCGAGCTTCATTATATGTGATACAAAACTATGGGAACAAAGCATGGTTAATCCTTCCTCTATGATTTAGGTGCTGGTTGAATGTCATTTTCTGAATGTAAGCCCTACTTCTCAAAAGTTCCTTATCAAACTCATTTGTTTTCCCTCAGATATACAATCACATGTGATGCAAGAATGTGCACTATGATGCAAAGAGTTGACGTTTGATATAGAGAAATTTATTCCTTCTAGCAAGTGCCTTAGAACTAGGTTGTCTCTTCTTCAACTTAATTTTGTGATGAATACTTGTTCTTCTCAAAATATGAGGAGTGGTCATACATGAATGATCAAAGGTTGATGTTGATATTGGATTTGGATACTTCATTTGAATACTCAAGTTTTACTTTATCAAGTAGAGGTTTAGTTAGATTCACCTCTATGACAAAGTGTGTCTAATGATATGGATAAAGTCTCTCGATATAGAAACCTGATTTGACAACTTAAGGACTAAAATAGGTAGTTTGTTTTGGTAGAATCCATTGGATGGTGAAAATTTGATCACTATTTCTGATACTTCCTAATTTTGTTGGATGAAGTCTGATCTCAACCTAGTTTAATGATTTGAAAACTTGTTCTAAAAATGCCTCGTTGAATTGCTAATTTTCTCACTAATGATCAGATTCAAAGTTTTGTTGTTGAGTTTTCTAAAAGACCAGAAAGGGTATTTAAAACTGTAGATAAAATTTTCTCAAAGTGTTGGATTTTCTCTCTATTTTTTCCTAAAATTGATCATTCGCTAAGGCAGAGACTGAATATGCTAAAGAATGCTCCTTATGCGCTATGTTTTTTTTCCTATGTGCTAGTTTAGACTATTTGAAAATGATTGTTCTGGATAGGTTATGCCCTATTATGTCCTGATTACACACTATTTTTTGAACTGAAAGCGCTATGAAATGCTTTTGATGCACTATGTTGATGTTTTAATGCGCTACACGGATGCTGGAAAGTGCTACTGGGAATTTTACCAATATGATATTGTTTATGCACTAAGTTGACAAATGAAAGTGCTAAGTTTTGGTTCAAATGCGCTACTGAATGTTTGCCATGTGCTAGGATGTTGTTCCTATGCACTAATTATCCTGGTTTCTTTATTTCTGCAATTTTGAAATTTTACACTTGTGATTTTGATGGATGATTTTTTGAAAAATAATGACTTGAAAATGTGGCACATAGAAGAGATAATAATTTTGTCTATGCTAAACAAGTAGTGTATTTCCTTTTGAGGATGTGTTCAAATCCCCAATGTTTTCACTAGTTTGGATAACAATTAAGATGAACCAAATAGACTTTTTATTCAAGGGTTATCAACAATATCATAGCCCACTAGTCTTGATACTTTGTCAGCTCATACAACCTTGTCACCC
Source organism: Cryptomeria japonica (assembly GCF_030272615.1). NCBI lineage: Eukaryota > Viridiplantae > Streptophyta > Pinopsida > Cupressales > Cupressaceae > Cryptomeria > Cryptomeria japonica. Next base: position 635,049,212 of record NC_081408.1, read on the forward strand.
CTTAGGGGGCACCCATTTTTTTGCCTTTTGCCATAAATTAAGTCAAAGAGAATTGCTTCACAATTGAATAGTTATCTTGGGAGATATATGGTGAGTGATCTTGGGGGTGTATTTTTCCCCACCCTTGCACTATGATATTGAAAATGTTTGGTAATTGACTTAGCTCAAAGCTTCTAATGCTAAAGTTTTTAATCAGGCTTCCATTTGGTCTCAAGTGATAAACTCCCTCGGGAGGCTTCCCAACCTTGAGAACAAAGGCTTTACATATCTTAAAGATATTGGGGGAAGGCTAATCATTGAGGAAAACCATTGAAGGGGACTTTTGTTAGCCTCCATTTTTTATTATAGTGGGTTAGAACACTTGGCGATAAAGTTGTTTCCCACTTACGTCATTCCCCTCTCACCACCCATTAATGGCACTCTAAGGGAAACTTGGGAGGGTAGGCCTTCTAAAGGATTTAAATGCTTCAAGTAAGGAAAGCATAAGAGTGGTTTGACTTTTTGGGCACCCAATTAAGGGGAGAGCATATACCTTCCACTTTCAAGATAAGGAAAACAAGGTTCTTTTTAGCCTTCAAGACAATGATTTGCTAACTTCTATTTGGAGACGTTTCTCCAACAAGCATGGTGTTCTTTTTAACTTTTCATAGAAAAATGTGTATTTCCAAAACCTTTGAAAAACAAACCTGGTCAACAAAAGGAAAATCGTGAAATCAATCCTCAATGGAAACTCTTTTTGCCTTGCACAAAACAATAAAAGTGAGATTCTTTTTATCCTTTGCCAAAATGAAGTGAGGTTTTGTTCTATGCACCAAAGGAATAATTGAGTTCTTTTTAACTAGCACCAATGGAAAAATGGGATTCTTCTTAACCTTTGCAAAACTGAAAGTGAGTTTGTAGTTCTTTTTAACTTTTGCAAAATGAAGTGAGTTTGTAGTTCTTTTTAATTTTTGCAAAATGAAGTGAGTTTGTAGTTCTTTGTAACCAATAGGAAAATGAACTATTTTTAAACTAACTTGAAAAAGTTAGAAACAAAAATAATTAAATGCCTAAATAAAACTCCTCTAATCTGCAAACAAAGATTAGTAACCCGCAACAAAAAAAAAAGTCAGAGTCACACGCTCGACTTTTGCACAGAAGCACTACAGAATGTTACAGATGTGCTATAGAAAGACTCCTAAGTGCTACACTGATTACCAAATACTCTACATTGTTAGCCCGATGCATAGAAAAAAATTTGAAGTATTATGCGCTAACACTAAGTTCAAACATGCTAAAGAAATGTTTTGATGCGCTAAACAATATGCCAAATGTGCTACTGTTTGCCACGCATGCACTAACAAAAGTTCCTAACATGTTAAAACAGTATTCCAGTGTGCTTGTAATCTTTGTCTTGCATTAAAAATGATATGATTTATGGGGATGAGCCCCACAGTGGGTGCCATAAATCTATGCGGGAAATGAGGGCGACAAAAATGTAAAAGACTAATTCAAAAGGCCCACACACCAATGAGACTCTTGGTGCAATTTATAGGAACTATATTTAAATAGCTTAACTTCCCAAGGCATGTCCCATTTTTCTCTATCTAATAGGATCCCTAAAGTCAATGTCTTTGCTCTTAGATCACTAAGAAAAGTGACTTAGGAATGACAACTCCAAGAAAAAGTGATGTTTTATTATTACACATGAATGCATTCCTAGATATGTATGATATTGAAATTTTGATGATTAAATTAGCATAAAGATGATGATAAGATTAGCTAATTATCCTAGAAATGATATACTAGTCTAACATGGATATTATGTGATATGAAAATGCTTCTAAATGATATTATGATGATTTAACAAAGAGAGGCTAAAATGCTTAGTAATTAGACTATAAGTTTGATGCACAAAAGACTTAGATATATCATTAGCAAAATGACTATAAGTTTGATGCATAAAAATTTTTATATCAAAATGAGAGAATGAGAGCTCTATTTATAGGAAAAATAGGGAAATGGATGGTCAAGATTGGATAATATTAATAAGGGTCAGGATTGAAAGTTAATCAATCCATGTTCACAATTCTCACTGATGAAATGGTGACAATTGTCAACAAGAGGTTGCTTGAGAGGAGATGAAAGAAGCATTAAATGCTTGAGAAGACATGGAGATTACCTTAGGAGGTAAGGGTTAAGGTTAGGTTAGGGTTATCCATTGGATAAATCTTTTACCCCAGGGGTAAACTCTTGTGCAAGGGTTAAAGGGATAACCAAAGTTAAAGTCATGAATGCTTGATGAGACCCTTAGGTTAGATGAGGGTTGAGTTATAGAGAAAGTTTGTAATCATACTATTGGAAATATGGATGAATTGATTATGTGTTGCATTTATGTTTTGTCATTGATGTCAAAAATAGCTATTATTTTTTTGGTTACCGGTAGAAGATCTAGTGTTACTAGGAGAAGGGACAATCTATTGGACACTTCTGGCATGTTTGGATAAATGGAGTATGTTTGATTTTATGTGTTACATTGTTTTGGGGCATGTTTTGGTTAGTTGGTATTGAATTGGTAATCTATGCTCTTATAAATCCTTACCGACATGGGTTTAAGGTTTAATCAGTAGAGCTTTTACTGAGAAATCTTGACAGGATGCATAAGTGGTGTTGGTGTGGCTTCTAGATGGATTTCAAGATGGTAAAGATGTTCTTTGATCATGCCTCAACTAATTGAAGATATTTCTTTGGCATGGTGGACCTAGATTAGGTCTGGTGACCATTTAGGTTAAGAATCGGTATCATGTTAATGTGTTATCTACACATTATCAGGATGATTTATGGATTGGTTATTATTTTTTTGGTCTCAAGCCGACATGGCATATCATTGTAATATGGATGTATGTAATGATCTTATTGTAATATCTTTTAGGTGGCTAACCTAATTGGTTTAGGCCTTAGGGTTGGTATAAATTGATGTAAGATCTCATTGTAGATCATAAATATGAATGGTATGGAATGTAAATGTAATATCATATGTGAAGGATATTTGCTCGATCATAGGTGATCGAATCAGGTTTAAGGGAGAGGTCAAAGGGCTCTAGCATTGAGCTTAACTGAGACTATAATCAGGCATGGTAGATTCTATTGTTGCCAGTTCATTATTCTAGATTGTTGTCATTTACCTTGAGGTGGTTAAAACCTCTTTGTATTCAGTGAGACTCTTTTATAATGAGTAGTACTCTCTATGCAGTGTGTCTTCCTGCATGTGCAGGCCCCTCATTGTATCACATACTTTTTCTAGAAGTATCATTTGACTTTGGGTAGGCTTCCCATCATGGCCTTTCCCTTTCTGATTTTTCCATGTACAAATCATGGTGTTATGTGGTATGGTTGCATTGTGTTGATTATCTATTTTATTGTTAAGTTTTATTGCTTACTGGTATCTTTTTCTGCTATTCTGGTACTTAATGTTTATGTGATCTGATTAAAGGTTATTAAGTGGTTTAATTGATATAATCTGGTAACAACTGATTCACCCCCCCTCTCAATTGTTCACTAGTTATCCCAACAATTTGTATCATAGCTTTGATCCTCTTTTGCAGAATCTTAACTGCATGAGATAGATCATATGGCAACTGACACTTCAAATCCATTGGCAACAATTTTTTAGAAGAGAAATCCTTAAGCTTGATGGAACAAATTATGGGATATGGAAAATCTGAATGGAGACTCATCTTAAATGTCTTGGCAAGGATATTTGGGAGATCACTAAGAAAGGATACACACCTTATGATCTAGCATCTAGCAATCCTGATCTTGCAGACCTAGACAAGAATATTAAAAATAATTTCAGAGCTCAAGAAGCCCTCTTGTGTGCACTTACTGATCAACAAATCATGGGATTGACTAATAAATTATCAGAAAAGGTTATGTGGGATAAATTGAAAACTTTGAATGAAGTTGACTCTACTATTAAAATTTCTAAACTTGATGGTTATCTCGTAAGGTATGAAAACTTGAAAATGGAAGATAATGAAAGAATTGTTATAGGAATTAAATGTTGTCGAGGATCTCTGAGTGAAGATGAAATATTTTCCAAAGTCTTGAGATCCCTTCCATCAGCTTACAAGATGAAGGAAAATGTATTAATGAGGTGAGAACAATGGCAAACACTTTAGTTAATAGAGACATTCTGATTGGTAAATTATCTACTTTTGAGCTTTAAGAATTTGGATCTTTTGTGGCTGTAAAGTTTGAACCTACTTTTCATGCATCATCATCTATCGACAAAATTGATTGGAAAGCCTTATATGCAAAATAATTGGAAGATATGAGGAAAGAGGATGAAGAAGTTGAGCAACTTGAAGCCCTATTTTCTAGAAGAGTACCTAAAGGACCGACAGGAAGTAAGTATGAAGGAAAAGAACCTTTTATATGTTTTGCATGTAATATGATTGGTCATTTTTCATCTAGATGTCCTAAAAGGAATGCAAGATTTTAAGAGAGAGTCAAGAAATCATTTAAGCCTAATCAGAACAGATATAGATTCAAGAAAAGTAAACAGTTCTACATAGCGGATGAGGAAGGAGTAAGTGATGACTCTGAGGATGAACTGACAACAGACTCTACTAGTGGATCCGAGAATGGAAAGGAATTGGTGTTCTATTCTTTAAAGGAAGATGAACGAGAACCAGCTATTAAGAATGAAGAAAAGGCCTTGGAAGCAAAAGTTGAAGATAAGGATGAATGGTTAATTGACAGTGGATGCTCACATCATATGACTAGAGATAAAAGGAAATTTCTATCCCTGTAAGAATGCAATGGTGCTCAAGTCAGATTTGGAGATGACAAAGCATGTATGTTCAAAGGTAGAGGTATAATTTCTCTGGATGGCAAGCATAATACTAATAATGTCTATTATGTAGAAGGTTTAAAGAATAATCTTTTGAGTCTTGTTTAATTGGTGGACAGGGGATTCCAACTTCAGTTTAAAGATAGAAAATGAAAAATCATTAACAAAATTGATTTTGAGATTGCAATCGGTACTCAGACTAGAGGTAATATCTTTCACTTGAATACTGGTAATAATACATGTTTGATTTCTTATATTGATGAGAGTTGGTTATGTCATAAGAGGTTGTATCATGTTAATTTTGATTGTATTGTTAAGATCAGTTCAACAAAGGTAGATAGAGATATATCTAAGATTATGAAGCCTCATAATCTGATAGGTAATCAATGTTAATTGGGAAAGCAAGTTAGAACTTATTTTAAGAGCATATCTAATAAATCTAATGATGTGCTTGATTTAGTTCATATTGACTTATGTGGTCCAACAAGGAATAGAATCTTTCAAGGTGATAGGTATTTCATGTTGATTATTGATGACTATTCTAGAATGATGTGGGTGACTTTTCTTAGGGAGAATTCTGAAGCCTTTGAGAAATTTAAGATATTCAAAGAAAAGGTTAAAACAGAAACTAGATTAAAAATCAAATGTCTAAGATCAGATCAAGGCGGTGAGTTTTTCTTCTCATGATTTTAATAGTTATTGTAAGACAAATGGAATTAGGATACAGTTATCTGCACCTTAGACTCCTCAACAGAATGAAGTAGTGGAAAGGAAGAACAAAACCATTTTGGATGCAAGAAGAACTATGATGATGGAAGTCAAATTCCTCACATCTACTCAAGAGAAGAAGTGAGTATAACAGTCTACACATTCAATAGAGTACACATCAAAGGTGAAACTAGTAAGACCCCTTATGAACTATTGTTTGGACATACACGTACTATTAAATATTTCAAAAATTTTGGAAGTAAATTTAATATCAAAAGGTATGATTCAATTGGGAAGTTTGATCATAGACATGATTAAGGAATATTTATTAGATATTCATATGACATGGAACCAACAGAGGAAGTGACCATAATTGAACCGACAATGCCTCAACTAGTATAGGAAACTGAGACAGTTACACTAGAACAATCAGAAAATTCAATTGTGACTGATGATTAGAGCAGTGGACCTAAAGTTTAGAAGACACCAAGGTATGTAAGATTAAATCATTCTGAAAATCAAATCATTGGAGATAGGAACAAGGGAGTTATGACAAGAAGACTAGAAAATGAAGAGGTATCTCTTATTTCTCAAATCGAACTGGCATCTGTTATTGAAGCTTGTAAAGATAAACATTGGTTAAAAGTTAAGGAATATGAATTGGATCAGATAGAGAAAAATGAGACTTCGACTTTAGTTTCTCGGCCTAAAAATAAGAATGTTATTGGAACTAAATAGATTTTTAGAGATAAACTGAATGAGGATGGTCAATTTATAAGACAACAAGGCTAGATTGGTTTGTAAAGGATATTGTCTAGTGGAAGGAATTGATTATGGTGAGATATTTGCACCTGTAGCTAGAATTGAAGTTGTTAGACTATTTCTTGCCTATGCAGCTTCTAAGAACTATAAGGTCTATCAAATGGATGTTAAATATGCATTCTTGAATGGTGAACTTGAGGAAGAAGTATATATTGAACAACCTAATGGATTTTCATAGATAGATGATAAAGATATGGTTTGCAGATTGAAGAAAGCTTTATATGGATTGAAACAAGCTCCTAGAGCTTGGTATGCAAGGTTGGATAAATATGTTTTGAAGCTTGGTTTTACTAAAGGAAGTGTTGATAGTAATTTATATTATAAGATCACTGATGATGATATTTTGATGATTGAATTATTTGTTGATGATATCATTTTTGGAAGAGAAGATAAATTGTGCATGGAATTTTCTAATAATATGAAGAATGGATTTGAAATGTCCATGATTGGTGAGATGAGATTTTTCTTAGGTTTGTAGATTACTCAAACTGACAAAAGGCATATTATCTATCAAACTAGGTATCTAAGGGAATTGTTGAAGAATTTTGGTATTGATAATTCCAAACTGGTAAGTACTCCTATGGTGACAAGTGTGAAATTATATATCAAAGATACATCTACAGTGGTAAATCCGATAAGGTTTAAGTCTATGATTGGTGGTCTATTATATCTAACTCACACTAGAACTGATATTATGAATGCAGTAAGTATTGTTTCAAGATATAAAATTAATCATAAAGAAAATCATGAATGTGCAGTCAAGAGGATATTTTGGTATTTGCAACGAACAACAAAATATGGCTTATGGTATTCTAGAGATGATGAATTCACTTTATGTGCATATACTGATTCAGATTGGATAGGAGATACTGATGACAAGAAGAGCACTTTTGGAGGAGCTTTCTTTCTAGGAAAGATTTTGGTTTCATGGATCAGCAAAAAATAGTCATGCATTTCTTTATCTACTATAGAAGTTGATTATGTTGCAACAACAACTAATTGTACTCAAGTATTGTGGATGAAGAAAATGTTGAAGGATATAAAGGTAAATTTTAATGAACCAGTAGTTATCTATTGTGATAACTCTGCAGTAATTGATATGTCTAAGAATCTAGTATTTCACTCTAAAACTAAGCATATATCAATAAAGTATAACTTTCTGAAGGACAAGGTAGAAGGAAAGGAAGTCAAATTAGTTTATGTGAACACTAAAGAGAAGATTGCAGATGTATTCACTAAACCATTATCTAAGGAAAAATTTGAGTATTTGAGAGACAAGTTAGGGTTTTCTACCCCTCTGATAGAGACATGATTGATATAGTTTGGCATTAGTCCAACATGCATTATCATAAATACTATTCATTCTGACACTGATGAGTGGTGCTACTACTCAGGGGGAGTAGCCAACTTTGAGATTTAGAGGCTTACATACTTTCTTTGATATTTTTGTTAGATTTTTGGCATTGATGTCAAAGGGGGATAGATAGAGATAGTGATGTCAAAAATAAATTCAGAGATTATTCATAGGGGGAGATTTATTCATATTTAGGAGATTGTCTGTTGTCTTCCATAGGGGCTGAATTGTTTGGCATTTCTTGGTACTTAGATGTTTTTCACATCTAGTTTTGCCATCAATGTCAAAGGGGGAGATTGTTGGAAATATGGATGAATTGATTATGTGTTGCATTGATGTTTTATCATGGATGTCAACACTAGCTATTATGGTTTTGGTTACTGGCAGATAGGTTCTGGTTACCAGTAGAAGATCTAGTGTTACCGACAAAAGGGACTTTTTGTTGGACACTTCCGACATGTTTGGATCAATGGAGTATGTTTGATTTTATTTGTTACATGCTTCTAGAGAATGTTTTGGTCAATTGGTATTGACATGGTAATCGATGCTCTTGTAAACCCTTACTAACATGGGTTTAAGATTTAACCGATAGAGCTTTCACTGTGAAATCTTGACAAGATGCATAGGTAGTATTGGTGTGGCTTCTAGATGGATTTCAAAATGTTGAATATGTTCTTTGATCATGCCTTAACTTATTAAATACATTGCTTTGTCATGGTGAACCCAGATTAGGTCTGGTGACTACCTAGGTTATGGACCGGTGAAATGTTAACATGTTCTATACATGTTACCAAGATGATTTATGGATTGATTATTATTGTTTTGGTTTCAAGATGACATGGCATATCATTGTAATGTGGATGTATGTAATGATCTTATTGTAATATATTTTAGGTGGCCGACCTAATTGGTTTGGGCCTTAGGGTTGGTATAAATTGATGTAAGATCTCATTTTAGATCATGAATATGAATGATATGGAATGGAAATATAATATCATATGTGAAGGAGATTTGGTCGATCATAGGTGATCAAATTGGGTTTAAGGAACAAGTCAAAGGCCTCCACTATTGATCTTAATCAGTACTATAATTAGGCATGGTAGATGCTATCTTTGGAAGTGCATTTTTCTAGATTGTTGTCCATTTATCTTGTGGTGGTTATAACCTCTCTACAGTTAGTTAGACTCTTTTGTAATCAGCAGTATGCTCTAGGTAGTGTGCCTTCCTGCATGTGCAGGCCCCTTAGTGTATCACATACTTTCTGTAGAAGTATCATCTAACTATGGGTAGGTTTCCCACCATTTTTTTTCCCTTTTCAGGTTTTCAACGTACAAATCATGGTGTTATGTGGTATTTATTGTTATGTTTTATTGCTTACAGGTATCTATTTCTGCTATTTTGGTACATAATGTTTATGTAATCCGGTTAAAGGTTATTAAGTGGTTTGATTGATATAATCTATTAACAACTTATTCACCCCCCCTCTCAGTTGTTCACTTCTTATCATAACACATACAAGAAGGTTGAGATAACCATTAATGGTTATGTAAGAGGCTAAAATGGTTTGGAAGACTTTTAAGGTTAACTTGTTGAGGACATAAAACCTTTAATGGTTATTGAAGACTTTGGAGGCTTTGAGAAGTGACTTCTCTTTTCTTAGGATTGTGACAATAATTAGGAGATGGATTAGCAAAATCTAGAAGGGTTTAGAAGCCAGTGGGAGATGTAGGAAAATGCAAGTGGAGGGAAAAGGATTTTTATTAAAATAAAATCTTTATTTCAACCAAAAATAGATGCAACTTGCATGAAGAAAAGTGGGGGATTTAAATAAATAAATTAGATTTATTTATTTGAAAGGATCATTTTAATTAAATGTAAATTTAATTAGAAGGGGGAAAGGGGAATTAATTAAATATAGTGAGTAATTGGGAAAGGCTAGAAAAGGTTTAGTTGAACTTAATTAAATAAATTGAGTAATTGATTTAATCAAATATATGAATGTGAAGAAATTAATTAAATGGAATTTAATTAATAAGAAGGATGGGGTTAAAATAAATATTAAATATTCATTTAGAGAAGTGGTCAAATTTATATGTCTAGAGAAGGAATTGATCCTTCTTCATGGATGTCATCCTTCTACATGTGGTGATCTTAGGCATTCCTTTACCCACTCTCTTACTTTCTACACTAGTCCACCAAGCTAGAGGAGGCCCTCTCAATTTTGTTTTAGAAAAATTCACCTTCTTCTCCTCATCCATGTCTTCATACTCAAAGTAGTTTTTTAGGGCATGAATCAACCCCAATACCTCTTCACTATCCATCTTGCCATGATAGTACCAATTGATAATATGATGAAACTATAAAGATCCGATCAACTACTGAGAGGGGGGGGTGAATCAGTAGTTACAAAATTAACTAAACTTTCACCTAACTTGTTTTCATCAAAGAATAAAGTCACAAAGTATACAGGTTTAGACACTTTAACATATGTGCAGCTGCATTGTTAAACCTTATTGGTTGACCAAATACTTCACTGATATAATACAACAGATCTTGAAAATTAAATATCCTTTGGCCAAAACCTTAAACCACTTCACTAATACCAAAAATAACATATTTTAGATCATTTCCACTCGTTTAAATATATCTATGCAGATTTACCAATCATTCATATCAACCATACCAAAAACACATCCATAAAATCATTTAATTTGAAAGTAGTCAATTTACCAATGATAGAGTCAAGAGTTACCTTTTTTTTGTCAATAGATTTGAGTTCTTGAATGGCAGCAACTCTAATAGCATAGAGAGATAGAAGGGTTCTCAATACCTTGCTAATCACAGTGGCATCCTCCACTGTACCTCCAGTGCTTTTGATTTTTCCAACTATCTCCTTGATTCTCTAACCATACTATTGAATGTTTTCATCTTCAACCATTATCATGTTAGAAAATTTTCCTTTAAGAATCTCTTCATTGGCTATCTTTACACTCTCATCACCACCATAGATTTCCTTCAGTTTCTTCCAAACTTTATATGCAGTCTCCAATCCATGAACATCAACATATTCTAAATCTGACAAGGTACTGATGATGACCTCCAATGCTTGGTTGTCCTCCTATTGATCCTTCTTCTGATCATCTATCAAAATCCCACTATATAAGTAATACTTAGAGACAACATGATCATAATATTGACATCCTAAACTCTTTATGTAAATATTCATCTATCACTCTAGATTCTATTGTTATCTCTATTAAAATTTAGACCTTCTCCTCTTCATCATTTTCTCCTAGATCTTTTCCTCAAGCTATTAGGCTTATACTCAAGAGGACCTGGAATTCTCTGATACCAAAAAAATTGAAATAACTGACATTGGGTGATCTACCATACCAGTATTCATAGGGGGTTTTGTGTTTACCTCTTTTGACCAGTATCTAGTTCATTGTATAAACAACTATGTTGAAAGCTTCTTTCCAAAATGTCTTATCTAAACCTCTTTGGATTAACATAGTCCTAGTTGCTTCAACCACTGACCGGTTGTTCCTTCCTACAATATTGTTCCAATCTGGTGTCCTTGGTGTAGATAGCTGCCTCTTGATCCCATTATTTTCATAGTATCTAGTGAATTCCTCTGAAGTAAACTCACCACCTTGATCACTCCTTAAACATTTCAGCTTCCTTCCACTTTCATTCTCAACCAAGGCTCTGAATGCTTTAAATTTGTTGAATGCTTTTGTCTTGTCTTTCAAGAATGTGACCCACATCATTATTAAGAAGTCATTAGTAAATATCATGAAGTATTGGTCTCCTTGAATACTCCTAGTCCTTATTGGTCCACATAGGTCAGTATGAACCAAATCTAGCAAATTTTCAGCTGAGAAAGATTTTCTCTTGAAGGTTTAGGTTGTCAATTTCCCTAACTGACATTCCTTGCACAAAGAATTCACTAGTTTGTCCCATTATGGCAATCCTCTTACTAATTTTGACTTGTTGACTCTTACAATGTTATCAAAATTTACATGGCAAACCCTCTAATGCCAAAGCCAACTATATTCTATTTTTCCAAATAAACAACTATTGACTTTAGAGTTTAAGTGAAAAAGATTACCTCTGGTTTGTTTTCTTGTTGCAGTCAGTTCACCTTTGCTTCCAAAGATCTTGCGAACTCCATTCTTGAATTCTAATGGGTAACCTTTGTTATTGAGTTGAGCAACACTCAAAAGATTGTGTTTTAGATCGTCAACCCAGTAGACATTATCTAAACTACTCTTACCATTCAGGGAAATGGATCATTTGCCTTTCACCATGTAGGGAGAGTTATTCCCAAATCTGACAACTCCTCCATCAAATTCATCCAGTGTTAGGAGCTTTCTCCAGTCATTTAAATTATCCAAGTGAGAGACCAATGCCTTCTAATCTGATATGTTTTCTTTGATAGCAACAAAGACAATGTCCTCATTTGTGTCTTCCTCAGATTTTTCATCTGTAATACCTTCATCCACTACAATAAAATAATTTTTTTCCCTTTTCCTTTAAACTTCCTATATTTCTCTTGTTTTTCCTTGTTATCTTCATTAGGACAATTAGCAGCAATATGTCCTATCCGGTTACATGCAAAACATTTTAGTTGTATTTCACCTCTATACTTACTGGTACCTCTGGGTAACCGCTTGGCCAACAATGCTTTGAGTTCCATCAGTCTATCATCATCATCTACCTCTCTGTTGGATCTAGATTCATGAATGTAACTTACTTCTTTGATTTTCCTTACTGGTGGGGTTGAGACTGAGTCTTTAAATGCTGATTCTAACCTTTGAACACTTCCATCATTCTAGAGACACACCTCCTGGTTCGGAAACAATCACTTACATACTTAACCAAATTTTCCAACACCTCATTGTATCAAATTATCAACCTTATAAGAAAATACAATAGGTCAGTAACACAACACAAACCCTACAATAGTTCAATCTTGATTGTCAAATTACATGCAATCAACTTTACATTATTCTAGGCATCTACAACCGCTCCTAGATCATTGCACTTTGAATCTTGTAACAATCACATATTTTTCACTTCATACTATGCATTTGATCATTCCCAAGATAAATAGTTATCTTTATGCACCAAAATCTTTTTAAAACTCATCATGTGCAACATGGTTACAAGGAATCTTCATCACTGATCATCATTCGGTCATAAATCATCACAAACAATCTCCAAGATTCATCAGTGAGGATTATGCTTTTCTACTAGATAGGGCTGTCAGTTGATCTTCACTACTTCATTGCCGGTTTCTTTACTATTTCATTACCAATTGCTTTACTACTTCATTACCAGTTGCTTTACTGCTTCATTACTGATTGCTATTGACATCAATGACAACACTATACTTCTTCAATGCAATCTTCATGCAATGCCAACAAATTAATGATTTTCTTACTTTCACCTCCTTGTACTACCTTCAATAGCCTCACCATCCTTCTCTCTTTAGGGTCTAGTTCCCCTTATCAATTCCCTTCATTCTAATTCTCATTTTCTCCATCATTTGCTTCATCGTATTATTCACCATTCTCTCTTTTTTGTCTTCTTCTAGATCCTCTCTCCAAGGCTTCCAACCTTGCCTGCAATGCTACATCCTCCCTTCTCATTTGTCTCATCTCTCTATCCCTTGTTGTTGTTGGCCATTTGGAGGAATTGATTATGTGTTGTTTTGATGTTTTGTCATTGATGTCAACACTAGCCATTTTGGATTCTTTACTGGCACCCTTCTAGTCCTGGTAGGCTAAGTGGTTTCTGGTTGGTTTGGAACTGACATGATCCAGTATGCTCCGGTATGACTTGCTTATGGAATTGGCTTACTCACATTCATATTCAGCTAGTTGGTTTTGGTTTGGTGATCAGATGTTATCCTATTTGCTTGGAAGTTTGGTTTGTGGTTTTGACAAGGGTTTCACCAGCAGATATTTTGATGATATACATAAGTGGTGTTCATGCAACTTTTGGTATGGATTCAAGATGTTGATGGTAATCATGTTTGATACTTACCAGATTGGGATCATTTCTTTAGTGTGTGGACCTATATTGGGTGTCGGTTGATCTAGTTTTTGGACCGACTTAATGTTAGCTATGTATTGGACCTCTCGATGTGTTTTTGGGATGTCTTATGAGTTAGATATCATTTGTTTGGTCTAAGGCTAACATGTTTTGTAATTATGTAACTGGTTTATTATCTAGTGACCAACTTGATTGTTTATGGTTGAGGGTTTGTATATATATGATGTAAGATCTCATTATAGATCATATGGTCATGGAATGAGATATGGATATGTAATGTGTGAATAATGTAATATCATTCACGCTGAGGATTTGGTCAATCATTGGAGATCAAATTGGGTTTATGTAAGATGATTTTATCCTATGGTATTGAGCTTAACCAAAACTCTACTTAGTAGTTCATTCATTCTCCTAGATTGTAGTCTAGATTTCTATGTAGTTAGTGAGACTTATTTTATGATGAGTAGTGCACTCTAGGTTGTTGGCCTTCTTGCAAGTGTAGGCCACTAAATTTTAATTCACATATTGCAAAAGTATAATCTAATTGTGGGTAGGATTCCCACTATGATTTTTCCCTTTACCGGGTTTTCCACATATAAATCTTGGTGTCATGTGGATGGAATTTATTCTCTGATTATTTTTTATGCTTAATTGGTTTAACTGCTATTTCGGTATTTGGTTTAAGCATTCTGGTATTAAAGTTTCAATTGCTAAATATTCTAGTAATCTATGACAACTAATTTGTCCCTGCTCTTAGTTGTCTTCTGTTTATTTGAACTATATAACAATTGGTATCAAAGCTCTAGTCCTCTCTGCAAAAAGCTTAACTTCTTGAGGAAAATCCTATGGCAGCTAATAGGTCAAGTTCATCTAGTTCATCTGGAGCTACCTTTCATAGAGATATTCCTAGGCTTTATGGAATAAATTACATAGTATGCAAAATTTGGATGGAGACTCATCTGAGATGTCTCGGTAAGGAGATTTGGGAGATCACACAAAATAGTGTTACACCTCATAATCTAGCATCTAGAAATCCTCCTTTAGTAAACTTGGATAAGGAGATTGAGAATGATTGTAGAGCAAGAGAATCCCTCTTGTGTGCACTTTCTTATCAACAAATAATGGGATTAACCAACAAATCATCTAGAAAGGCTATATGGGATAAGTTGGATGACCCTACTATGAAGACTGATAAACTTGATGGTTACCCGATGAGATATGAAAACCATGAAGATCGAAAAAGATGAAATGATTACTACATTCATGGAAAGGGTAACTAAGATTGTTATAGGAATTCAATGTTGTGGTGGAACTCTGAGTGAAGATGAAATAGTTTCTAAAGTTTCGAGAGCCCTACCACTAGCTTACAAGATGAAGGCTACTACAATTAATGAATTGAGAACAATGTTTAATACTTCTGTCAATAGAGATACATTGGTTGGGAAATTATCTACTTTTGTGTTTGACAAATTTGGACTTGCTGGAGCTATGAAGTCTGAACCTACTTTTCATTCATCTGCATCAACAACTGGTAAGAAAGACTGGAAATCTTTATATGCAAAGGAATTAGATAATATGAAGAGAGAAGATGATGATTTTGAGAAACTTGAAGGACTATTTTCTAGAAGAGTACCTAAAGGACCGGTAGGAAGTAAGTAGGAAGGAAAATAACCTTTTAAATTTTTTGCATGTAATAATATTGGTCATTTTGCATCTAGATGTCCTGAAAAGAAATCAAGATTTGAAGAAAGAGTGAGAAGATCATTTAAGCCTAACCCTAGATATCAAAACAAGTATAAGTATAGAAAAAACAAAGACAAATCATGCTACATAGTAGATGAGGAAGGTGTTATTGATTCTGATGATGAACTAGCAAAAGACTCTGCTAGGTGTTCCAGCAATGGGAAGGAATGGGTGTTCCTAGCTATCAAGGAAGTGATGACCAAAGAATGTCACTGAGAGGGGGGGAATAAATCTATAATTCCAATATCTTTTTCTTACCGATCTAACCTTTAGATAATTAGTTTGTTCACTTATAGCCACTAAATAGTCAAGCCAACTATGCAAGAGAGAAATACTAAAGAGATCATTCCAACACAAGAAACTCACAACACTAGATTTATGAGGAAAACCCAATATTGGAAAAACCTCAGTGAGAAGAGTTGTTGGAGACTACTGCTCCAATTGAGCCTCACAAGTAAAACATAGATTTACAAATATTTTGGGCACCAACCTAAGGAGCACCAACCCCTACACCAAGCTTCAACTTGGTAAAGTATAATGAAATAATATTTAAATACAGTTAAGGCTTCTTGCTGCAAATGAATTTTGCACCTCATGAATCAATTAACTTTTTGTTATATTTCTCTCCCTTTCACACACAATCTCTCAATACACCATGTCACACTAGAATGCTGCCTACTCTACCACACCTTACCGATTGAGATCAATTGCCAGACTATGATACTGTTGGTAGAATCCTCTTACAGGTTTTCTTGCTCATTCACACCACTCTCCCCTCCACAATCTTCACAACATCAACTATCTTCTTTGTCCATCGCTCTCATTTCTTATCAGAAAATTTCCCACCAAAATGAAACTTAAAATTTTGATGGTTAGGGTTTCCTCACTATCTACGAGGAAAACCAAATCTAATCAGATCATGCATGATCTGATTACCTTGATGTCCATATATTCATCTCCATCATTTCTGTGCCTTTTAAGACATGTTTTCCAAACAAGGGAAACATGGTCCATTATATTGATCTACATCTATTAAACTGCTATTAATACCTCTCTTGTTTCCTTCTCGAGGTATTATTTCATTCCGATCTTCTTGGTTTGATCTAGGTGCTGACAACTCCCCTGATCTTCCTGTGTCATTCCTTCTCCCTCGAGCTGCAATCAGTTTGATGCAATCCCTTTATTTTTTATTTCTTCATTAATGGTGAATATCTATTTCATTAACCACACCCTACTTGCCATCTCAACTTCACACGACATCACACCAATCAAGACATGGCATGCTAACACACAATCAGTCTGAAAAACACATACCAGTAAAACCCTATTTCTCTTGTTGACTAGTAGTATCATGTACTAGTTGTACATCTTAACATGTTGCCTCTTTATCATAAACAAGCTAACGTCCTCCATGGTCAATCTTCACTGGTTGACATCAATGACAACTTAGTGCCAAAATGCCAACAATATCCCCCTTTGACATAATGACAAAGGGTACCCGTGCACTCCCCCTTGGATCCATACCATGCTCCCCCTAACCCACATAAACCTTCTTACGCAAATGATATAACTCCCAAATCGGGTCAGAGGTACTCAAACATGCTTACCGGTAGTGGTTGGGTCAAAATGTTTGCTACTTGTTCACCAGTAGGAACATAGCCCATTATTACCTCTTGTCCTTCAACCTTCTCTCTGAGGAAGTGGTATTTGATGGAAATGTGTTTTGTTCTGGAATGCATGACGAGATTTGTTTCTATGTTGATTGGACTCAAATTGTCACACCGGATGAGAATGGGATTAGTGATGTCTACTTGGATATCTTTGAAAGTATGCTTCATCCAAAGCACTTCAGAGGAACATGTAGCAGCAACAATATACTCAACTTCAATAGTAGATAGGGAGACTAAGTCATGCTTCTTGTTATGCCATGAGACCAATCGGTCCCCTAGAAAGAATGCACCACCGCTTGTGCTCTTTCTATCATCAATGCATCTTGCCCAATCAACATCAATGTGTGCTTCCAAAATTAAATTTCCCTATTTAGGATACCACAAACCATAGCTGAGCATTCCTTGTAGATACCTAAAAATTTTGCTAACAACATTTATGTGCGACTGCTTTGGTGCAGCTTGAAATTTGGCCACCATGAATACTGTTTGACCAATATCCACTCTTGAAGCAGTTAGATATAGTAGACTTCCTATCATGGATCTATACAAAATCTGATCCACTACTGGTGATTCATCATTCTTACTCAATTTGCTACTTGTCACCATGGGAGTACTTACCAATTTACAGTCTTCCAATTGGAATTTCTTCAGCATCTCCTTTGCATATTTGACCTGTGAGATAAAGATTACTTTATCTTTCTGTAGTATCTGCAAGCCAAGAAAGTAATTCAATTCACCAAGAATTGACATCTCAAATTCTGACTGCATCAGATCAGCAAATTCTTTGCAAAGAGTATCCTTGTTGCCTCCAAAGATGATGTCATATACATACACAACCACAATAATCATGTGATTCCCTTCTTTCCCTATGTATAAATTGTTGTTAGCACTTCCCTTTTTGAATCGTCGCTCCTTTAGATACAGATCCAATCTTGAGTACCAAGCTTTGGGGGATTTCTTTAAAACATACAAATCTTTCTTTAACTAACATACAAATTTCTCATCATCATGTAGTAGAAATCCTTCTGGTTTCTCCATGTATACTTCTTCTTCTAAATTTTCATTTAGAAAAGCAGATTATACATCCATTTGGTACACTTTGTAGCCCTTGTAGGTAGAGTAAGCTAGAAACATCCTAATTGCTTCTAAATGTTTCTTCAAAGTCAATCCCTTCTACCTAAGAGTATCCTTTGCACACTAGTCTAGCTTTATGCCTCACAACCTTACCTTCCTCATTCATTTTGTTTCGATAGACCCACTTTGTGCCAATGATGTTCTTACCTTCTTGTCTAGGGACTAATTCCCAAGTCTTGTTCTTCTGAATTTGGTGCATTTCTTCTTCCATGGCATCCATCCATTCTTGTCACTTGCTATAATCATTGAAGGTTTTGGGTTCAAATTTAGTCATGAGGCATAGGTTAACTTGTTCATCATTTCGGGGAAGTCTTCCTCTAGTTTGCACACCATCAGTCTTATTTCCCAGAATTTTCTCTTTTAGATGATTCAACTATACATACTGATTTGGAACCTTTTGAGGTACTGTCTCTAGTTCAGTGTTAGACTAAACTTCATTATTTTCATCATCGGAGTCATCATATTTGTTAATATGTGGTTGACATCCTTTTTGCATATCCTCATCAACTCTTACATGCACACTTTCAACAATTCTTCTAAGTCTTTTATTGTAGCATTTGTAGGTTTTGTTGTTAGATGATTAACCAATGAAGATCCCTTCATCACTTCTAGAGTCAAATCTTCCCAACCCATCCATATATTTCTTATTGAAGCACTTGTTTCCATAAACTTTGAAATATCTGACTAATGGCTTCTGGTCATACCATAATTCATAGTGTCACCTTGTTGTTTATTCTTAACTGAACCCAGTTCAAAGTGTATGCAACAATATGAATAGCTTATTTCTAGTAGGTATCTGGTAGACTAGCCTCATTCAACATAGTTCTAGCCATCTCCTTGACTATCTAGTTCTTCCTTTCTACCACACCATTTTGTTGTGGTATTCTAGGAGCACAATATTGCCTTCTAATTCCATGTTTTTCACAATAATCTTCAAATTCATTTGATGTGAATTCTCCACCCCTGTCTAATCTTAGGCATTTTAATTTGTACCCACTTTCCTTTTCCACCATCTTCTGAAATATTTATAATCTTTAAAATAATTGTGATTTATCTTGCAGAAAGGTGACCCATGTCATCCTTGAGTAGTCATCAATGAAGAGCATAAAGTATCTTTCATCAGCAATTGGTCTTGTTCTAGTTGGACCACACATATTTGTATGCACAATTTCAAGTGGCTTTGAGGTATTGTGATCCTTTGTCCTAGAACTTACTCTGGTTTGCTTCCCTTTTACACATTCATCACAAAATGTGTTTAACAACTTGATTATGGATGGAATATTCCTCACACATCCCTTTTTGCTTACTGCAACTAAGTTATCAAAATTTATGTGGCCCAATCTTTTGTGACACAACCAACTTTCATCTACTTGTCCTAACATACATTGGGACTCATAGAATTCCTTAATATTATAAACATTTCCATCAGTTCTCTTTCCTTCTGCCACAACTTTACAGGTATTGTCATTCTTTATCTGACAACCGGTTGAGTCAAAGGTGAATTTGTAGCCTTTTTCACACATCTAACTCACACTCAAATTATATTTGAGGCCTTCCACATAATATACATCATGTGCATTCAGTTTTCCATCAATTCTTAGTGTTCCTTTTCCCTTTATTTTAATGGAGGATTTGTCTCCAAACCTTACCGATCCACAATTCCAATCTTCAAGTTTAATGAATTTTCTTTTGTCACCAGTCATATGGTTTGAGCAACCACTATCTACCACCCATAGATTTTTCCTTTCAACATGCAAGGCAGTTTGCACTATGAGGCTTGATTATGCCTTTTCCTTTTCTTTCTCAACCCAAACAAGTTTGATTTCCTTCTTTTTGTTAGCTATTGTATTCTGCTCAGGTTCAGATACTGGTCTTTGATCAAGATTTTCCTTCACTTTCTTGATCTTCTTATTTTTACATAATTTGGCTATGTGTCCAAATTCTTGACAGTTATAGCATTTTATGTTTTCAATAAAGGGAGCATACTTAAAGTTATTGTAGGATATCAGTTGGTTCTTCCTACAGTCAAAACTCATGTCCATATCCATTGCACTGATAGAAAACAATTTTTATATCTCAGAGTACATTAAATAAATTTGTACTTTCATAATTCATAGGAGGCTTATTGTTTAACCTACAATTAGCTATTTTGTGCCCAAATTTACTACACTAGTAACAATAACCATGGAAATTCAATACATACTGGTCAACCTGCCTTAGTCTTGAATGGAACTGCCTCAGTGGGGGTCTTCCATTCATATTGTTGAATCTGGTGAATCCTTCTCGATCAATTCTAGCATTTCTCCTTGGATCTACAAATTTGTGCATGAAATGTGACCTCCAGTTCATTTCTGCATACCAGTTTGGTTGCCGATTTCCAAAAACATCTGCATATGTCTTTTTTCTGGTTTCATTTCCTATAGTGAATGTCTTCTTTTCTTCACCTTCAACTAAAGAAGTGAACATTATCTCTTTGTTAGATTTACCTTTGTGGGTTGAACCTTGACCAACTTCAAAGCCTAAGCCACCTGTGTCTTTGGATTGCTTTTGTTTACTTAACATCTTATCCAAAGACTAAGTGTTTCCTTCATAATTGCCTCTTATTTTCATTTATTGTTTGTTATCTTCAAGCTCCTTTTTGAGCTTTATTATTTTTGTTTCCAACTCTTGATGCTCTTTTTCTTTCTTTGTCAAATCAAGGGTTGTAGCTTCACTAATCCTCTTAGTTTCTTCCAGCTATAGCTTCAAGTCAAATATGATCTACCCAGACTCTTCCAGAGACTACTTCAAGAGATCTTGTTCATCTATTGCAACAAGCTTAACTCTCTTGAGTTCTCTTCTTGTTTTACTTAATTCTTCAAGTGCATTGATAAGTTCACTCTCCAAATCCACTTCTTCCTCGTCTTCAATAGCAAGTCTGTCACATGCCATGGAAAGATTTACTTTTTTTTGGTTCTCATAGTCATCATCTTCTGATGCATATTCATCATCTCTTGTATCATCCTCAATGGTATATAAGTTGTTTTGCTTCTGGTAGTTTTTTCTTCCCTGCCGGTAGTCATTCCTTTCTTTGTCTTTTCCAGTAGATCTTCTAAACTCTCTTGACTCATCTCCATGGGTTTCTTTGTGAGGACAGCTTGTAGGAAAGTGTCCTACCTTCCCACAATTGAAGTACTTAAGTGGTAGCTTTCCTTTGTACCAACCTAATCCTCTTTTGAGCTTCTTGACAAAGTTTGCTGCTTCAGTATCAGAGTCTTCACTGGATTCTTTATGAGTAACAACTTCTTTCCACCTTTTTGTGGTGTTGAAAGTAGCTTCTTTTCTAGAGGAAGTCTCATCAGTTGTTCTCATCTCATAGTCTATCAGGGAACCAAATAGTTTGTCCATTGTAAGTCTTCATATCCTTGGCCTCTTCTATGGCTGATAGCTTAGTATCATATTTGGGAGTGAGAGATTTGAGTATCTTTTTGACAAGAATTTCATCTACAATCTCTTCACCAAGTCCTCTAATAGTATTCACTATTTTATCAAATCTATGAAGGTAGTCTCCAATGTTTTCATCATCTTTCATTTTGATGCTTTCAAGTTGGCTCCTTAGACTTTATAGCTTTGCTTCCTTGACCTTCACATCTCCTTCAAACAACCTCTGCAATTTGCCCCATGTCTCCTTTGCTGAAACACAGTGCATGACTTTGACAAATTCATTATCAGATAGTCCACTCAAGATGGCATGTTTTACCTTTGCATTATTCTCATACTACCTTTTTGCATCTGGATCAGTGGGAGGAGTATTGGGAATGGGATACCCATTCCTGACTGATATCCACACATCAAAACCAAGAGATGAAATATAGGTCTCCATTATTCTACTCCAGAAGGTATAGTTGGATCCATCAAACAAAGGGGCTTTTGAGGAAGCAAAATCACTCCTTGCCATTGTGCTCAAATTCCAAATCTACCCAAAGTTTAAAGATAACTAGGAACCTTGGCTCTGATACTAATTGATGAACATAGAATGCCACTAAGAGGGGCGAGGCTGAATCAGTGACTGCTATATCTTTTTCTTACTAATCAAAAATTCAGATAATCAGTTATTTACTTATAGCCACTAAACAGTCAAACCAACTATGAAAGAGAGAAAAACTAAAGAGATCATTCACACATAAGAAACTCACAACACTAGATTTATGAGGAAAACCCATTATAGGAAAAACCTCGGTGAGAAGAGTTGTTGGAGACTACTTCTCCAATCTAGCCTCACAAGTAAAACACAAATTTACAAAGATTTTGGGCACCAACCCAAGGACCACCAACCCCTGCACCAAGCTTCAACTTGACAATGTATAATGAAATACTATTTGAATATAGTTAAGGCTTCTTCCTACAAACAAATTTTTCAACTCTTGAATCAATTAACTCTTTGTTATCTTTCTCTCCCTTTCACACACAATCTCTCAACACATTGTGTCATACTATAATGTTGCTTTCTCTACCACAACTTACTAGTTGAGCTCAAGTGCCAGACTATGATATTGTTGGTAGAATCCTCTTACTGGTTTCTTGCTCACTCACACCACTCTCCCCTCCACAATATTCATAACATCAACTATCTTCTCTATCCATCACTCTCATTTTGTATTAGATGATTTCCCACCAAAATGCAATTCAAAGTTTTGACGGTTAGTGTTTCCTCACTATCTACAAGGTAAACCAAATCCAATTAGATCTCGCACGATCTGATTACCTTGATGTCCATCTTTTCATCTCCATCATTTCCATGCCTTTTGTAGACACCTAAAAATGGTCAATGCTTGCGAGGTCATACTTTAACATTTGCGCATTGCCTCATTTTAGGTTTTTTGCATCGCATTAACATTTCTCCAATGATTCGCACTTGGTCTTTATCATTTGTGAACATCGAGTCATTCTTATACATTCTTCATTCATCTCGTATTCGAATTTGATCTTGTCGACAACACTATCCAGTCATGATTTTGACTTGTTGCATCAATGTGCGTGCTAATTTGTCATCATTTTGGACATCGTCAATCCTAATTAGGGTTTTGTCCTCCTATCAATCTTGCGATCGATTTGTCATCAATTGTTGCTCTCTTTTCAATCTTATCATCAATCTTGTCATTTTGGACATCGTCAATCCTAACTAGGGTTTTGTCCTCTTTTCAATCTTATCATCTGGCGATCGGTTTATCAATCTTGTCATCATATGATCGATTTGTCATCGATCGTTGTCATTGTTCGATCTTGTCATTTTGTGATCGATTTGTCATCGATCGTGGTCATTTTCAATCTGGTCATTTTGCAATCTATTTGTCGTTAATTCTTGTCTTTTTGTCAATCTTGTCATTTTGCGATCAATTAATCATCAATCATCATCGTCTTTCTCAATCATGTCAATTTGGATCAATTAGTCATTGTTCCTCGTCAATTGGCGCCTATCAATTTGATCTCTTTATCAATCTCGATTAGTTTGTCAATCAATCAAGTTGTTTATCACATCGGTCATTTATCAATTCAAAATCATTATCAAATCATGATCGAATCGACATTAATTATCTATTGTCAAGACCTAATTGTCATCCTCACATTGCTAATTCATCTTTTAGGGTTTCATGATTTAGTCATTTAACCTTGCTTATCATTTTCTTCCTCTAGGATTACTAAATTATTTATTAATCCTAATTCTTCTCATTACAATTAAATCTTTATTTAATTGGCTAATTAGTCCTCCTCTTGTAAATTAATTAATAAATGACAAATTATTAATTAATTTACCTAATTTCTTCTAGTTCCTAATTTCCTATTTTTCCATCAATTTCTAATTCCTAATTTCAATTTCGTCCTATTTCTCCCCTAAATTCATGGGAATGACATTTCAATTTGTCATAATTTGTCATAATTGACAATCAATCAATTTTGACATAGAAGTTGTCATAATTTGTCATCAATTATCAATCAACAAATTTTGCATAGAAAGTGCATAATTTGTCATAATTTGACATAATTGATTTGCAATTTCCATTTGAATTGGATCATGCTAATCTTGTCATCTTTCCAAATTCTTCTATAAATTGGATGATCTTCATCAATCAAGGCTAATTGGTAATTGGTAATTGGTAATCAGACTATCGAATTTATGCTTCTAGTACTCTTGATCAATAATCAATGTCCATCTTGCTTTCAATTGTGTGTATGCACTTGTAGGTGGGATCCACAATCCAACCATTTGAAGAGGAAAGAAGAACAATGGAGCCGCATGAAGGAGCATTCAAGTCATGTCTATGGTTTGCATAATCTTTCATTTTTGAATGCTTTTATCTCATGTCTCTATTGAGTGTTGTTTAGGATAGATTCATTGCAATGAATGCATTTGTGATTGAGCTATTATGTTTATCTTGTCTTGTGATGATTTCCTAATTTCCTAACCCACATTAATTGGTGAACCCGACGTGAAACACTAACCTTCTAATCCGTTTACTATGTTTTTGAGTGCTTTGAAGTTGATTTGTAGGTCAAAACCCCAAAAATAGGGCCATGCAGGGTATTCTGGAGACTTCTGTGCCTGTGTAAGACAACTTGCACCTGTGTTGAATATTCTGCACTTGTGTAGAGGACATTCTACACTTGTGTCAGACATTTTGCACCTGTGTCATGAGTTCTGTGCCTGTGTAAAGTCCAGAACAAAGGTAAAAAAATGTAGTGTTTACTTGAAATTTGTTGTGTTTTTGCATTCTATTTTCTGTGCTTTGGATTTTGGTACTAATTATCTGTGCAGAATCTTGGCATACGCATGGCAAAGATAATAAATCAAACTACTAACATGTGTTATGCAGAATCGATAGTCAAAGACAACAAATCAAACCTCTAACTTGGGTTTTGCAGGTTGCCTTGGAGAAACAACCAAACTTTGTGTTTGTGATTTTTAATTAGGCACCTAGTGATTTCTAAATAGGTTGGAATGAACATTTGTTTGCTTTGATTGTTAAGTATGACATTGGAGTAGGAGAGTATGCTCTCATCCTTCTTAGGGTGATCAGAAATCCAGATCTTTGATACCATGCTTGTGTTGTTGATTGTGTGTCACATTAAGAGGGCTTGCCTTCCTGACCACTTTGCTTTTGCAAGCAAGTGATAATCATGAGAAGGGAATGACCCAAAGTGAGTATGGCTAGAATTCCTTGGCATTCTAACTCACTCTAAAAAAATACCTGATGGGCGAAAGCTTTGAAGGAAGTGTTACGTGGGAATTGTAGTTACTTGGGAAGTGATGACCCTTGAACTCTTTCTCATATCAACATCTAAGTAGGGCCTCTTGGTCTAAATCGTGCTTGCGCAACTACATTTGTTTGGTATCTTGATGGGCTTAATGTCTCAATCACGCTTGTGTGACATCAAGGAGTAATGCTTAACAGAAATCCTTACTAAACACCTTGTTTTTAGAGGCCAAAAACCCTTCTAGTTTCTTGAGAAGGACAAGTTTGGATACTTGGAAGAGATACTAAGTTCGCCATGGGGAGATTTCCATGGGGATTGATGCTTGGCTGCCCTGAGAAGTGAGTGCCATGGAGGGGAGCCCGTGGGATCAAGCATCTATGTATTCTCCTTGAATCCCATAATGAGTCTACCTCTCAAGTACCTAATGTCTTTGCCTACCATAAGAAATGTGGAAATGAGCATGATTGTCTTGAGTCGAAGTTGAAATATCTTGTATTCTTTGCTTGTCAAAAGTTGAATTGTATCTTGTTTCAAGAACAAGGCAAATTGATCCAATAAGATTTAAACACAAGAGACATTCATCCAACAAAAGTACAAGGTTCAAAACACACCTTCAAACATGATGATCAAACATTGTTCCAAATCTTGTCTTAACATTCATGTCACTTACATTTAGGTTCATCCTAGGTTGCATTTTGCAAATTCATTGTCAAGTACCAAGGTTAGGTTTCACCTAAGTCATACTCCTTTGCATATCAATAAGAGTCATCCATTTGCATGTGTCCTCTTACATTAAAGTCATACCATTATCATACATTTGTATTTGCATACCTTAAGTGTCTTCATTAAGCTTAAGTCATTGTCATATCATATTAGGGTCATTTGCATATTAATTGTCCCTTTGCATATAGTGTCAAAACTAGGTTTTGTCATACTTGAGTAAGTCAAATCTTTGATACACCCTAAGTCATTGTTAAGAAGTCTAGACCTTATCAACCTTTTGTCCTTTTGTCATCAATATCATTTCGTCAAACCTAGCTTTGTATCCAAGCATATAGGGGAGACATTGTCAATTTGTCCTATTGTCACTTAGTCCTTTTGTCCTTTGAGGTCTAGATATCATTCCAATTTCCTAAGGGTCCCTCTCTTAGATTTGCATTCATAAGTTTGTCAAAATCTTCAAAAACAACCAAAAACATAGGTTGCATTCTTGCCAAAGATTGCATTTTCATCTATCTAGTTTGCATTTAGTTGCATATCATACATTATCCTTGAAAAATTCCAAAAATATTGCATTGCATAGTGACATGTCTATTGAAACAAGGTTCCAAGCACCAATGATGCAACAAAGTTTGACATACCAACCGACAATGCAATCACAATTCTATCCAACCAAACAACAAGGCAATATCGATCAAACTTTTTATGATGAAACAAGTCTCCAAATACAAAAACTAGAGGAGAAACTAGCTCAAGAAAATGAGATATTGGAACAAAGAGTGAAAAAAATTGAGAATAATAGATCACAAATGTCCAAAATGTTTCAAAAATTTCTAGGTCGAAATCAAAAGATTGAGTCAATTGATGTAAGATCTCTTCTTGAACGATCAGACATACTAGCTCTCCTCTCCCAAATAGAGATGATGAAACAATTTCAAGAAAATAGACACCATCAATTTCAACATTATGTGCCTCCACAACAAGAACACGAAGGTGTTTACTATCAATCAGATTTTTGACCAACACAACCCATGGTCCAATTTCAACAATATGTTCAACCAACTAGACAATGTCAACAAATAGTTCAACCAATGGTGGAATATCAACAAGTTCAATCAACATATCAATGTCAACAACTACAAGCAAACATTCAAAAACAAAGGTTGCAGCACACACCAAGCCAAGTTTCAAACATGTCAGAACAACTGAACCAAATCCAATATCAAAACATGACATCAAACCAAAAACAAGTTCAAATTCCAGATCCAATCATGTCAAAACCTAAAAAGAAAGGTGGCTTTATTGCAAGGCTCTTGAGGAACCTACCAAGTGAGTTTATTGAAGAAGATCAAAATAATACACTTATGTCTAGCAATGCCTCATCCCCTCGCAAGCAAATTGACTCTCCAGTGACATCTATCCCTACACCTCCAGAAGTTCCACAAGAATCTTCTATATTGTCCTCATCAAACAATACACCCAAGGATGCAATTATCCAAGAGCTATCCATAATTGATTGCCATGATAATCCAATTCATGATGCACATCCTTTGTCATGTTTCAGAAATACAAGACCCAATGCCACCATGCACTTTATTGCCATTACTTGTTTTAGAGGACCCCATCCGAAGTCCCTCTTCCTCATGTTCAAGCATTGATTCATTGCCAAAATCCATCACAAATGTTCAAAGTGCATTTCCTTCATGCCAGAACATTGATTCCTTGTCAGAATCCTCCATGTATATCCAAAGTCCAACCTCATGTCAAGAGGATAATTTAGAGCATGAAGAAATGTGTCCTAAAGAAAATCAAGATCAAGATCCTGAAACCTTATCATCCCATCCAATTGTTGACCAGGACCCCATCTTCCGAGACACTCACAATGATTCCCCTATTCCTGTCCATCCTATCCAAAGTCCTATTGACACTCCATTCCTGGAGCAAGATCAGGATATCCTAGTCCATCCAATCCCAAATGATCCCCTTCCATTTCATGAACACAATGTCCTTTCAAATCCCATTGACATTCCACTTTCTAAGAAAGATCAAGATATCCCTTCCATCCTTTCCGATGATCCCATTGAAAGTCAAGAGCAAAGCAATTTTAAAGAGGAATCCAATGATCTTCCTCCTTGTCAAGATCAAAGTATCCTTCCAAATTCATTTCCAACACAAGACCCTATCATTCCTTTAGATCCTCCACAAGATCCACTTGTTCCTCCATCTCCTTGTCCTAATGCTCCATATACACTCCAAGATCACATTTCTTTTGATGATCCCATTATTTCTCCCATTCCATCTCTTGAGGAGCCTAGTATTGAACCCTGTCCACAACACAATCCTAGTCCCACTCATGATCCTAATCCCCCTCATGATTCTAACATGTCAGTGCAAGATGTTCATGAACCCTCGACATGCATAATGGGTTCTTCCACTTTGGTGCAATCTGATCCAATTCAAGATCTCATTATTTCTCTCATATCATATCTACCTTAAAATGGGCTTGCATCTTCTTTCCAAAGTAAAGAGTATCCTATTAGTCAAAATATTGATAAAGGCAAATAGGTAGACCTTCACAAGCAAGAACCCCTTCATATCAAAGAGTATACTAATGGTCATGGCTACAGAGCTCACACTCAAGGCATTGGTATCCCTTCAAAGTCAAAATCCAAATGTCCACCTTCCCCATCATCGCTTCCATCCATTCTAGGTCCCTATATCCCTCCATCTCCTATGCAACATCAGCAAAGGCACACATCTTGGAGAACCTTTCATCCATCCAAAAGAACTCCATTTCATTCATATCCATCCATGCATTCCTTTTCCCCTCCAAGCAATTTGGATGCCAAGTATAAGCATCATAAGTCTAGCAATCCACTTGTATTCAAAGATCAACATGTCCAATCTAATCGACATGTCAAAGCAAAGAACAATATGATCTATAAAGAAAAAGAAATATCCAAAAGGTCACAAAGGCCCATTGCTAAAAAACAAAAGTTAAAATCTATATGGGTTCCTAAATCCCTTGTGCAAGCAATGCACTCCAAGGAACCACAAAAGCATGAAAAATCAAAAACCATGTGGATCCCTAAGCAACTCCTTGAAGCACAAAAGCCTAAAGAAATAATCAACTTGGCATCTAAAATTTCTATTCATCTGTCCAAACCTTCCAAGTCTATTCCTCCATCTGTTTTGGGCCCTTATGTCCCAAAATCCCAAGCCTTTCCTTCGTCAAAATCTCAATATCCAAAATACATCTTTCCTCCATCAGTCCATCACCCCTCAAGGTGTGTGCTAATGTTGATCTTGCCTTCATTTCCATCCACTCAAGCCCAGTTCTTCCATTACCCTATCCATTATCCAATGCATATTTTCCATCCTTCGATCCCTTTGATCCAATCCTTTGCATAAATCCTTGCCTTAGTTTCATCTCTTTTTCCATGTCCTTATCCTACCAACGTCTTTGAGCATGCTTTTAAAGGTCATGGTCCATTTTTATTTTTTTTCAAGGCTACTATCCAAACAAAAATGATGCTTGAGTCCTTCTTCCATCCCCTATCATGTGTCCATCTTC
This sequence comes from Cryptomeria japonica, assembly GCF_030272615.1. NCBI lineage: Eukaryota > Viridiplantae > Streptophyta > Pinopsida > Cupressales > Cupressaceae > Cryptomeria > Cryptomeria japonica. Next base: position 635,079,064 of record NC_081408.1, read on the forward strand.
TCTTGAAAAAGTCAAAATACAAAAAAAAAAAAAATGAAAAAAAAAAAGACAAAAGAAAAAAAAAAGTAAAGAAAAATAATTCGTCCACTAGGGAAAACCTGGCAAACAGGCACCTTGGGCAAGTACCGTGATGAAAACCTGGAAAATAGGCATCATGCATAATTTATGAACTTCTTGCATGCTACACTTGGGGGCAGGTTTCCTCCTTCATATTATTTTGTCCGTCATTGTTCCATTATCCTATCGAACCCCTGTCATTACCCTTCATATCCTGTTGTCCCTCATGTCCAATTTCCCTTTCCACCTTTGATCTTGACAAGGCTGACGATCTTCATGAGCATCACACATCTTGTTTGCAGCTTTTAGTCCATCATAGCTTTTGGTCATTTATCCATTTGCTTATTATACCCTTTCATCCATATCCCTAGCTTATTGCAACTTTCTGCCACTATCCCATATCCTATCCCGACCTTCAGTCCATGTCCCTTATCCATTCTTGGTCTTGCTTATCCTATCCATATCTTATCACTATCCATACACTTTTTCATTCCTTGATCTTGATCTGACATAAGGACATAAAATTTAATTATAGTTTCAAAAAACTCTTGACATGTCCCTCATGCCATGTTCCTGCTTTACATTGTCATATCCAGTCTCTTGTCCCATCACACCATAGCCCTTGAAAATTGCATCCATATTGTCTCCATAATAAAAGGCCTTTGTCTTCTCTCTATCCACCAACATTTCAGAAAGCCTATTTATTCACCTGTCATATTCCTTGCCTTGCTAGACACTAGGGGCAAAATCATGAAAAATCCTAAAAATCAAATAAATGTCCTGAAAAAAATCCTAAAAATTGAATAATGTCCTGAAAAATTCATAAAAATCGATTAATGTCCTGAAAAAAATCATAAAAATTGAATAATGTCTTGAAAAAATCCTACAAATTGAAAAATGTCTTGAAAAAAATTCATAAAAAATTGAATAATGTCCTGAAAAAATTCATAAAAATTGAAAAATGTCCTGAAAAAATTCATACAAATTGAAAAATGTCCTGAAAAAATTCATACAAATTGAAAAATGTCCTGAAAAAAATTCATAAAAATTGAATAATGTCTTGAAAAAATTCATAAAAATCGAATAATGTCCTGAAAAAAGTCATAAAAATTGAAAAATGTCCTGAAAAAAGTCAAAATCTCTAAAAATCAAATAAAGTCCTGAAAAAACGAAGAAAAAAATTGTAAAACTCCAAAAAAAAAAAAAACATTTTGCAATAAATTATCCCTTTTGTGCATAAGACAAGTCACTGAGCATACATCCAATGACAATCAATCCAACACTATGCTTTCCTGAAATCTTGCATTAACAGATGAACTTTTTCGATCAAAACCAAACATTCAAACTGATTACAATTGTCATATCAATTGAATATCAGTATCGATATCATTCGTCCTTGGCATACTATCATGGGTCTTATATAGGGTGTGGTATACTCAAAACCAGACTGTGTCCTGTCTTAGACGGGGTACCGCATTTCCTGAAACCAGATAGCATGATCGTCCTATCAGCACTTTCAACTTTTGACAATGAAGATCAAGATGTTTGTTTGACTTGCTTGAATTTGTGTATCTTATCTTTTTATTGATTTATCTTTGGCTTCGATCATGTTCCTATGTTGCTCGTTGATGTCACTGAGTGATTTAGAGTGACTGGGATGGCTCATGGTCTCTTTCTTTTTTGATTGTGATTGTCGTTTGTCTGTGATGTGTCTGTCTTTTGCAAAAAGGTTTGCATTTCAGCTTTGGCCTTCAATGCCATGATGCTACGCATCCATTTTGCTACATAAAAATAAAGGTTCTCACCTACAAAGTGCATTACTGAAAGAAAGTTTTTCTTCGTCTCTAACTCTCCCCTATCTCATTTCTTCTTACTAACATTTCTTCCGTCAGTCCGGATAGTCAGTTCGGTCTAGTGCTTTGATATCCAAACACATATGCTGTATCCTGCATTCATTGGTTAGTACATTTGCATTCCATCACATATTACATCAAGCATTTTATCCATTTCATTTCATAAATACATCAAAAATACATAAAAATACATCCATACATGTTCATAAACAAGTACATAAGTCATCCATACATAGCGAAATAACTACAAATCATAACACATTGCATCCCATCATATCGATGCATTTCATATCACATATCATAATAATATCGGAGTACAAAATTGGACTATCTGTCCTAAGTATGGCCCGCAGGCTGACTACAACATGTCAAACTACATAATGTCCACTATCTGTCATAAGGAGCACGTGCCTCTGTCACTGGGTGCTCCCTTTGTCCTCCTCATCCCTGCCATGTCTCGCAGATGATGTCCCTCCTGGTCCTGGCTGTGGTGGTCTCATAGGTCCACTCACCCCCATGCTGCTCAATGACCTCTGAGAGCGTGACCTGCTCTCTATCCTCGATCGTGCCCGATATGAAGGTGCTCTCCGCTCTGGTGGAACTGCACTCTCGTATAGTGTCCTCCAATACAGTCTCTCTTCTCCGGTCTCTACCAGCATCTGTGCCATCTCTTGTGCACTGGCATTCCGAATCGACCCAATGAACTCAGTGACTCTCTGTCCCTCTCGCTATGCCTGAGCTATTGTTGTATCTCATTCTGTCCTCAAGATGGCATTCTGTCTCTCCAATGTCGCAATATAGTCCTGTTGACTCGCTATGGTAGCCCTGCACATCTCCATCTCCTCTATCCTAGCTGTCTCCGACTTTATGGGAATATCCTGCAATGTCTCCTGATTAGTTGAGTCTGGCTCATCATCATCCTCCCCACCATCATCTCCGTCCCCGTCATCCTCCTCATCCTCGTCATCCTCCTCGTCCTCATCATCTCCCTCCTCTCCTGTGAGTGGGAAGTCCTCCTGTCTCCTCAGTACTAGAATATCCGAATTAGTCAAAGGCACTAGCCATCATTGTGCAAACCATATCTCATACTCCTCTGTCATCCCAGCATCTACCACATCTGACCTCCAATCCCACTGTCTCTACTGTAACTATGCAAAGTCGGCATATGCTATGTGTGGCTGAATCATACTCCCCCACTGACTCGTCTCTCTATGAGATCGGGCAAAGCATGCAGTCCTCCTAGGTATATCCTGCATCTCTCCAAACTGTCGTCTGACCCTCTCTGGCAGGTACATCTCAATCACTCTCTAGCGATTCACTGGTCACCCAATCAGGTACCTCTCCTGTCTACAGTATGGTAGCTCATCATGATCATCTGACCATCTAGGGCAATCAAGATATGGCCTCCATGTGAACTCTCTAAGTCTATCTAGCTCATGTCGCTAGTACAATATATATCCAAACGGACCCTGTCTCAGTGCTCCCCCATAGCTATACACATATGGTTAGTGTGGTACCACCTGTCTCTCTATAATTGGTTGACATATGGCTATGTGCTCAAATACCCATACCTGAAGCAATGTGACTCCATAGCTTAGAGTCTGAACTCCCTGATACACTATCTGATGCAGCTAAAAATATAGCATAGCCAGTACACATGGTCCCCATGCATACACTGTCCCCTCTGCCGCCATCTGCTCTAGCACTCTTCCCCATCCAATAGGGAATCCATATCCTCGTCTATCACCTACTAGAAGACATGCTATCACAACTGCTATCACCACACATTGCTGATCATACTCTCCTGCCATAGTCTCCCAGCAGATCTCCCTCTCGGTGATGTCCAGATCATCTGCGTCACACTCAAATAGCCTGCATAATGCATCTCTGCCTGTCACTGGGTTATACTCTATCATCTCCCCATGTATCGGGATGTGGAGGATGCACCATACATCCTCTAGAGTCACTGTCACCTCGCCAGTCGCCAAATGGAATGAGGAGGTCTCTGAGTGCCATCGCTATGCTAATGTGGTAAGCAATCCTGTGTTTGCCCTAATCTCAAGCATGTATGTGATGTAATATATGCCAAGTCCTGCTAATGTGTCTCTGTCTGTGCTCCTGAGTCTATGTCGTAGCATGAAACAGTCTGGTCGATTCTCCCACGTGATCAACAAATACTGTCGACTCTGCATCATAATTGGGGCATCTTTTTGTCAATTTTAGGGTTTTCTCCTACGGGCTACATTTCCTTATTTTATGGCCAAATTAGTGTGTACTTTATCTATTTTACCCTATCCTACCCTTGTCCCCCCTTTTCAAGTCCTTTGCATGCAGTTTTGAACCTAAATTGAGTCTTACATGCACAATTGCGCTTGTGTCTCACCTCTTGCACCTGTGTCTTGACTCTTGCACCTGTGTACCCTTACACAAGTGTAGAACACCTGACACAAGTGCAGGATTCACCCTGCACAAGCGCAGGAGTCCATTTTTGCCATTTCCATGGGCCCCGCAATGTCTCGCACGCATTCAAAATTCACGAAATTGAAAACATGGGTTTTTGAGATCCATACCGCGGCTCCTGCATCGTCTGGTTGTCTGAATGTGCATACACATTCTCCAAGGTGATCTGCCATTGGAATGTTCACCATCTCTCTGCAAGTGTCCTTGTCCAGAGCAACAAATCCTCCTCTTTAGCTAGAGCAATTTTCGCTCTCTTGGTCTCATTTATAGCTCTTTGTCATTGCATAGATGGACGTACATCCTCTCCATCTTATGTTGGTCGCGGCCTTGTGCCCTTTAAATTGCTTATCTATCATGTATCTGATCTCCGATTGTCAGTCCGTTCGATCCTATCATTTTTATCGATCAATTGGCCTCTTTTTTGCATGTTTTCGGCCAATTCCTCGAGGGGGCATGCATATGTCATTGTTATTGTCTGGGGCATTTTCATTATTGTTCTTTGAAACAATGCTTAAAATCACATTGTCTCAAAGAGGGGCAAAATGTAGACACCTAAAAATGGTCAACGCTTGCGAGGTCATACTTTAACATTTGCGCATTGCCTCATTTTAGGTTTTTTGCATCGCATTAACATTTCTCCAATGATTCGCACTTGGTCTTTATCATTTGTGAACATCGAGTCATTCTTCTACATTCTTCATTCATCTCGTATTCGAATTTGATCTTGTCGACAACACTATCCAGTCATGATTTTGACTTGTTGCATCAATGTGCGTGCTAATTTGTCATCATTTTGGACATCGTCAATCCTAATTAGGGTTTTGTCCTCCTATCAATCTTGCGATCGATTTGTCATCAATTGTTGCTCTCTTTTCAATCTTATCATCAATTTTGTCATTTTGGACATCGTCAATCCTAACTAGGGTTTTGTCCTCTTTTCAATCTTATCATCTGGCGATCGGTTTATCAATCTTGTCATCATATGATCGATTTGTCATCGATCGTTGTCATTGTTCGATCTTGTCATTTTGTGATCGATTTTTCATCGATCGTGGTCATTTTCAATCTGGTCATTTTGCAATCTATTTGTCGTTAATTCTTGTCTTTTTGTCAATCTTGTCATTTTGCGATCAATTAATCATCAATCGTCATCGTCTTTCTCAATCATGTCAATTTGGATCAATTAGTCATTGTTCCTCGTCAATTGGCGCCTATCAATTTGATCTCTTTATCAATCTCGATTAGTTTGTCAATCAATCAAGTTGTTTATCACATCCGTCATTTATCAATTCAAAATCATTATCAAATCATGATCGAATCGACATTAATTATCTATTGTCAAGACCTAATTGTCATCCTCGCATTGCTAATTCATCTTTTAGGGTTTCATGATTTAGTCATTTAACCTTGCTTATCATTTTCTTCCTCTAGGATTACTAAATTATTTATTAATCCTAATTCTTCTCATTACAATTAAATCTTTATTTAATTGGCTAATTAGTCCTCCTCTTGTAAATTAATTAATAAATGACAAATTATTAATTAATTTACCTAATTTCTTCTAGTTCCTAATTTCCTATTTTTCCATCAATTTCTAATTCCTAATTTCAATTTCGTCCTATTTCTCCCCTAAATTCATGGGAATGACATTTCAATTTGTCATAATTTGTCATAATTGACAATCAATCAATTTTGACATAGAAGTTGTCATAATTTGTCATCAATTATCAATCAACAAATTTTGCATAGAAAGTGCATAATTTGTCATAATTTGACATAATTGATTTGCAATTTCCATTTGAATTGGATCATGCTAATCTTGTCATCTCTCCAATTCTTCTATAAATTGGATGATTTTCATCAATCAAGGCTAATTGGTAATTGGTAATTGGTAAGCAGACTATCGAATTTATGCTTCTAGTACTCCTGATCAATAATCAATGTCCATCTTGCTTTCAATTGTGTGTATGCACTTGTAGGTGGGATCCACAATCCAACCATTTGAAGAGGAAAGAAGAACAATGGAGCCGCATGAAGGAGCGTTCAAGTCATGTCTATGGTTTGCATAATCTTTCATTTTTGAATGCTTTTATCTCATGTCTCTATTGAGTGTTGTTTAGGATAGATTCATTGCAATGAATGCATTTGTGATTGAGCTATTATGTTTATCTTGTCTTGTGATGATTTCCTAATTTCCTAACCCACACCTTTTAAGACATATTTCGAGACAAGGGAAACATGATCCATTATATCAATCTACATCTATCAAACTGCTATTAATACCTCTGTTGTTTCCTTCTTAAGGTATTCTTTCAATCTGATCTTCTTGCTTCGATCCAGGTGCCAACTACTCCCTTGATCCTCCTCTATCATTCCTTCTTCCTTGAGCCATAATCAATCTGCTGCAATCCCATGATTTTTGGTTCCTTCATTAATGGAAAATATCTATTTCATAAACCACACCCTACTTCCCACCTCAGCTTCACATGACATCACATCGATCAAGACATGGCCTACTAACACACAATCAGTCTTGAAAACACATACGAGTAAAACCCTACTTCTCTTGTTGACTAGTAGTATCATGTCCTGGTTGCACATCTTAACATGTTGTCTCTTTATCATAAACAAGCAAACATCCTCCATGCTCAATCTCCACTAGTTGACATCAATAACAACTTAGTGCCAAAATGTCAACAGGAAGATGTTACAGCACTGGAAGAGAATGTATCGTAAGAGAAGGAACTTGCTGCTAAAATTGAAGACAAAGATGAATGGGTAATTGATAGTGGTTGCTCACATCATATGACTGAAGATAGAGGGAAGTTTATATCTTTGCAAGAATTTGATCGCGGTCTGGTTAGATTTGGAGATGACAAAGCATGTATGATCAAAGGAAAAGGAACTATATCATTGAATGGTAAGCACAATACCGATAATATTTATTTTGTTGAAGGTTTGAGGAATAATGATTTGAGTGTAGGAAAATTGGTGGATAAGGAATTTCAATTACTGTTCAAGGATGGAAAATTCAAAATCATTAACAGATCTAGTTTGGAGATTGCAACCGGTACACAAAAAAAAGGTAATATATTTCATTTGAATTTTAGTGAGAAGACATGTTTGATTGCAAAAATTGATGATAGTTGGCTATGGCATAAGAGGCTGTGTCATGTAAATTTTGATTGCATTATAAAGATTAGTTCAACTAAGATAGTTAGAGATATACCTAAGATTGTGAAGCCCTATAATCTGGTATGTAAAGAATGTGAAATGGGTAAATAGGTCAAAACCTCTTTTAGGAGTATACAAGATAAATATAATGATGTTCTTTATCTTATTCATACCGATTTGTGTGGCCCTACTAGAGTTAAAAGTTTTCAAGGTGATAGATATTTAATGCTAATCGTTGATGATTATTCCAGAATGATGTGGGTTACTTCTCTAAGGGAGAAATTTGAGGCTTTTGAAAAGTTTAAAATATTTAAAGCTAAAGTTGAGATGGAGATAGGATTGAAGATTCAATGTTTGAGGTCGGACCATGGTGGAGAATTCACATCTGGTGATTTTAATAACTTTTGTGAGAAGCATGGTATAAGGAGACAATTTTTTGCTCCTCGGACACCTCAGCAAAATGGAGTTGTGGAAAGGAAGAACATAACTATCTTGGGTGCTGATAGAACAATGATGATGAAAGCTATTCTACCTCATATCTACTAGAGAGGACCAGTGAGAACAACATTTTATACATTCAATAGAGTACATATCAAATGAGAAACCGGTAAGACACCTTGTGAATTATCATTTGGTAGTAAATGTTATATCAGGAGAGACGATATCATTGGGAAATTTGATCCTAGATGTGATGAAGACATATTTATTTGTTATTCTAATGAAAGTAAAGCATATAGATGTTATAACAAAAGATTTGAGAGAATTGTGGAGAGTGCGAATGTCAAGGTTGATGAGCTCAATAGAAGTCAAATCAGAGTTTATGAGAAAGAACCAGTGGTGGAAATGATTATATCTCAACTAGTAGCATCTTTATTAGAATAGAGTGTTGAACCAATAACTCTGACAGTATCACAAAATTCAAGAATAACTGAAGAACTAGGAAGAGGAACAGATAGTCAAAAGACTCCTAGGTATGTGAGATTGAATCATTCAAAATATTAGTTCATTAGGGATAAGAACAATGGAGTGATGACAAGAAGAAGATTGGAAACTAATAGAGTATGTTTAATTTCTCAAGTTGAACCAGTATTAGCAATTGAAGCATGTAAAGATAAATGTTGGTTGAAAGATATGGAAGAAGAATTAGATCAGATTGAGAAGAATAACACATGGACTTTAGTTGGCCGACCTAAAAATAAGGATGTTATTGGAACTAAATGGGTTTATAGGAAGAAATTGAATGAGGATGGTCAATTTGTAAGGAATAAGGCTAGATTGGTGAGACTTTTGCACCTGTAGCTAGGATTGAAGCTATAAGATTATTTCTTACCTATGTTTCATATAAAAACTACAAGGTTTATCAGATGGACGTTAAGTGTGCATTTTTTAATGGGGATCTTGATGAGGAATTTTATATTGAGCAACTAGATTGTTTTTCACTTTGAGATGATACAAACATGGTTTGTAGGTTAAGGAAAGCCTTATATGGATTGAAACAGACACCTAGAGCTTGGTATGCAAGGTTGAATAAATATCTTTTGAAGCTTGGTTTTACTAAAGGTAATACTAACATTAAATTTATATTATAAGGTCACTGATGATGATATACTGATTATTGAAGTATTTGTTGATGACATTATTTTTGGAGGTGAAGATAAGTTATGCATGGAATTTTCTAAGAATATGGAGAAGGAATTTGAAATGTCTATGATTGGGGAAATGAAATTTTTCTTAGGTTTGCAGATTACTTAGACTAATAAAGGTATTTTCAACTGTCAACCTAAGTATGCTAAGGAATTGTTGAAGAAATTTGGTATGGGAGATTCTAAAACAGTAAGTACTCCTATGGTTACAAGTTACAAATTGATAAGGAAAGATGTTTCTGCACCGATAAATCCTATAAGATACAAATATATGATTGGAGATCTTCTTTATTTGACTCAAACTAGGCTTGACATAATGAATGTTGTTTGTATTGCATCTAGATTTCAGAGTGATCCTAGAGAAAATCATGATAGTGCGGTGAAAAGAATTTCTAGATACTTGCAAGGTACATCTAAATATGGTTTGTGGTACCTTAAGGATGATGACTATAACTTATGTGCATATACAGATGTTGATTGTGCTGGAGATGTTAATGACTGGAAAAGTACTTCCGGTGGAGATTTCTTTCTTGGAAAGAAGTTGGTTTCATGGATCATCAAGAAACAATCATGTATTTCTTTATCTACTACTAAAGTTAAGTATGTTATTGCTACTACTAACTATATACAGGTTCTATGGATGAAGCAAATGTTGAAGGATATCAAAGTGCATTGGACTGGACATGTAGTTATTCACTCTGATAACTCTACTGCTATTGACATATCAAAGAATCTAGTATTTCACTCTAAGACAAAGAACACATCTATTAAGTATAAATTTTTTATGAAGGTGGAAGAAAATGAATTTAGACTGGTTTATGTGAACACTAAAGAGTAGACTACAAATATTTTCACTAAACCTTTTCCTAAAGAAACATTTGAGTACCTGAGAGACAGGTTAGGGGTTTTTGGCCCACCAACAGAGAACTGATTGGTGATTTTTGGCATTAGTCATTCTAGCACTAATGTGGGGATGCTACTACTCAGAGGGAGTAGTTAGCTTTGTATTTTTAGTGGTTTATGTTTTTGCTTTGATATTTATGTCATATTTCTAGCATTAATGTAAAAGGGGTAGAGATATTGATGTGAAAAAATTGAGGAGTTGTATACATTAGGGGGAGATATATATGTGTAATTAAGATCTTTACAGAGATATTATTCAAAGGGGGGTTCAATCTTTGCATCTAAACTTCATTGCTATATTTTTGAGTGGGAGATTGTTGGTTGTCTTCCATTGGGAGAGACTTGTTTGGTATTTCTTGGTAGTTAGATGTTTTTCACATATAGTGTGTTATCAATACCAAAGTGGGAGATTGTTGGCCATTTAGAGGAATTGATTGTCTGTTGCATTGATGTTTTGTCATTGTTGTCAACACTAGTTGTTTTAAATGCTTTACCAGCACCCTTCTGGTCCTAGTAGGTTGAGTGTTTTCTCATTGGTTTGGATCCCGTATGATTTGGTATGCTCTGATTTGATTTGGTTATGGAATTGGCTTACTCGTGTTCATATTCAATTAGTTGGTTTTGGTCTGGTGATTAGATGCATCTTATTTGTTTGGAAGCTTGGTTTGTGGTTCTGGTGAGGATTTCATTGATATAACTTTTGATGAAGATCTTTGATGATATACATAAGTGGAATTGTTACAACTTATTGTATGGATTCAGGATATTGGTGGTGATCATGTTCAAGACTTGGTGGATTGGGATCATTGCTTTAGCACATGGACATATATTGGGTCCTGGTTGATCTAGGTAATGGACTGGCTTAATGTAACGTGTGGATTGGACCTATCGATGTGTTTCTGGGATGTCTTATGAGTTGGATATTTATTTTTTGGTCTAAGGACAACATGTTTTGTAATTATGTAATTGGTTTATTGTCTGGTGGCCGACCTGATTGTTTATGGTCAAGGGTTTGTATATATATGATGTAAGATCTCATTGTAGATAATATGGTCATTAAATGGGATATGGATATGTAATGTGCGAATAATGTAATATCATTCAGGAAGAGGATTTGGTCGATCATTTGAGATTGAATTGGGTTTATGTAAGAGGATTTAGTCCTCCCATATTGAGCTTAATTAAAACTATACTCAGGCATAGGAGATGCTATCTTTGTAGTTCATTCATTCTTTTGGATTTTAGTCTAGATTTCTATGTAGTTAGTGAGACTCCTTTTGTGATGAGCAGTGCGCTCTAGGTTGTTGGCCTTCCTGCAAGTGCAAGCCCCTCGATTGTAATTCACATACTTTCTGCAAAAGTATCATCTAACTGTGGGTAGGCTTCCCACCGTGGTTTTTCCCTTTACTGGGTTTCCATTTATAAATATTGGTCTCATGTGGATGGTATTTATTCTTTCATTATTGTTTATGCTCAATTGGTTTGACTGCTATTCTGGCATTTGGTTTAAGCATTCCGGTATTTATGTTTTGGGTTGTGGTATTAAAGTTTTAATTGCTAAATTCTCTTGTAATCTATAACAACTGATTCACCCCCCTCTTAATTATCTTCTAGTTATTTAAACTATCTAACAGTTGGTTCCTGCTCTCTCCTTTCTCTTCTCTCCACTTCAAAGGTCTCTTTTAACTCTTGGTTCTCCCTGGCCATTTGTTGTTGTGGATGCATCTTGTCTATTCCCCAACTCACTACACAACTTCTCCCTCTTCCTTACTTCCCACAAGAACCTACTAGTGGCTTTGATACCACTATGATGCAAAGGTATCCAGTCCTAAACACTTCCTGGGATAAGAATCCTAATAGGTTTACTCAAAACATTCAATCCCCTTAAGTCTTTCACTCCTTATAAACAGACCTACCCACTCAAACTTGGATTTTGGTTCTCACAATTTGTCTCAACCCTTCTAGGGGCCTTAACACACTTGGTATATCTCAATTCAACCCCTAAAACTTGCCCTTTATGAATTTTTGACTCCTAACACCAAACCGTCATTTGTAGACTCCAATCTTACTAGTCCTACCAATCATGTAATTGGCACTTAAATCATAAATTGTCTAAAAAACTTAACGAAAAAAATACATTTCCTGATACCCTTTTGGGAGTATGATAACATATGTCTAACTGAGCTATGACTTCTTTGGAACAACTATGCGGACCAGTAGCTTGGTACTACACATTTAGGCCTAATTAGGCCACTTTTATAAAGTAAGTACCAACATATCAACTCCCCTCAATTCCAAACCTTGAAACAGTCTTAGGTTAGCTCACAAATCAAAGGATATTCACATTTTCTTGGGTAGCCACTCTCATTTGATAGGTTAACCTCAAAACCCACCTATTTAGGCCTTCAGTATTAGGGCCTCCTCAAATTCACTCTTCAAATCACTTTTGGGACCAACTAGTAGTTGATTCACCTTGAATTTAACATTTGTTGTTACCTTCCAACATAAAAAGTATACCTTGTTCAGAAAAAACTCTCAAACCTATACCTTGGCTCCACTCATGTACCCTTCTTCATTAATAATCCTTCACCCTACGGCTTCAAAATTCCATCTCATGATCTCTCCTGCACATGCATTTTTTAGTGATGTCTATGATACATTAACCTTGACCCTTTATACAAGGAATAGTGTTGACAAAAATTAGAATGGGTTATCTTATATTAAACACCCTCAAAACTCTTATGACTGTTATAGAATGTTGTACATGACAATCAATAAAAGAACAATAAATTGGTTCCAATAAAACTTCAAAACAACACCTTAGGTTCTTGGAATACTATGTTATCATATGTAGAAGAAAACCAAATCAGTGTTGAACTTTAAGCAATGTTAACACTTAGATTTTGGATCAGAATTGTAGTCAAAATCATAGTTTTTTATTGCTTCCAACTTATTGTTCATATAATAGATGTCTTTCAAACTTCAACAACCCATTGTAGGGTGTGTAAAATGAGTTATAAAATAATTAAAAACTTCCCAAACTGACCATAACTACCTATCACCTTAAGAAACACTTAAATCCCTTGTTTTGCTAACTAATCATTGGGGTTTGAATTCAAATTATGAATTTTCTTGCCAAAGAAAAATTAACTATTTTCACCTATGGGAAAGGCTTCAAAATGCCTTGATTAGGAAATTCATGATTGAAAACAACTATTCTATGACTTCTATGCCCCAAATACCCACATTACAACTATTGGGTTATTTGACCCTCATTACATCATTTAGGACATTTTAGGTCCTTTGACTCTAACTTTAAAACTCATTGCATTTTATGGCTTAAAGGATTGATTACATCATATTTAGGTCCACGTGACCCTTGATAACATCTCTTATGCCAAAATGGCTTCTTGGACCTCCATGGGTCATAGGGTGCTCCTACATGATACTTACCCCCTACAAAAGAACTCTTGTCCCAAGGGAGGAGAGGTTTGGTCTTCACACCATGTATCCTTCTCAAAGGCTTCCTACAATTATCTTTCTATGAGGAATCCATTGCAATAAAAACTCATGAAATGAGTGACGCCTCCACCTACAACTTGCACAAAACTCATTAAAATCATTAGATTTCAAAAATAGAAGATGGTTTCCCTATTTTGGACATTCATATGTTGATTGTTGCTGCACCAGTTTGACTGACTTCTTGAGGTCCAAATGACCCCCAAACCTGCCCATAATTGAAGGGCCTCTACTGTCCTTAATTTTCTCACATATAGGACACTCAATATCTCCAATAACCAAACCTCATCATCCCATCTTAGGACTGATCCACTATAAACTAGGTGCCCCCAACCTTTTACTATCACAAGTCATCCTTTGTTGCTCCACGAATGGCTTCTCACACATTTGATATATATTTTGTGTTCTCTTCACCTTAGGGACCCACACATCCAAATACTCTTTCCCACCAAAACATATGATTCTTTCTTCTAATGAATGATTACTCTATAAAGGGGTTAGTTTAAAACATTTACCAACTTTATGAACAAGATATGTGTTGTTATACCCATCATGTAGTGTTCTTCTCATGTGTGGCCAAACCCTTCCCAGGAGTATATGACAACATGTCAATGGAACAATATCACATAATACTTTATCATGATAATCACTAATAGAAAACTCTACATCGCATTGTTCTTGGACTACAAAATTTTGATCATCAGTCACCCAAATTGTCTCATAGGGCCTACTATGGGGTATTCTCATTAGATTCAACTTCTTTACCATCTCTTGAGAAACTAAATTATCAAAATAACCTGAATCACCAATCATTTTGTAAATTTTACCTAGGCTCTTACTTTGGAATTTGAAGATAGTTACATTTGGTTATGTTTTTTGCAACATTTTACCTCTCCTAAACATCAGAAAGTCATGTTCAAGTACTTGAGCAACAATACCAATTCTCTCTTCTTTTGTTTGTTCTTCCCCTTGTGCTAATTGAACTATTTTCTCAGTCTTTTTTCCACCTTATTCATTCATTAGAGACTTGAAAGAAGGGTGTCCAACCTCATTACATGTAAAACACCTTCCTATAAGTAATCCTGATCCTCTACCTTCCCCAAATATACCTCTATCTCTATATCATCCTCTTTGATTAGATGTAAACTCCTTACCCTTATCCTTGTCACTTGTACTCTGATTCTCTTGTGTAGGTTTTCTCACCCTACCTCTATTTGCATTACATCTGCCGCTTCCTCCTTATCTCTCTTGTTTCCTCTTTACCTTTTCTTTAGCCCTTATAGCCGATTGAAAACACTCTCCAAGTGTCTTTGCAACATTCAATCCTATCTCATCTTGTAAGTTGTATCTAATCGCATTAAGATATCTTGCCACTTTCTCATCCTCATCTTCCAATCCACCTCTTATACTCAACTTGTTAAATTATTTCAGTATAGGTCATCACATCCATATCCTTTTGTTTCATATTTTGTCTCAACCTCTATGTCTGAATTGTATAATCAGATGGAAGGAACTGATCTTTCATCATGGTTGCCATCCATCTCTATGTGGTTATCTTAGGAATTCCTCTAGCCACTCTCTTATCTTGTAGACTAGTCCACCAAGTTAGATAAGCCCTCTCAATTTTGTTTTAGAAAACTTCACCTTCTTCTCCTCATCCATGTCTTCATAAACAAAGTACTTTTCTAGGGCATCAATCCACCCCAATACCTCTTCAATATCGATCTTGCCATGATAGTTAGGAAAATCAATGGTTGTATTAAATCCACCAACTTATAGTGCCTTCAATAGCCTCACCGGCCTTCTCTCTTCATGTTCTAGTTGTGCTTCTCCATTCCTTTCATTATTATTCTTATTTTGTCCATCATTCACTTCAACATCTTCTTCCTCATTCTCACTTTGTGGCCTTCTTCTAGATCCTCTCTCCAAGGCTTCCAACCTTACCTGCAATGGTACATTCTCCCTTCTCATTTTTCTCATCTCTCTATTCATTTCTTCTTCCTTCTCTCTCCTTTCTCGTCTTTGCATTTTCAAGGTCTCTTTCAAATCTTGGTTCTCCCTAGCCATCTGTTGTTTTGGAGGCATCTTGTCTATACCCCAGCTCACTACATAACTTCTCCATCTTCCTTATTTCCCACAAGAACCTACAAGTGGCTCTGGTACCACTATGATGTAGATGTATTTAATCCTAAACACTTCTTGGGTTAAGAATCCTAATAGGTTTACTAAAAACCTTCAATCCCCTTAAGTCTTTCACTCCTTATAAGAATGCCTACCCACTCAAACTTGGAAGTTGGTTCTCACAATTCTCTCAATCCTTCTAAGGGCCTTAACACACTTAGTATATCTCAACTCAACACCCCAAACTTTCCTTTTGTGGAGGCTTGGCTCCTAGCACCAAATTGTCCTTTCTAGACTTCAATCCTACTAGCCCTACCAATCAAGTAACTGGCACTTAACTTGTAAACTTTTTGAAACACTTAAGAAACAACTTACATTTCTTGATACCCTTTTGGGAGTATGCTAACATATGTCAAAATTAGGTATGACTCCATTGGACTAGTACTGTGCTACTACACATTTATGCCTAATTAGGCTACTTTTACAAAGCAACTACCAAGATATATACTCCCCTCAATTCCAAACCTTGAATTTTTTTAGGTTAGGTCTCAAATCAATTTATTTTTACATTTTTTTGGGCAGCCACTCTCATTTGATAAGTCAACCTCAAAACCCTCCTATTTAGGCCTTCAAAATTAGGGCCTCCTCAAATTCATTCTTCCAATCACTTATGGGACCAACCAATGGTTTATTTAGCTTGAATTTAATATTTCTTGTCACCTTCAAACATAGAAAAGTATACCATGTTCATATAAAACTCTCAAACCTAACCTTGGCTCCAACCATGTACCCTTATTCATTAACAATCCTTCAATCTAGGGCTTCAAAATTCCATCTCATGATCTCTCATGCACATCAATTTTCTATGTATGTCTATCATACACTAACCTTGACCAATTCTTGAAGGAATAGTGGTGATAAAAAGTAGAATGGGTCATCTTACATTAAAGACCCTCAAAACTTTTATGATAGTTATAGAATGTTGTATAGGAAAGTCAATAAAAGAGAAATGAAATGGTTCCAATAAGACCTCAAAACAACACCTTAGATGCTTGGAATACTATGTTATCATATGCAGAAGAAAACCAAATTAGTTTTGAACTTTCAGCAATGGTAACACTCAGATTTTGGATGAGATTTGTAGTCAAAATCATAGTTTGTATTGCTTCCAACTTACTGTCCGTACAATAGTATTTTAAACTTTAAAAACCCAATCCAAGGCATGTAACATGAGCTATAAACCAATAAAAACCTCCCCAAACTGACCTTAACTACCTATGACCTTAAAAAACACTTAAATCCCTTGTTTTCCTACCTAATCGTTGGGGTCTCAATTCAAATTATGAATTTTCCTTCCAAAGTAAATTTAACTATTTCCAACTATGTGAAAGGCTTCAAAATGCCTTGATTAAGAAATTTGTGATTGTAAACAACTATTTGATGACTCCTAAGCCCCAAATATCCACATTACAATTATTGGGTTACTTGACCCTCATTACATCATTTAGGACATTATGGGTCCTTTGACTCTAACATCAAGACTCATTGAATTTTATGCCTTAAAGGATTGATTACATCATATTTATGTCCACATGACCCTTGATAACATCTCTTAGTCCAAAATGGATTCTTGGACCTCCATGGGTCATAGGGTGCTCCTACACCATATTCTCCCCCTACAAAAGAACTCTTGTCCCAAGAGAGAAGAGGTTTGGTCTTCACACCATGCATCCTTCTTGAAGGCTTCCTACAACTTATCTTTGTATGGGGCATTTTTTGCAATAATAACTCATGAAATGAGTGATGCCTCCACCCACAACCTACACCAAACTCATTCAAATGATTAGATTTTAAAAGAAAATCATGGTTTCCCTATTTTCGACAGTCATATGTTGACTACCGCTACACCAGTTTCACTGACTTCTTGAGGTCCAAATTAAAACCAAACCTGCCCACAATTGAAGGGCCTCTATAGTCCTTAATTTTCTCACCTCTAGGACACTCAATATCTCTAATAACTACACCTCCTTTTCCCATCTTAGGACTGGTCCACTGTAAACTAGGTGCCCCCAGCTTTTTACTTCCATAACTCATCCTTTGCTGCTCCACTAATGACTTCTCACACCTTTGATCTCTATTATGTGTTCCCTTCACCTTAGGGACCTACAAAGCCAAATACTCTTTCCTACCAAAACATATGACTCTTGCTTCAAATGATTGATTACTCTTTAAAGGGATTAGTTTAAAACTTTTACCATCTTTATGAACATCATAAGTTTGTTATACCCATCATGTAATGTTGCTCTCATGTGTTGTCAAGGCCTTCCCAATAGTATATGACAACATGTCATTAGAACAATATCACATAATACTTTATCATGATAATCACCAATAGAAAATTGTACATATCATTGTTCTACGACTACAAGATTTTGGTCATTAGTCACTCAAGTTGCCTTTTAGGGCCTACTATGGGGTATTCTCATCAGATTCAACTTCTCTACCATCTCTTGAGAGACTAAATTATCAAAAGAACCTGAATCAACAATCATTTTGTAAATTTTACCTTGGCTATTCCTTTGGGTTTGGAAGATAGTTACATTTAGTTGTGTTTGTTGCAACATTTGACCTCTCCTAAACATGAGAAAGTCACGTTCAAGTACTAGAGCAGAAATACCTATCCTCTCTTCTTCTCTTTTTTCTTCCCCTTGTTCTAACTCAACTCTTTTCTCAGTCTTCTGCCACCTTGTTCATTCATTAGACACTTGAAATAAGGGTGCCCAACCTCATTACATGTAAAACACCTACCTGTAAACACTCTTGATCCTCTACCTGCCCCAAATTTGCCTCACCTATATATCCTCCTCTTTGATCAGATGTAGACTCCTTACGCTTATCCTTGTCACTTGTACTCTGATTCTCTTGTGTAGGTCTTCTTCCCCTACCTTTGTTTGCATTACCTCTGCCACTTCCTCCTTGTCTCTCTTGTTTCCTCTTTACCTTTTCTTCAACCCTTATAGCCAACTAAAAAACACTCTCCAAGTGTCTTTGGCACACTCATCCCTATCTCATCTTGCAAGTTGTATCTAATCCCATTAATATATCTTTCCACTTTCTCATCCTCATCTTCCAATCCACCTCTTATACTCAACTTTTAAAATTGCTTAGTATACGTTATCACATCCATATCCTTTTACTTCAGATTTTGTCTCAACCTCTTTGTCTAAATTGCACCATAAAATGCAAGGAATTTATCCTTCATAAGTGTTTCCATCCTTCTCCATGTGGTGATATTAGGCATTCCTCTAGCCACTCTCTTAGTTTGGACACTATTCCACCAAGTTAGAGCAGTCACTCTAAATTTTCTTTTAGCAAACTTCACCTTCTTCTCATCATCCATGTCTTCATACTCAAAATAATTTTCTAGGGCATCAATCCACCCTAATACCTATTCACTATATATATTTCCATGATATATAGGAAAATCAATGGTCCTAAACACTTCTTGGGATAAGAATCCTAATAGATTTACTCAAAACCTTCAATCCCTTTAAGTCTTTCATTCCTTATAAGTATGCCTACCCACTCAAACTTGGATTTTAATTCTCAATTATCTAAATCCTTCTAAGGGCCTTAACACACTTTTTATATCTCAAATAAACACCCCAAACTTTCCTTTTGTGGATTTTTCACTCCTGACACCAAACTGTCCTTTCTAGACTTCACTCCCACTAGCCCTACCAATCAAGCAATTGGCACTTAACTCACAAACTTTCCAAATTACCTAACCAAAAAATTACATTTCTTGGTACCCTTTTAGGAGTACAATAACATATTTCAAATGTAGGTATGAATCCTCTGGACCAACTATATGGACAAGTACCCTACTACTGCACATTTAGGCCTAATTAGGCCACTTTTACAAAGCAAGTACCAAAATACCAACTCCCCTCAATTCCAAACCTTTAAATATTATTATTTTAGGTCTCAAATCAAAGTATTTTCACATTTTTTGGGGGAAGGCACTCTCATTTGATAGGTCAAACTCAAAACCCTCCTATTTAGGCATTCAGAATTCAAGCCTCATCAAATTCACTATTCGAGTCACTTATTGGACCAAACAATTGTGGATTCACCTTTAATTTAACATGTCTTGTCACCTTCCAACATCAAAAGTATACCTTGTTCAGACAAAACTCTCAAACCTATACCTTGGCTCCAACCATGTACCCTTCTCCATTAAGAATCCTTCACCCTAGGGCTTCAAACTTCCATCTCATTATCTCTATTGCACATGAATATTTTATTGATGTGTATGATACATTAACCTTGACCCATTATACAAGGAACAATGGTGAAAAAAAGTAGAATGGGTCATCTTATATTAAATACCCTAAAAACTTTTATGATTATTATAGAATGCTATAGAGGACAATAAATAAAATGGTTCCAATAAGACCTCAAAACAACACCTTAGATGCTTGGAATACTATCTTATCATATCCAGAAGAAAACTAAATCATTTTTGAACTTTAAGAAATGGTAACACTCAAATTTTGGATCAAATATGAAGTCAAAATCATAATTTTTATTTCTTCCAACTTACTATTTGTACAATATATGTCTTTTAAACTTCAACAACCCATTCTGAGGCATGTAACATGAGTTATAAACCAAATAAAAACCCTCCCAAACTAACCATAACTACGTATTACCTTAACAAACACTTAAATCCCTTTTTTTGCTAACTAATCATTGGGGTTTCAACTCAAATTATGAATTTTTTTTCCAAAGGAAATTTAACTATTTCCACCTATGGGAAAGGCTTCAAAATGCCTTGATTAGGAAATTTTGTATTGAAAACAACTATTCTATGACTCCTAATCCCCAAATACCCACATTCCAACTATTGGGTTACTTGACCCTTATTACATCATTTAGGACATTATAGGTCCTTTGACTCTAACATCAAAACTCATTACATTTTATGCTTTAAAGGATTGATTACATCATATTTAGGTCTACATGACCCTTGATTATATCTCTTATGCCAAAATGGCTTCTTGGACCTCCATGGGTGATAGGGTGCTCTTGCATCACAAACTCAACTTAACACATCTTTCAATGCTAACAAAGACCCCAAAAATACACTACGAGAAAGAGAACAAGCCTTGTTAGCCAGATAGTTGAATTAACTTGAAAAATAACACCAGGTCAAATAAGACAACAAATAGATTATCTAACATCATCATCATATCCATCTTCCACATTGTCAAGCAAACAAAACCACTTTGATATAAAATTATTTATTACCTGAATTCTAGACACTGCAATCACTCAAAAATAATACTTACAAAATACTTCATCACATAAAATCTAAACAAAGATACTACATAGAAATTATAGGCATACCATATAATCCATAAAAATAGAAACCTCAACATAGAGAAATGTGGGTCATTCTCTAGACCACTTGTAACTAGTAAACACAATACAAATATATTGCCATTACCAAAGACATAAAATAGAACACGAGGGACATAAAAATATTGGAGTCCAATGTCCACAGAGCATAAATATTATATTCAAAAACATAAGACCAAATCTACAAAAGAAAAGGAATGTAGAGTGTTCTTCCAAAGTGCACTCAACACATCTTCCTACAAATTTAGTTTTTAATAAGCTTCTAGATACATGAAAATTACTTGCTCACTTAGGAGCTACAAAGATGATACTATAGGGTCTTATAGTATTCATAGGGCCATCTAGAAACCATCATTTTATCACCATACTTTTAATCAACTTCTCATTATGAGATTATCATGATAGTATCATTAGCATCATCGTATTATATTGAATGTAGACATAAACACTAAGGTGGACATCCACAACAAATAACCTTGCTACTCTTTAATCTTAAATATCCAACAAAATTTTTCAAACATATTTAGTCAATGATCATGACATCAACTACCAAATATCCTTCAATGTTTGCTTAATCTAGATTACTTTAGTATAAGAGGATGTTGCAGCAATATACTCAACTTATGCAATTGATAATGATATTGAATCTTTCTTCTTATTGAACTAAGAGACCAATCTATGTCCCAAGAAAAATGTACTTTCACTAGTGCTTCTTCTATCATCCACATACCTAGCCCAATGAATATTTACACATGCCTTTAAAGAGAATCTATAGGCCATTCTTCTTGTGGAGTAACCAAGGTAGATCCCTTGATCACTTCTTGAATCAAACTTTTAAACATCTTGTTCATCTCTTCTAATGTAATATTTGCTGCCAAATATTATTCAATAATTGATAGTTCGATGTCTTCCATGTCATAGCTCATAGGGGGTCTTATAATTATTGACCCTTACCTACACCCTATTAATAATATAGTTAGAAGTATGTATTGCCTCATTCCAATATACATCAAGAAAATTATCATCTTTCATCATCATTATATCTATCTCTTGAACTATCCTATTTTTCCCTTCAACTACCACATTCTACTAAGGTCTCTTAGGAGAAAACAAATGTCTCCTAATTCCATGATCATCACAAAAAATTTCAAACTCCTTTGATGTAAATTCTTTGCCTCTATCAGACCTTAGAAACTTGATCTTAGCATCTATCTCATTCTCTACATTGACTCGAAATCTTTAAACTTCTCTAGAGCTTCTAATTTTTCTCTAAAAAATCTAACCCATGACATTCTAGTGTAATCATCAATATGAAACATAAATTACCTTTTACCGTTGAGTCCTCGAGTCTCTGTTAGACCACATAAGTTAAAATGTATCAGCTCCAAAATTTTTGTATTACTCCTTATTCTTGAATCTAGTCCTAATCTACTTTCCCATTTTACATTACTTGCATAAATGTACTGTTGGCTTGATAATTTTATAATATCTCTTACTACATGTGTAGAGGTAATATTTACTTTCTTGTCAATGTTTATGTGACATATCCTCTTGTAACATAGCTAACATTCACTAGATTGTGCCAACAAGGAAATTTCTTCTTTAGCTTCCACTAGATGATAAACATTTCTATCAATTCTTATTCCTTCCGCAATTAGTTTTCCAAAACTACCTTTTTTAAATTCACAACCTTTGCCATGAAATGTGAGACTAAATCCCTTTTTACTAATCTAACTAAAACTAAGAGTA
Organism: Cryptomeria japonica; assembly: GCF_030272615.1. Classification (NCBI taxonomy): domain Eukaryota; kingdom Viridiplantae; phylum Streptophyta; class Pinopsida; order Cupressales; family Cupressaceae; genus Cryptomeria; species Cryptomeria japonica. Next base: position 635,101,967 of record NC_081408.1, read on the forward strand.
TTGTGCTTGATTCCTTTAACATAAATAAAATCCTTTGTCCTATGTTTTCTATCAATAGTTATAGTTCCTTTACCAAAAATTTGTGTAGACCCTTAATCACCAATACCTACTAATCCTCCATATACCTTTTAAGGCTAATAAATGTACTCTTATGACCCATCATGTTTAGATAATCTACTATCCATTACCCTATATTTAGTTCTTGTTCTAAGTGGAAGGTAGACTATACAATCATTGTTTTTTGTTGTTCTTCTAGTCTACAATGTATGATATGCCTTACATGTTTTAGCACTATTAATTTTATCAACTTTCATAGCTATGAATAATGTCCAATCATTTGAATAATTACAACTTTCATCTTTAGATGATTAATTTCTCTCTTTGAAATAAAAAGTTATTTTGGGATTCTCTCTAGAATTTCTATCTTATCTATTACCATCTTCTTTAAATGTGCAATTAAAAGAAACATGACCAATCCCTTCATAGTTAAATCATATGCAAGGTAGCTTACACTTCTATTTGCCAATTCCTTTCTTTAATATTTTTAAAAACTTGGCTTCAACTTCATCAAGACATTCACATTGATCAACATCATCTCCAATCTTCTTACTAACTTGGAATGTGGATTCCCTTTTAGGATCAAGTTCACAAATCTCTCTCATCTCAAAAGTAATTAGAGAGATATGGTTTATCAATTGTATATTTATCTAAATCATTTCATTCTTTAATAGAAGAAACCTTAGGACAATAGGATTTATTAAGGGTTCTAAGTAAAAAAATTTACAACTTCATCTTCTCTTACTTCAACACAATGATTGCTGATGTTGGTTACCACCTCATAAACTTAGAGAATAAGGATAGAAATTTTTTCATCCTTAGATATATTCAAATTCTCATACTTACACTTGATATTTTGAAAATTTATTTTTCTTACCTTATCATCTCCTTCAAATATATATTTTATTTAGTTTCTTCCACATTGTTTTAGTAGTTCCAAAATGGGTCACCTTCACAGTTTTTGAATCTACTAAATCACCCATGATAAAATTCCTTGCATGGCTATTATTTTATATGACCTTATATTAATTGCACTAGTTGGAGGATTAGAAGGGAATGTATCACCATTTATAACTAATTTTCATACTCAAAACCCTAAAGAATCTAGGTATGTTGGATATTGTTGGAAGTATGCTTAAAACATTTGCTTAAGAGATATCTAAGAGATGTGTTGTCATTGATGTCAACATATTTCTCTATCTATGATAGTGATGTAGTGAAATTTAGTGAGTTGGTTTGTTCATTGTCATGAAGATTAGAGTTTTTATATTAAAGGGTTTGTAGAGGGTTGTCTATAGTTGATTCAATTCAAGTTACAAAGGTCCACATGAATATTTGAGTGAGTTATGTGTATCTATGTTATGGTTGTTTTTTCAGTTGTTTAGTGGTGACCGAGTGTTAGTAATTTTCTTTGCATTGCTCCACATTGTAATATATTGATTTGCAGATTTGAAGGAATGTTTGGAATGTTGATGTGTATCCTCAATTTTGATGGTTCATGGTTTGGAGCTCTACAAGTTATTTTTGAAGGTTAGCAATCATTGCAATTAGTATTCCTGAGGTTCGATATAATTATGTTGATGATTCTCTTAATTTATGTTGATACAGATGTTGTGGTGGTAATTCATGATTCTTGTGGATGTTTTTAGATTGTGTGCCTTTTTTTTTGGTGGTTTTCTTTGATCTTTGAGCTCATAATTGATGATTTTCTCTAGTGCATTAGTATTCTTCATGTTTTTGGCCAACCAGATGCTTCCAACATGTCGCGGATGTTTGATGCAAAATTTTTGGAGGTGTTCTATATTTGAGGTGGAAGATTTGGGTATGTGCTATACGTTGGCTGACATTGCTTGGTCTACATGTGATATTGTAATGTGTGTGGTTATATTTTGGTAATTAGGTGGTGAGTGTTGACACAACCTTGATGATATTTCCAAGGTTGATTTCATGTATAAATAAATGTAATATATTTGTATTTGAGTGTGGCATTATGGATGCGAGTGAGTATATGTGCAAATAATGTATTAATCTTTCAGAGGAAGGGAAGAAGTGTGAAGAGGGAAATGAAAGTTGTAATGTACTTAACTAGAACTATAACCACACATTAAGGAGATTCTATTTCCTAGTTCATAACTTTTATATATTACCTGGATTTGTTTGTAAGGTAGTGAGCCCTCCATAGGTTGTAGCAGCAACAAGCTCTAGGTAGTGTGCCTGAATGCATGTGCATTCCCATTGTAATATTTTTATACTTCTAACAGAGTATACTCATATTGTGGGTGTGTTTACACCTTGTTTTTTCCCTTGACTGGGTTTTCCATGTCAAAATTTTTGGTGTTATGTTTGTTTATATTGTGTTGTTGATATATGCTTTTAAGTTTAATTATGTGATCTGAGAATAAGTTTAAGTAGTGTGATTTTTTGTGACAAGTGATTGAACCCCCTCCCTCTTAATTGCCCGCCCTATTTCCATCAATTGATATTAGAGTAGTTTTCTTCGAAGAAGCTTAACCACTTGAGGTGACCTGAGATGGAATCTTACAAGGATAGTCCAATATTTTATGGTACCAACTACTCTCTTTGGAAGAGTGGCATGGAGAGTCATTTAAGATGCATTGGTGAATCTTACTAAACTATTACTAAAACCATTATACTATACCTATAAATGGACCTTCAACTTTGGATGATATAAAGGAAGTTGAATGCAATATTCGGGCTAAGGAAGCATTGTTGAGTGCTTTGATCGACTCTAACATGAAAAATGTTATGGAATTGTAGATTGCTCATGAGTTCTAGAAGAAGATGGAAACCTTGTATGAAGGTGATAATATTATGAAGATTGCTAAGTTGCAGAGCCTAAAAGGAAAATATGAGATGGTTAGGATGGGTGAAGATGAGACCATGGATTCTTTCATGCAGAAGGTGAATGAACTTATGTGAAATATTATATGTGTCAATGGAAAGTTGGAAGAATTAGATATTGTTGCTAAGGTGTTCATATCTTTACCTACCTCCTACAATTACAAAGATGCTTCTATTGAGGAGATTTAGAATATAACTGATGTAACTAGGGACATGTTGATAGGTAAGTTTTTAGCCTTTGAGTTGAGTGAGTTTGGTGATTCTCTTCCTAAGGTATAATCTACATTCAAGGCTACTATTTTCAGAAAGGAAAAGAAATGATATGATCTGGGAGAAATATCTTCAAGGTGTATGTCCAAATATGAGAAGGAGAGGAAGAAAATTGAAGAAAAAGAGTGAGAGCTTGAGGAGCTTGAAACACTTATTTCCAAGAGATTACCCAAAGGAGCCAATAAGTATGAAGGAAAATTGCCTCTTAAATCTTTTTATTGCAATAAGATAGGTCATTTTTCCTAAAGGTGTCTGAAAAGAGTTGTTAGAAAACCTTTCAAGTCTAACTTTCAGAAGAGGTTATTATTGGACTATTACAAAGAAAAAGTATACTATTCCTGCAAATGGACCTTCTACTTTAGATGAAATAAAGGAAGCTAAATGTAATATTAGGGATAAGGAAATATTGTTGAGTGCCTTGATAGATTCTGAGATGACTAATTTTATGGAATTGCAAACTACTCATGAGGTCTAGCAGAACTTGGAAACTTTGTATGAAGGTCATGGTTATGTTAAGATTTCTAGTTGTGGAGCTTAAAGGAAAAGCATGAGATATTGACAATGGGAAAAGATGAGAACATTACTTCTTTTATATAGAAAGTGAATGAACTAGTGTGTAGTATCAAAGGTGTCAGTGCAAAGTTGGAAGAATCAGAGATTGTTGCTAAAGTGATCAGATCCTTACGTGCATCCTACAAACACAAAGTTGTTACTATTGAGGAGATCTGAACCATGAAAGATGTGACTAGAGACATGTTGATCAGTAAGTTATTAGCCTTTTAATTAAGTGAGTTTGGCGACTCCCTTCCTAAGATAGAATTTCCATTCAAAGCCACTATTTCCAGAAAGGATAAGAAAAGATATGATATGGGAGAAATTTCTTCTAGGAGAATGTCAAGATATGAGAAGGAGATGGAAGAGGAAGATTGAGAGCTTAAGGAGATTGAAACACTGATTTTCAAAAGATTACCTAAAGGAGTCAGTAAGTATGAAGGAAAGTTTCCTCTTAAATGTTTTTCATGTAATAAGATAGGTCATTTTTCCTCAATATGTCCCAAAAGACTTCCTAAGAAAACTTATAGGCCTAAATTTAACAAAATTTGTTATTATGTTGCTGATGTAGGTGTGTCAGATGATGAATTTGATAAGGGAAATATAGGTGATAATTAATGGGTGTTTATTTCTATCATGGAAGATGACCTAATGCCTACTGATTCTGCTAGCTACATGAATGTCGAAAAACCTTTGGCTACACATGTTGAAGAGAAAGATGAATGGATGATTGATAGTGGATTCTCTCACCATATGATAGGTGATAAGTGTAAGTTTGTGTTCTTGGAGAAGTATGAAGGTGGAGTTATGAAATTGGTGATGATAAAGATGGTATAATCCATTGTAGAGGATTCGTTTCTCTTGATGGTAAGACAATACTAATGATGTCTTCTATGTAGAAAGAATAAAGAATAATCTTTTAATTGTTGGATAGATTATTGACAAGTGTTATGATCTTCAATTCATGAATGGAAAATCTATAATCTCCCATAGCTCCGGGATTGAGATTACATTAGGTACAAAGACTAAAGGTAATATCTTTCATTTAAATATTGTCAAGTAAAAGATGTTTAATTTCTTAGATTGATGAAAGTTGGTTGTGCCATATAAGAATGTCTCATGTAAACTTGAATAATATTATTTATATAAGGTTTACTCAGGTTGTGAGAGAGCTTCCTAGATTGATAAAACCTACTAACCTTATGTGCAAGGAATGCTAGTTGGGAAAACAAACTAGAGTTACTTTCAAGAATGAGAAGGATTTTTCAAATGGATTATTAGATCTTGTGCATACTAATTAATGTGGACCTTATAGATTTAGAATCTTGCAAGGATATAGATATTTCATGTTGCTGATTGATGATTATTCAAGGATGATGTGGGTTACTTTGTTGAGGGAGAAATCTAAATCTCTAGAGAAGTTCAAGATTTTCAATGATATGGTTGAGAAAGAGACATGTTTGAAACTAAAGTGTTTGAGATCCAACAGAGGTGGTGAATTCACTTCTAGTGAGTTCAATGCATTTTGTGAAGAACATGTGGTAAAATGATAGTTGTCGGCTCCAAGAACCCCTTAGCAAAATGGATTTATGGAAAGGAAGATCATAACCATTCAAGTAACTCCTAGAACATTGATGTTGTAGAGAAATGTTTCTCATGTTCATTGGAGAGAAGTTGTGAGTATTGTTGTTTACACTATTAACAAACTGCATATTAGAGGTGATACTAGTAATACTCCTACTATTAAATATTTCAAAATTTTTGGAAGTAAATGTTATACTAAGAGATGAAAATATAAGGAATTTTTATGCTAGATGTGATGAACGAATATTTCTTGGTTATTATACTAAAAGAAAGGCCTATCAATGTTATAATAAGAGACTAAGGAAGATAGTTGAGAGTGAAAATGTTAGGGTTGATGAAAGAATTGAGAGATAGTATAGGTCTTGCAGATATGATTTAGATGATCAAAATGATAGTTCAAACAAAGGAAAGTAACCTCAGACCCAAAAACAAGTTTAAATCAATCTAGTGAATCCAGTAACTCAAGGAGAAGGGACCAGCACAAGTGCAAGAGAAAGAACACAAGATTTTGAAATTCAAGAAAATCTTAAAATACTCCTAAATATGTGTTGGCTAATAGATTGGATTTCTCAAAATTTATAAATAAATACTCCTGTTGCCCAAATAGAAAACCAATGAGAACCAACAGTTGGGTAAATAATTATTATTTTACACTCTGTATAAAGGTACAACTCCCTATATGATATTCAATGAGTTTTGGATAAATTTCATCATATAATTCACTTTTAACTAGAAAGCAAACAAAAAGGCTTCAACATTCACTTGTCAACACAACATGAATGCTTAATGATAGACAATGAAATTCATAGTAAGACATTAGGTTTCGAATGAAGATTAACTCACAAGATGATAAAAAATATTTGAATTCTGATTGATACTCACTCATGACTCACAAGACAAGGGGAATCAAAATATTCAAATATTTTAGCTAATTTCATTTATCAAACTGATTCACAGACTTCAAATGAAAAATCAGAGAAAGGAATCAAATACATGAACATATAATAATTCCAATAGAAATGTTTACACATTCAAAGCACATAGGTTTTCTAAAGCTATATAATATATTCCATTCCATTCAAAGATGGCTGTTTCACTGAAATTACAAGTAAGACCAGTCTGTTCCTTCAAATTTTGCCAAATTTTTTTATATATATCTCTCGCCAAAACATCCATTACCAATATATATAGCCTCTAGGCTAAATTGTCTTTTTAACAAATAAAACTAAAATTCAAGAAACAACTGTCCATAACTGAATTTAACTAAATGGCCACAAGCCATAAATAGATCTAAAACGATGAGAATAGAAAATGACTTAAATTGTCTTTGGGGTGTGCGTGATGCCATGTATATTTTGCCACTCTATATGAACCACAGAGAAGTTATGAACAACCTGGTAATGTGGGAGCCCAATGTGCAAGATGCGCTGCTTCCAAACTTCTTTATCCATACCCACTTGCATGACTTTAATTTTGTGCACTTCTAAGTGATCTGAACAGACAACCAACATAGATTCAATTCGAGCTACCCTGGTGAAGTCATCTCTAGTGAAAGATTTTACTTCTTTAACAGAGTTTATTTTCCCTCTGAAACTCTGCACCATATCTACTACCTGCTCGATAGTCTGTCCATCTTCCTTCAAAAGTTGTACATCAATGCACTTTAAGTCTTTCTGCATCACGACAATGAGGTCTTTCAATTATTTCAACAACTTAATGGACTCTTTGTGACCTTGCTTTATGATTGAATTTCTCCATTCAATGTTATCCTTGGCCACATGTAGAACCTTGTCATCCAAATCATTTACTGCCTTTTCTGTGAGGAAGTTCATGACATCATATTTTTGCACATCTTTCATTTGAACCAATACTGCAGCCCATTTTTTCCTTTCCTTCTCCCATGCTGACACCTCTGTTTCAAGCTCTTGAGTTACGGTTACAGCATCATCATACACCCTAACCTGATTAGCAATATACTCTGTTCCTTGCTGAATTATGGATTCAAGCCACTCCTCAAAGGTTTCCGCCAACACATGATTTATCTAAACCTTATCCAACAAATTCTAGTTCATAGGTGATTTAAGATCAAAACTCTAAGAAACTTGTTACAGGGGCTGTGGACTGAGATGATGTATGGCACTGATGTACTCTGCCATCTATTTAACAGTCTGTTTTAACTCTCTTTTGTCCTTCTAATCCTTCCATGTTCTGGACAACATTCTTTTAGTAGAGGACTCCAGGTGTTTTGCATCAGAAGCCCTTGAAGTAGTTCCTAAATCAATCTTTTCAATAGAAAAATCCTGCTCAGTAACATTTTCTAGGTCTTTGTCTAAAATTGGCCTAGCCACTTCAGCTACCCAATGCCCTATATTCTCATCTACCTCCAGCATAGCTTCCACTTTTAGCTTCTTAGACTTAGGTGTTTTCTCGAGGCATTTACTCACCATATCCTCCATAGGTACACTGATAGGGACTACATTACATTTCTTACTAATTGACACTCCCAACCACCTTCAAACATTTGGGGATACTTTCATTGGCGGCATCTAATATTTAGATGAATCCATGGTAGCCAAAGTAGTCACTTGATTGGGGCTTTCCTCAGGTTGCTCCTTTTCTTTCCCTGCATCTTGAGTTGTAGGGATGTTTGCTTCCAGTTCACACATAATTACTTGTGCCTCTTCACTATCAACAACTATGATAGTTTCTTTTCCTCAAATTTCTGCACCTTTCTTTTTACTTCTGGAATGGGTAACTCGAATTGTTGAGGGACCAAATAGTGGTTCTTTAAACCTTTGGGTTTGAACCTTCTCAACTTGAGTATTAGTGACACCTACAATATCAACAATAATGTTAGAAGAATAAATTGGTATAGCAGGATGAGATTGCTCAACTGATTTCTCTACTGAGGTAGTGGTCAATCTTATTCCAGATCTACGGTCTCTTAACCATATTTCTGTTCTTCTTATAACATTAAAGGTTTTAGATTGAATATTTTCTTCTTCTCTCCTATCCCAGTCAATTTCAGGAATAGGTTACTCATGAACTCTTTTATTGAACTCCAGGTCCAATACATCTTCACCTTCCTCTTCTTGTATTTCTGCTATGTTCATTGGCAATTTCAAAGTAATGATTTGCCGTAAAGTGAACCTTGACCATAATCTTCTCCGGACTTCAAATTCATCACAACAATCCTCCCAATAGTCTTCTAACTAGGGTATATGTGAAAAGTTCACATCAACATTCAGGTGCTTCATTGCATATTCTTTGCTATCAAACCCCTACCGAACACCATATGGCGGCAAATTCATCTTCTTGAGCTCCAATTCTAATTTCAATGCATCAGAAACAGTTTGGCAAATATAATATCCAAGTTCAACTAGGAAAATTGTTTCAGACACACTCTTCATCCCTAATTTCTTATCAACATGAGCTAACTGTCTGCAAACTTCTAAAAGTACATAACTATCAAGAGCATATCTGGGCAATTTGAAAGGTTCATCTTCAAAGCGACCAATTCTAATATAAGTAAATCTAGGAAATTGAATAAAACAACTCCCATATGTGCTGACCAACTTTAATGCCTCAAGTGACATTCTATTATTCAAATTTCCCTGCAGTTCAAAAGTTAATCTTCCCACAAAGACTTCATTCCATTTCATGAAGTTTTCTGTGTACCTCTATATCTGCAAATGTGGATAGCACTCATAGACCTTCATTCCATTAACCCAAGGTTCTTGATATAATCCTAGCCATTCTCTAATATAGGCTAAAATATAAAATAGGTATGAAGTCATATGAAAATTAGTTGTTCCAACAAAATTACTCAAACCTTCGTGCAATCTCTCAGCAATTACTTGTGCCCAGTCAAGGTATTTTTCACCAGCTAATAATACCTAAATGTAAAAATACATCCAGTCCTCCCAATAGAAGGCATGTGAATTTCCCTTAAGCCTATTCAAAAGAATCACAATATCCCTAACTTCTGTAATGAAATGCTCTCTTGTCAAGGGTTTAGATAACCTAGAAACTCCCTTCTATATTTTAAGGAGCTAGTTTCTAGCAATGACATTCTAATAAACACTTTTCTTCTCAAAGAAAAATGCGTATGAGGTTCCTATGGACCAATCTTCATACGACTCTTTGTGAGGAATTCCAATTGCAGCCATTACTGTTTCTCTATCAATCCGCACTAGCATGTCTCCATTATTGGCTCTAATACACCTATTACTAGCATCATATCTGTTCATGCATGCATATACTAATTCTGGGCAAGGAGTGGCAATGGGGAATGTAGCAGCCTCAACAAGACCACTGTGAACTATTTTTTCCATCATGGAATTGGTTGTTGGGTTCTTGGCCCTCTCTAGAAAATTATCTAACTCATCTTGAATGAAGCTTGTATCATGTAACTCTGGGAGGGTACTAACCAAGCATGATGTCCAACCCAATTTTGGAAGAGTCGGTCTCATTTTTGCTTTAAATTGCATCAATTAGACAGCATTCAGCTCCAAGGCAAAGAATTACACTTTTCCAATTTCAGAACTAAAATAGAGCAGGGGAAAATAAGCAATTGAACTCACCTATCTTCAACATCAAACTGTGAAACCCTTTGAAGAACTGAGCTAAATTACCTTCTACGTCTCCACTCTTTGTGAACGACAACAATAATTGTCTTGCCTGAGATGCCACATATTTAAGGATAGAAAAGACTGAAAAGAACCAACACATGCTTTGTCCTAGCTCATTCATCCATGTAAAACCACTTGTGATTTGATATAATTCTGACATGCTTATTAATTAGAAATCAACTCCACACAGTAGACATGCCTTCTCATGATTGTTTCCATAATTGTAATTTGAAAACACAAAAACCAAGGAAAATTATGTTTTAATTGCACTGCCTTTTCTTCCTAAACACCATCGGGCTGATTTGAAAACACTGCTTTGAACCTTAAACTATTTTAAAAGAAGTTCATTGGTTAAAAGTTCAATGACAAAAGATCAACATTTGCGAACAGGCAAAAAGCGACAAAAGGAAAATTCAACGACATCGGAATGAACCTTGAACCTTGAACCGTTTTTAAAAAAAAGGTTCAATGGTTCAAGTTCAAAATGACCACATGACTAGTACTAAAGAGATAGCCGCAAAACACAAGACAAAAGACCTATTGAACCTTGAACCTTGAACTGGAAAGGCTCAAAGTTCAAGTTCAATGACTATGCTGATGAAGACTTAGAACTTAATGGATCACATTTCCTTTGAACTCAAATTTTGAACTTTATAAAAGGTTCAACGAATGAGTATGAAACTCATTTGATGAAGACTTAAGTTCTATGAAAATAATGACCCTTATTTTTGATGGGCTATAAGTGGAAAAATGAAGAAGGGGCAACAATTGGTTCTGACTGGGGAATAGGACTGTGAAGGACTAGGAAGGAACTTAGAATCTTTGGTTTCACACTAAAACAAAGACGAGGATGCAAAACAGGTACAACCAAACACAACAAAACTAACACAAAAAAATTGAGAAAACAATACTGAGCTATGTATAGAGAATGTAGGGAATACATGCTTACAATTTGTAGAGCTTGAGGTCCTATCCATTATAAGACAGGGGAAGAATAGTACCATCCATATATGTGAGCTTAAAAGAATTTAGTCCCTTCACTTCATGAATCAGAAATGGACCTTTCCACAAGGACTCAAATTTTCCATGTGCTTCCGTTGGCTCCCTTCTTTTGTCCTAGAGTAGAACTTGATCTCCCTGCATAAATTTCCTTAGCCTGGCTTTATGGTCAAAAATCTGTTTAACCTGCTGCTGATGTTCCATAATGTGGTCAACCAATTTTTCCCTTTCTTCTTCTATTCTAGCCAGATGCATAATCCTCCTTTCCAGTGCATTTTGAAAATGTGAATCTTCAATAACTGTCTGTAATTTGGAAGCTTCTAATTCAAGAGGAAGTGAAAGCTAAGCCCAAACACCATACACAAGTTTGAAAGGTGACATACCAATTTCTCATTTTGGTGATGTCTTGTCTGCCCACAAGGCTTCATATAACCTTTTATGCCAATCCTTAGCATTTTCACTGACCAATTTCTTCATGATATTTATCAGATTTTTATTACTGGATTCTGCCTGACCATTACCTTGTGGATAATAGTCAGAGGAATGCACCAAGGAAATACCATGATCATAACAAAACATGGATATTTCTGTAGAAGAAAAACTTGCAGCATTGTCAGTCACTATCTTCAATGGTACCCTGAAATGAACCAAAATATTTTCCTTTAAGAACTCACATATTACTTCTGAGGTTGTTCTCTTAACAGGCACTGCTTCTACCCACTTAGTAAAATAATCTGTAGCCATGAGAATATGTGTATGTCCAGCACTGGAAGAAGGTGTTAGTGGACCAATGAAATCTAGTCCCCATTGCTTGAAAGGTTCTTCCACAACCACTGGCCTGACAGGTAAAGCAGCTAGTTGTGGTTTCCCTGTAAAGAATTTACATTTATCACACTTTGCAACCCAAACATAAGCAACTTTAAACATACTGGGCCAATAATAGCAATTTCTTAATATTTTGTATGCGGTGACTGTGGAAGAGAAATGATCGCCACAAGCATCATTATGAAATGACTTCAGCAAGGCCTCACACTGCATTTTATCCACACACCTTAGGAAGGTTCCATCTAGACCTTTCTTATATAATATGTTATCAAAAATAACATATTTAGTTGCTTTTAATTTTAGGTTTCTCTTTTCTCTGGGAGACAAATGTGTAGGACATTCTCCATATGTTAGAAAAAAGGCTACATCAGTGAAGCATTCATCCCACAGGCTAACAAAAAGAGCTAAAGGCAAACTTTCTTCTTCTTTATTTTCTACCATTAGGCGACACAATCCCTATCCATGAACTAACTTTGTTGGCCTAATATCCAAGTCAAATTCTTGAACCTTTGAAAACCAAGTTGCTCTATTATTCATTTCCACCTCTTGCTGAGTCAAGATACTTTTAACAGCAGAATTAGGCACAAAAACAATTGAATGGGAATGCAATATGTAATACCTAAAATGCTTAACAACTTTAACAACTGTGAAAGCCTACTTCTCGTTCAATGAATAGTTTAATTCATGGTTTTTAAGTGGAATGCTCATAAACACAATAGGAAACTCTTCACCAAGTTCATTCTTCTGTAGGAGAATACCGAAAATTGTGTTTTCTGAAGCATTACAGTAAATAATAAAAATTTTATTGAAATCGGGATTAATTAATGTTGGAGCATGAGTGATGGCCTTTTTAACCTCTTCAAAAGCCTTCTTTTCTTCCTCTTTCCATTTAAAGATCTATTTTTCACTCATCATTCCTACAAAATGCTTAGTGATTTCAGCAAAATCTGGCACAAATCTCCTAAGAAAGCTTACCTGACCAAAGAATGATTTGACATCACTCCTATCTGATGGCAAACTTAACTATTGAATAGATTTAACATGATCAGGATCGATCTTGATACCATCTTGTGAAACTATATGTCCTAAAAGCTTTCCTTCAGTAACACAAAAAACTTATTTCTTTGGGTTAAGGGAAATACCACGATCTCGGCACCTTTGCAACACAGTTTCTAAATCCTTGAAATGATCTTCCCTTTTCTTGGAGAAAATTGTCAAATCATCTAGATACACAATAATCATTTTACCAATCAGATGACCAAAAGAAAGGTTCATTGCCCTTTGGAAAGTAGCTCCCGCATTTATTAGACCGAAAGGCATGCGGTTATAGGCAAAAGTTCCCCATAGTGTTGTAAAGGCGGTTTTGTGTTGATCTTCTTTTGCCACACTTATCTGATTATATCCAGAGAAACCATCAAGCATAGATATCATTTCAGATCTGGCAACATTTTGGAGAATGTGATCCATTGCTGGTAAAGGATAATTGTCTTTTAAGCTAGCCTGATTCAGATTCTGGAAATCAACACAAATTCTTATCTCTCTATTTTTCTTGCGAATCAGAACAATGTTAGCCACCCATGTAGAATGATGAATTGGATAGATTATCCTTGCCTGAAGCATTTTATCTATTTCTCTAAAAATTGCATCTGCAACTTTTGGGTTATAATTCCTTAATTTCTGCCTAAAAGGAGTCGCTTCTGGTTTAAGGGGAATATGATGTTGAAATTGACCATCTCTGAAATCTTTCAAATCTTCATAGGACCAGGCAAAAAAATCAAGAAACCTTCTCAAAAGTTCAATGAACAAATGCCTTTCTTTCGGAGTGTAACATTTACCCAAATTAACCATTTTTGGATTCTTTTCATCACCAATATTAATCTTCTCATATTCACTTGATGTATAAGCATTGTGGGAATCAGTTCTTCTTACAGACTTGTCATTGAGATCGAACAAGCTCTCTAAAGTCACCAATCCTTTTGGAATTTGATTTCCCTTAAGCTGAACTACTCCCTCTCTGAAGCTTCCCTTCTCATCTGGACAAAATTCATTACATTGGTTTTCTGAACCTTCAAAATAAGAAGAAGCAAACATAGCAGCATTTTGTAAGAACTTATCAATATGCTTATCATCTTCAAACACTTGCCAGAAATCTGAATTATCAGGGATGTTTGGGCAATAAACTACTTCAATTCTATAAACATCTGTACCAAAATCTAGATGTGGAAGTAGTAATGATGCTGATACCGCTAGGGAATCTACGCGAGAATTTTGACTTCTGGGAATAGCTTCTATTGAAAATGCATCAAAATACTCAATTTCATCCCAAATTCTATTTCTAATGCTTGAGCCTCTCATTTTTCATAGAATAGCGATTGCACACCTAATTAACAATCAATTTTGTATCACCTTTAGCACACAATAGTTTAATCCCTTTTTTCTTGGCTTGTTCAATTCCTAGCAATAGTGCTTCGTATTCTGCAGTGTTATTTGTATTTTTAAACTCCAGCTTAAATGAAAAAGGAAAATTCTCACCCTATGGAGAAATAAGTACCACTCCAGTGCCAGATCCAACAGATGCATAACTTCCATCAAATTCCATTGTCTACAACCCTGTAGTATGATCAACCACATCTTCCGACACATTTTTAATGTCATCAGAGAAAAGCAAATAGTTACCAAATTCACATTCCTAGTACAATATTTGTGATTTTGGATCCTTTGAAGGAAACACTATAAATTTGGATTTTGGTTCTAGTATGAGAGTAATCTTTTGTCTTCCTATAGGAATCGTTACCTCAGACCAATCCATTTTAATCTCTCCACCTTGGTCTTTACAAAAAGTCCTACTAAGTAACATTCCATACCTTGCTGGAATATCAACAACCAATATTGTGAGCTTTACTCATTTATTGGGATGAACTGCTAAAGAAACTTGAGCATCTTTAATCTAACCAAGTAAAGGAATTTGTTTAGAATCCATTGAGAATCATTTGCCAAAGGTTTTAGTAAGTGTGAGACCTAATACTTTGGCCACTGTGGAAGGCATTATATTACCTGAAGCTCCTAAATCAATAATACAGTTATTAAGTTTATAACCATTGATAAATAGGGAGACATAGAAAGGCTCAGGTTTCTGGTCAAGCACATGTGATGGTCCTACAAATTCATTAACTGACACTTTTGATGTAAAAGCATTGGTGTGTTTTGTTAATTGGGTTTCAGTATTGAATGGTAAAGACTCAAAGTTTGTCAATAAATTAGAGGGCTGCAACTGAGAGCTTTCCCCCCGCACATATTTAATCAACTTCTCCAGCTCTTTGGGATTTAGCCTGAGGTATTCAGTAGGAGAGATTTGAATTTTTGATGTTTTACAAAACTCAACAATATCTAAAGGGATATTAGACTTAGGTCGCTTCAATATTTGAACCTCTTGAACCTTTGAACCTGCTTCTAAATTTTGGTTCATAGGTTCCTTACCCTTGGTTGAATTTTCAAAGGATGATGGAGTGCTTGTATTTTTAAATTGATGCTGGTTTCTAGTGAAAATGACACAAGAGGGATCTTCAAGGGTTACCAATATATCTCCTCTATCTGTTTCAGATTCATATTCAAGGAAGTGTATTCTAGAGTCGCCAAGTTGTCCATGAATTTCCTCTATTGAGCCAGGTTCATTTAGAACTTCTCCTGTGCTAAGCATCTATGCATGTCTCACCATTTCTGGACAAGAGTTACCATCATGGTCATCTATTAAGTGAAAGATGCACATATTTCTCCTGGGAGGGGGTGCTTCAATGGCTAGTCTTTGCTAAGCTGGGAGCAATTGTAAAGCTTTATTTCCTATTCTGGCAGGCTGATTATTAGGCCATCTTGGAATGTCTTGATAAGGTTGAGGGTATTATGTATTCACCTTTGGAAGTCATCTCTTGAGAGTGATCACATCATTAACCAACCTTTGGATTACGGGATCAGAGGGAGTTGTGGAAGTTGATGGCTGTGAGTTAGTAGCTTGAACTTCTCTTCTCCATTTGCCTGCATTGATCAAATCATCTTCTAATTCTACTGTAGTGGTTTTGGTAGTGGCTAAATCCTGGACCCTTTACCTACAAATAAAGAAACTTATTTTTGCAAGCATTGCATTAATGAAGAAACATTTCAAATTATCATCAGAAGGTCTTTGATTAACCGGAATCTTATGAACAATCTTGTCAAACCTTGCCACAAAGTCCCTCATGGATTCAGGTATTTCCTTTTTCAGTTGAGCTAATTGGGCTAAAAGAGAATGGTCATCTTCTACCACTTTAAACCTATCCTCAAACCTAGTTTTCAAGTCCTACCAGTTTGTTATTACACCATTTGGCAAATGGTAGAACTAGTCAGCTGCTACTCCAGTCAAAGTCTGAATAAACAACCTTATTGCTACATCTTCATGTTGAACCGCGAACACGCCACATGCAACATTAAAAGCATTAAAATGCTCATCAATTGTAAATTTCCCATCACCATTAAAATTAGGTAAATGTTCTTTAGAACCTTTAGGTAAGGGATTCAAATTTGCTCCAAGGGCAAGTGGTCCTACTGCTAGGCCCCTGGGATTATTTGCAGCCATGGGAAGGATAATATTCAGAGGGGTAGGATTAATCATAGAGGGAAAGACAACACCATGTAAAGTCAAGGAATGGAAAATAGAAGATTTGGAAGGAACATAAGGAGATCTTAGGGGCCTACTTCGTGCCCTTCTTTGAGGTGTAAAGGAAGGGAAGGAATTTAGGTTTTGCAATTCTTCAAAAGCTGAATCAACTAATCCTTCTCGCCTTTGGGATCTAGTATATCCTCTAGTCTTCAGTGTGCTCACACCCTACAGACTTCAAAATAAACTATGAACCATTCAAAGTACTTATGGCTGTAAAACTAATCTTATTATTCGACTCCCTAGCAGAGTCACCAAAAATCTGTTGGCTAATGGATTGGATTTCTCAAAATTTATAAATAAATACTCCTGTTGCCCAAATAGAAAACCAATGAGAACCAACAGTTGGGTAAATAATTATTATTTTACCCTTTTTATAAAGGTACAACTCCCTATATGATATTCAATGAGTTTTGGATAAATTTCATCATATAATTCACTTTTAACTAGAAAGAAAACAAAAAGGCTTCAACATTCACTTGTCAACACAACATGAATGCTTAATGATAGACAATGAAATTCATAGGAAGACATTAGGTTTCAAATGAAGATTAACTCACAAGATGACAAAAATATTTGAAATCTGATTGATACTCACTCATGACTCACAGGACAAGGGGAATCAGAATATTCAAATATTTTAGCTAATTTCATTTATCAAATTGATTCACAGACTTCAAATGAAAAATTAGAGAAAGGAATCAAATACATGAACATATAATCATTCCAACAGAAACTTTTACACATTCAAAACACACAGGTTTTCTAAAGCTATATCACATATTCCATTCCATTCAAAGATGGCTATTTCACTGAAATTACAAGTAAGACCAATCTGTTCCTTCAAATTTTGCCAAATTTTTTTTCATATATATATCTCTCGCCAAAAATCCATTACCAATATATATAGCCTCTAGGCTAAATTGTCTTTTTAACAAATAAAACTAAAATTCAAGAAACAATCGTCGGTAACTAAATTTAACTAAATGGCTACAAGCCGTAAATAAAGCTAAAACGATGAGAACATAAAATGGCTTAAATTGTCTGTGGGGTGTGCATGATGCCACATATATTTTGCCACTCTATATGAGCCGTGGAGAAGTTATGAATAACCTGATAATGTGGGAGCCCAATGTGCAGGATGTGTTGCTTCCAAACTTCTTTATCCATACCCACTTGCATGAATTTAATTTTGTGCACTTCTAAGTGATCTGAATAGACAACCAACATAGATTCAATTCGAGCTACCCTGGTGAAGTCATCTCTAGTGAAAGATTTTGCTTCTTTAACAGAGTTTATTTTCCCTCTGAAACTCTACACCATATCTACTACCTGCTCAATAGTCTGTCCATCTTCCTTCAGAAGTTGTACATCAATGCACTTTAAGTCTTTTTGCATCACGACAATGAGTTCTTTCAATTCTTTCAACAACTTAATGGACTCTTTGTGATCTTTCTTTTTGATTGAATTTCTCCATTCAATATTTTCCTTGGCCACATGCAGTACCTTGTCATCCAAATCATTTACTGCCTTTTCTATGAGGAAGTTCATGACACTGTATTTTTGCACATCATGCATCTGAACCAATACTGCAGCCCATTTTTTCCTTTCCTTCTCCCACGCTGACACCTCTATTTCAAGTTGTTGAGTTATAGTTATAGCATCCTCGTACACCCTGACTAGACTAGCAATATACTCTGTTCCTTGCTAAATTATGGATTCAATCCACTCCTCAAAGGTTTCCGCCAACACATGATTTCTCTGAACCTTATCGAACAAATTCTGGTTCATAGGTGATTTAAGATCAAAATTCTAAGAAACTTGTGATAGGGGTTGTGGATTGGGATGATGTATGGCATTTATGTACTCTACCATCTATTTTAACTCCCATTTGTCCTTCTCATTCTTCCATGTTCTGGACAACATTCTTTCAGCAAAGGACTCTAGGTGTTTTGCATCAGCAGCCCTTGAAGCAGTTCCTAAATAAATCTTTTCAACAACAAAATCTTGCTCAGTAGCATTTTCTGGGTCTTTGTCTGAAATTGGCCTAGCCACTTTAGCTACCAAATGCCCTGTATTCTCATCTACCTCTAGCATAGCTTCCACTTTTAGCTTCTTAGAATTAGGTGATTTCCTTAGGCATTTACTCACCATATCCTCCATGGGTACACTGATAGGGACTACATTACGTTTCTTATTAATTGACACTCCCAACCACCTTCAAACATTTGCGGATACTTTCATTTGCGGCATCTGATATTTAGATGAATCCATGGTAGCCAAAGTAGTCACTTGATTAGGGCTTTCCTTAGGTTTCTCCTTTTCTTTACCTGCATCTTGAGTTGTAGGGATGTTTTCTTTCAGTTCACCCATTATTACTTTCACCTCTTCACTATCAAGAACTATGATAGTTTCTTTTACTGAAATTTCTGCACTTTTCCTTTTACTTCTGGAACGGGTAACTCAAACTGTTGAGGGACCAAATAGTGGTTCTTTAAACCTTCTTGTTTGAACCTTCTCACCTTGAGTATCAGTGACACCTACAATATCAACAATAATGTTAGAAGAAGAAATTGGTACAGCAGCATGAGATTGCTCAACTGATTTCTCTACTGAGGTAGTGGTCAGTCTTATTCCAGATCTACAGTCTCTTAACCATTTTTCTGTTCTCCTTATAACATTAAAGGTTTTAGATTGAATATTTTCTTCTTCTCTCCTATCCCAGTCAATTTCAAGAATAGGTTGCTCATGAACTCTTCTATTGAACTCCGAGTCCAATACATCTTCACCTTCCTCTTCTTGTATTTCTGCTATGTTCATTGGCAATTTCAAAGTAATGATTTTCCGTAAAGTGAACCTTGACCATAATCTTCTCCGGACTTCAAATTCATCACAAAAATCCTCCCAGTAATCTTCTTACTAGGGTATATGTGAAAAGTTCACATCAACATTCAGGTGCTTCATTGCATATTCTTTGCTATCAAACCCCTGCTGAGCAACATATGGCGGTAAATTCATCTTCTTGAGCTCCAATTCTAAGTTCAATGCATTAGAAATAGTTTGGCAAATATAATATCCAAGTTCAACTAGGAAAATTGTTTCAGACACACTCTTCATCCCTAATTTCTTATCAACATGAGCTAACTATCTACAAACTTCTAAAAGTACATAACTATCAAGAGCATATCTGGGCAATCTGAAAGGTTTGTCTTCAAAGCCACCAATTCTAATATAAGTAAATCTAGGAAATTGAATAAAACAACTCCCATATGTGCTGACCAACTTTAATGCCTCAGGTGACATTCTATTATTCAAATTTCCCTGTAGTTCAAAAGTTAATCTTCCCACAAAGACATCATTCCATTTCATGAAGTTTTCTGTGTACCTCTGTATCTGCAAATGTGGATAGCACTCATAGACCTTCATTCCATTAACCCAAGGTTATTGATATAATCCTAGCCATTCTCTAATATAGGCTAAAATATAAAATAGGTATGAAGTCATATGAAAATTAGTTGTTCCAACAAAATTACTCAAACCTTCGTGCAATCTCTCAGCAATTACTTGTGCCTAGTCAAGGTATTTTTCACCAGGTAATAATACATGAATGTAAAAATACATCTAGTCCTCCCAATAGAAGGAATGTGAATTCCCCTTAAGCCTATTCAAAAGAATCATGATATCCCTAACTTCTGTAATGAAATGCTCTCTTGTCAAGGGTTTAGGTAACCTAGAACCTCCCTTCTGTATTTTAAGGGGCCAGCTTCTAGCAATGACTTTCTGATAAACACTTTTCTTCTTAGAGAAAAATGTGTTTGAGGTTCCTATGGAGCAATCTTCATATGGCTCTTTGTGAGGAATTCCAATTGCAGCCATTACTGTTTCTCTATCAATCCACACTAGCATGTCTCCATTATTAGCTCTAATACAGCTATTACTAGCATCATATCTATTCAGGCATGCATATAGTAATTCTGGGCAAGGAGCAGCAATGGGGAATGCAATGGCCTTAATAAGACCACTGTGAACTATTTTTTCCATCATGGAATTGGCTGTTGGGTTCTTGGCCCTCTCTAGAAAATTATCTAACTCATCTTGAATGAAGGCTGTATCATCTAACTCTAGGAGGGTACTAACCAAGCATGATGTCAGACACAATTTTGGAAGAGTCAGTCTCATTTTTGCTCTAAATTGCATCAATCAGATAGCATTCAACTCCAAGGAAAAGAATTACACTTTTCCAATTTTAAAACTAAAAAAGAGCAGGGGAAAATAAGCAATTGAACTCACTTGTCTTCAACATCAAACTGTGAAACCCTCGGAAGAACTGAGCTAAATTACCTTCTATTTTTCCACTCTTCACCAATGGCAACAATAATTGTCTTTCCTGAGATGCCCCATATTTAAGGATGGAAAAGACTGAAAAGAACCAACACACACTTTGTCCCAGCTCGTTCATCCATGTAAAACCACTTGTGATTTGATATAATTCTGACATGCTTATTAATTAGAAATCAACTCGACACAGTCAACATGCCTTCTCATGATTGTTTCCATAATTGTAATTTGAAAACATGAAAAGCAAGGAAAATTCTATTTTGATTGCGCCACCTTTTCTTCCTAAACACCATCAGATTGATTTGAAAACACCACTTTGAACCTTGAACTATTTTAAAAGAGGTTCATTGGTTCAAAGTTCAATGACAAAAGATCAACATTTGCGAACAAGCAGAAAGTGACAAAAGGAAAATTCAACGACAAGGGAATGAACCTTGAACCTTGAACTATTTTAAAAAAAAAAGGTTCAATGGTTCAAGTTCAAAGTGACCACATGACTAGTACTAAAGAGATAGCTGCAAAACACAAGACAAAAGAACGATTGAACCTTGAACCGGAAAGGTTCAAAGTTCAAGTTCAATGACTATGCTGATGAAGACTTAGAACTTAATGGATCACATTTCCTTTGAACTCGAATGTTGAACTTTATAAAAGGTTCAACGAATGAGTACGAAACTCGTTTGATGAAGACTTAGTTCTACGAAAATAATGACCCTTATTTTTGATGGGCTATAAGCGAAAAAATGAAGAAGGGGCAACAGTATATAAGATTGAAACATTTTTAAAATAAGATTATAGGAGATAGAAATAAAGGTGTTTAGACAAGAAGAAGAATTGCTAAAGGTCAAATTGAGTATTGTTTGATTTCAATGATTGAACCTAAGGATGTGAATGAAGCATGTAAAGGTGAACATTGGGTAAAAGAATTGGATGAATAATTGATGTAGATTGAAAAGACCAATACATGGATTCTTGTTCCCAGACCTAAGGAAAAAACTGTAATTAGAACCAAATGGGTCTTTTGGAACAAATTGAATGAGAAAGTTGAACATGTTAGAAATAAAGAAATACTTGTTTGTAAAAGATATTCTCAAATGGAAGGAATTGATTTTGAAGAGACTTTTTCTCTTGTGGAAAGGATTGAAGCTCTAATATTATTTCTTGCTTATGTTGCTTTCAATAATTTCAAATTCTATCAGATGGATGTCTATTGAGCATTCCTAAATGGTGAATTGATAGAAGAGGTGTACATAGATAAATTAGATTGATTTCAATTATTTAATTAAGGAGATACAGTGTGCCAGTTGAAGAAATGTTTGTATGGTTTGAAGAAAGCTCCAAAAACATGTTATGCCAGATTGGATAAGTATTTGTTGAAGCTAGGATTTAACAAATGTACTACTAATAGTAATATGTACTTCAAGGTTGATTATGATAACACTCTGATCATTAAAGTTTTTGTTGATGACATTATCTTTGTAGGAAATTATAGTTTGTTCAAAGAATTTTCTAATGAAAGGTAGAATAAATTTGAGATGTCTATGATTGGTGAGATGTAATTCTTTTTAGGTTTGCAAATCACACATTTAGGAAAAGGAATATGTATATCGCTGTCCAAATATGTTAAGGAGTTACTCAAGAAGTTTGTTTTGGAGGATATAAAGCAAGTTGGAATTCCTATGGTGACTAGATGTAAGTTGACTAAAGATGATGATTCCCCTAAAGAAAATAAGAATAGATATAAATAAATGATTGGAAGATTACTCTATTTGAATCAGACTAGACTTGATATCATGAATGTAATTTATCTTGTTGCTAAATTTCAAGCCGATTCTAAGGAATCTCATGTTGTAGTTGTTAAAAGAATTTTTAGATATTTGAAAGGGACAATTAATTTTGGTCTATGGTATCCTAGAGATGATGAATTTTCTTTGAGTTCTTTTATTGATGTTGATTGGGCATGAGATGTGGATGATCAAAAGAGTACTAGTGGTGGTGCATTTTTCTTGGGAAAAATATTGGTTTCTTGGTTGAGAAAAAAGTAGAACTCTATTTCTCTTACTATAGAGGCAGAGTATATTGTTGTTGCTAACAATTGTACTCAGGTGATATGGATGAAGCAGATGTTGAAGGATATCGGAGTAGTGTATGATGATCCTATTGCTATCTATTATGACAATTCAAGTGCAATTAACATTTCTAAGAATCTAGTGTTGCATTCAAAGACTAAACATATATGAATCAAGTTTCACTTTTTGAGAGACAAGGTAAATGAGAAGGAAGTGAGATTGGAGTATGTGCCTATAAAGAAATAGATTGCAAACATTTTCATGAACCCTTTACCTAAGGATACTTTTGAGTATCTTAGAGGGAAGTTAGGGGTGACTTCCCCTCCTGATTAGAACTAAGGTACATTGGTATCATTAGTTCGATGCATTTCACAGTCATATCTTTTGATCCAGATTAATGACTGATGAGTGCTACTCAAGGGGATTATTCTGTGAGTTATTTTTGTGGGTTTATTGCAAATATGTGTCATTTCTATTGATGTCAAAAGGAGGATTTAGTCATGTGAAAAAATATGAAGCGATTTAAGGGGAGAGATAGTATGCAAGGTCAAAGAGAGGGAGCTATTGATTTTTCTTTTTCATTGATTGTTTTTCACATTTTCACATCATATATTACCATCAATTCCAAAGGGGGAGATTGTTGGAGATTGTTGGAATTATGTTGTAAATATGTGCTCGAGAGATATTTGAGAGATGTGTTGTCATTGATTTCATCATGTTTCTCTATTTGTGACAATGATGCAGTGAAGTTCAGTGAGTTGGTTTCTCCAACATGATAAAGATTAGAGTTTGTGGATTAAAGGGTTTGTAGAGGATCACCTATAGTTGAATTAGTTTAGTTTTTAGATGTTAACATGAAGATTTGAGTGAGTTAAGGGTATCTATGTTGTGGCTAGTTTTTCAACTATTCATTGGTGACAAAGTGTTAGTATTTTTCTTGGGAAAAAGATTAGTTTCTTGGTTGAGCAAAAATAAAAAATCTATTTCTCTATCTACTAGAGAGGCAAAGTATATTGTTGCTGCTAACAATTATACTTAGGTGGTTTGGATGAAATAGATGTTGAAGGATATCAAAGTAGTGTATGATTAGCCTATTGATATCTATTATGACAATTCAAATGAAATTAATATTTCTAGGAATTTGGTGCTGCATTCAAAGACTAAACATCTATCAATCAAGTTTTACTTTTTGAGAGACAAGGTAAATGAGAAGGAAGTTAGATTGGAGTATGTTCCTACAAAGGAAGAGAATGAAGACATTTTCATGAAGCCTTTTCCTAAGGATACTATTGAGTATCTCAAAAGGAAGTTAGTAGTGATTTCCCCTCCCGATCAGAACTAAGATGCATTGGTATGCATCGGTCTGGTGTATTTCACAATCATATCTTCTAATCCAAATTGATGAGTGTTGGCTGATACTCAAGGGGAGTAATCATTTTTGTGAGTTATTTTTGTGGTTTGATTACAAATATGTGTATTTTCCATTGATGTCAAAGGGGGAGAGAGTCATGTGAAACACTGTGAAGTGATTTAAGGAGAGAGATAATGCAAGGTCAGAGATAGGGAGCTGTTGATTTTTCTTTTTCATTGATTTTTTTCACATCATATGTTTCCATCAATGCCAAAGGGGGAGATTGTTGGAGATTGTTGGAATTATGTTGCAAATATATGCTCAAGAGATATCTAAGAGATGTATTGTCATTGATGTCAACATATTTATTTGTCTATGACAGTGATGTAATGAAGTTCAGTGAGTTCATTTTTTCCATGTGATGAAGATCAGAGTTTGCGCATTAAAGGGTTTGTAGAGGATTGTCTATAATTGAACCACTTCAGTTTTTAGAAGTCAACATGAACATTGGAGTGTGTTATGGGTATCTATGTTGTGGTTGGTTTTTCAATTGTTTAGTGGTGACAAAGTGTTAGTATTTTACTCTACATTTTAATAACTTGATCTATGGATTTGGAAGAATGTTTGAAATATTGATGTGTATCCTCAATTCAAATGGTTTGTGGTTTGGAGCTCTACAATTGATTTTTTAAGGTTGATAGTCATTGCAGTTAGTGTTCCTGAGGTTTGGTATAATGATGGTAATGATTCTAGTAATTTGTGTTGGTGTGGATGTTGTAGTGCTAATTCATGATTCTTGTGGATGTTTCTGGATCATGTTCCTTTTGTGTTGGTTGTCTACATTGATCATTGAGGTCGTAAATGATGATTTTTTGTAGTGCGTTAGTGTTCTTCATGTTTTTTGCTAGCCAGATGCTTTTAGCATATTGTGGATGTTCAATGAATAATTGTTGGATGTGTTTTATATTCAAGGTAGAAGATTTGGGTTTGTGCTATGTCTTGGTTAGCATTGCTTTGTCCTCATGCAATATTGTATTGCATGTGGCTGTATTTTGGTAATTAAGTAGTGAGTGTTGAGTCGAGCTTAATGATCTTTCCAAGGTTGATGTCATGTATAAATAAATATAATATCTTTGTATTTAAGACTGGTGTTGTGGATGAGAGTGATTATATGTGTGAATAATGTATTAATATTATGGAGGTATACAAGAAGTGTGAAGAAGGAAATGAAATTTTTTATTTGCTTAACCAAAACTATAACCAGACATTAAGGAGATGCGATTTCTTAGTTCATGACTTTTGAATGTTATTATAATATGTTTGTAAGATAGTGAGCCTTCCCTAGGTTGCATACCTTTTTGTTTTTGAATATTGAGTTGTAAGGAGTGTGCATGAATGCATGTGCATTCCCTGGATTGTAATATTTCTATACTTATAACATAGTATACTCATATTGTAGGTATGTTCCCATGGTGTTTTTTCCCTTGACCATGTTTTCCATGTCAAAAATCTTGGTGTTATGTGCGTTTATGTTGTGTTGTTGATCTATGCATTCATGTTTAATTATCAAATCTGAGAATAATTTTAAGTAGTGTGAGTTTTTGTGATAACTCATTCACCCCCTTATCAGTTGTCTGCCCTATTTCCATCAAGGTAACCTTCCATTTTGCATTTCCAAGAAAAGAAGTTTATGCCATCAAACTTAGGTTCCTTATGAGCTCCATCTTGTGCCATCATGGATCTTTCCTCAATTAGTTAAAATTTCTCACAAGAACTTGGCTCTAACATCAATTGTTAGACACACCCCAAAACTAATACGGGGTTGAATTACTCTTGAGCA
The DNA here is from genome assembly GCF_030272615.1 of Cryptomeria japonica. NCBI lineage: Eukaryota > Viridiplantae > Streptophyta > Pinopsida > Cupressales > Cupressaceae > Cryptomeria > Cryptomeria japonica. The sequence goes on from NC_081408.1 coordinate 635,128,032, forward strand.
AATCATAACACTTTATAATTTGATTCAATTAAATTTTAAACTTTAATTTGAATAACAACAAATAAAGATAAGAAATGAACACACATATGCATGAGAACATAAAATTTACATGGAAAACACAAGATTGGATAAAACAAGTTGAAAGTTAACTCTCACTATATAAAAAATATTACAATTTTTTGAAGGCCACACTAACAATGGAATCTCACTACTATAGAAGGACTTGTATACTAAGGATAAATTCCTCACGACAAGATAAAATGGACATGCTAAAGAGACTCACTATCATCGAGCAAGATACATGAGTTTTTGAGTTACAATGAATATTCCTTAAGGATTATTAAATTTAGCAATATGCTTAAAATGTAGCTACTCTTGAATCACTTACTCAAGAGATCATTAATAAATTCAGCTCCACTAACTATACCATACCCTTGCTACTTCAAATGTGCATCTTTCGCATTCTACAAACAATCATGCTTTGTAATAGACTCGATCTTCTTTGTATACCATCAAAACCATCTTAAAATATTAGCTATGTTAGCCAAAATAGGGGATAAAAAGTGATCCTACAAGGTTGGCCACAAAACAAAATTATCATGAAATAAATCCTAAGAAAGAGATAGAGAGGACCTATAATAATCTTAATAAATTATCTAATCCCACTCTACATATCACATATGTTGGTGCTCATCCTCCAACATTATAAATGTGGTAGCAAGTAGGAAAAATATATAGCCCATAACCAATCATCCTAAAGATAGTTTCTCAAAAAAAAAACCACGATGTGTATCCTAAAAAGTGATAATAGGACCCAAACACAACTTAACACATCTTCCAATTCTAGGGGACACCCTAAAAATTACACCATAAGAAAAAAGATGAAGCCCTATTGGCAAAATAGCTACAAATTACCCTAAAATCTAACACTAGATCAAATGTGATACCAAATAAACTATCACACTTCATGCATATTGCATCGAGGAATTCCTTGAACCCTGCACAACATCCTCATATGTATATTCCATATTGTCAAACCAAACACTAGTTGAGAAAATCAATTCTATACCAAACTCTTCATTAGTTGAATTTGAGGCACTATAGCTATTCAAGAAACTTACTTTGAGAATGTAAAAAAACCTAAAATATGAGCTAAGATGCTACACAAACATTATAAGAATACCTCCAAGTCACATAAATAGAAACCTAAATGTACAACATTATATGGAAAAGTCCTAACTAGTCAACACACTACAAACCAACTGCCAATACTAGAGACATAGGTTGCAACATGATGAACCTAAAATATGGAAGTGCACCATCGATGGAGTATATACATTATATAATTGAAAATTGCAAGATTATGTCTACAAAAGTATAAGAATGGAGGGCATTCTTCTAGAATACGTTTAACACTTCTTCATACAAATATCATTATTCATTAACTGATGGATAGGAGGGCACTACTTTCTCACTTGTGAGCAATAAACAAATCCGACAAAAGCCTCTGCTATGTACATGACTATCCAAAAACCATCATTTCATGACTATGTTATTAATCCTCATCTCAATATAATATTATCATTATAGTACCATTAGTATCATCACAACATACTAAATGTAAATGTCAACATCAAGAAAGGTGGACGTCTACAAATAATACCTCTCTACTTATTCATCTTAAACTTCCAACAACCTTTTACACATACATCAAGTAAAAATCATGATAATAACTACCAAAAATCTCTATTAAACATAGCAACAAAACATATGCTTTCATTAACTGGGATAAGACAACAATCTCAATTATGTCTTAATATAGGGTATAATTTCAACACACAAGTTGATGGTTGATATCAGTGGCAACACCAAATAATCAATGACAACAATTAAAAACAAATTTTACCATGGTAATAGGAGTGATAGTAGAGGAGGTCTATTGCACCAGACACCATGGTCCTAGATTTTTGGAATTAAGTTAGGGTTAGTAAGCATAAGATTGTGTTGAGATTCCAAAAATAGCCATGGATTAAGTATAATTAGACATGAACTAGGGGCTTCAAGCATAATCATTCTAGTTAGCCCAAAATGAGTGTATGTTCAAAACTTGAGTTGTGTTGTTGTTTATGTTGTCATTGATGTCAAGCCATCTACTATTTTTATTGATGTAGTTGTGTGTAGTGCAGAAGTTGTATATGGTCTAAAAATGATTGTTCAAATGTTGATGTGTGGTCTAGCGGTGATGTTGAGTAAGTATGAGGCATTTCTGGTAGGATGGTGTAGTGAAAGTTTCAATATGCAGGAAATAGTATTTATATGCAAGAAATAGTATTTAAAGTTTTCTCTTGTTTTTGATATGCATACAAATTCTATGTTCTATGGATATTACACTCTTAGATTCTCAGGTGATGTACTTGACTATGGCAGTTTTGTAACACCAAAGTTGTTTGTCAACATTGGTCTAGAGAAAATTCTTTGCATTTCTCTACTATGGTGATTTTTATGTTGCAACTTGGTGGCCATATTTATATGGTTGTGTAGTGTTATAGTTTAGTTTTTAGAGGATGGTTTTATTGACAAGTCATCTTGTTCTATAGTCAGTGTTACTAACAATGTTGACTAGATAACTTAGGTGGTGTATTTTTTTGGATCATACTTTTTGTTCCAAATATGAATTGGAGGTTGAGTTAGGATGTTTATATGGGTATCAAAGTGGTTTGTGTAGATCCACATTGAGTATTTTACATTTGGTGGTTTGTTTTGGGTTGACTAGCTCACATATTTTATTGTTGTTCTACAAGTTTATATTGATGTTAACTTTGGTGGATGTTATAGAATGTATGGTTTGTAGGAATCAACTTTGGAATATGTGTTGTGATGTATTTGGGTTCACTTTATCTATCAAATTGGATCATATTGTGTATTTTTTTCTAGTGTTCAAAAATTATAATTCATGATTATTTTGTCTATGGCTAACATAGTTGAGTGTTTTAATGTATAAACTTGTATAAGTAGATGTGTAGATGTATGAGTTGAGGTATTAAATATGTATGGATTATTGTAAATTGTATTAAATTATATGAAAGCAACAAAAATGTGAATTTAAGTTTGTGATGAGTGTTGATTATCATATCTTGAGTATGATAGTATGTTGAGACACTGAATGTAGTCAATAATGTTTTCCTTGATATTCTTCACTTGACACAATGGTTCAAGGAAAGTCTCATGATTAGGAGATCTTGTTCACTATAATTTATTATTCCCTAAATTTATTGGAAGATAGTGAGTCCTTTGGCAGTTCGTGAAACTCTTTGTATCTTTCCCTAAGATTGTGCATCTTAGTATTGAAATTCCTTTTTATCTTTTTTCCCTAAGGTTGTGCACCTTAGTATTCCAATTCCTATCTTTAATGTTGGTGAAATTGAGTGAATGAGAGATCTAGAGGAAATATTTTCTTCACTCCAGGGAGAGATAAAATTTTCACTTCAGATTTTCCTACAAACAATTTTCACGCATTACACTAGACAAGGGGGGAAAATGCACTAGATTCAACCTCCAGAGTAGGAGATTGAATTCTATGTGATATGAGAATGGTAAGTTAATCCTCTCTTCTTCAATGAGATTGAATTGATTAAATTATGTACTTATGACTAAGTGAAAAAGTGACAAAGATCTGATTATAACTCGAGATAGAATAATAGGATGAAGTTGTGCACCTAGATCTACCAGTAATATGTTGAGACAAAGCCGCCTTGTGAATTTGAGAAAAATTTGCTTGGACTGTGCTGAAAGTGTGCACGGTCCTCCAAAAAATCCATGAAATGAAAAGAGTTTTTTTGCCTCTGTAAATGGAGTCCAAATCTGAAAGTATAGTTGTGCACTTGCAACCTACACATAGAAAAAAGAGGGAAAGGGGTTTGGATTGGGGGTTTGCCTTCAAGTTAAACCCCAGTTTTGGAATTAACTAAATGATGAAAGAAATTACTTGCAAGTAAATGTAAATGAAAGACTGAAATGTAAATCACATCAAGGGAGGTTGTGATAGATTTGTTCATAGAATTGCTTGTATGAAGTTTAATGTTTGAATGAATCTCCTCTTCAATGGTTGAATCCTTGACTTGAATGCAACACCTAGCCTTGAAAGAAGACTTGAGATGCTCAATGCTTGAAAGGGATGCTTGAATTATTAATTTCTCTTTAATGCTTGATGTCATGTATTTGAACCCTACCACTTGTTGTACCTTGTTATGCCAAATGGGAAAATGAATGCAACTTATATACTTGTCAGTTAGGGTTACTATTATGATTTTCTATCATAGGTAGACACTGGGGGAGTTTTCCTTCTCAATGCACAACCATCAAAGAAAAATTTGAAGGGTCCTGCCCCAAAATAGGGCAGGGGATTGGGGTACCACACTCCTGTCCTAAGAGGATAGTGGTGCCACACCCCTATCCTGCCCTTTTTTCTAGGATAGGATGTAACTTAAGCAGTTCAGGGAGAAAGAAAGATGCAGTTTTCGGGGGCTAACCAAGTCTTTGGTCTCCGATTACGATTAGGGATTTGATTTCACAGGCATAAGGACCCTAATGTGGTCAAAAATTTTGAGGGTCACAATTTTATGACACTACATTTAGCCCCCACTTTAGCAAGAGTATAAGTGTATGCCAATACTAGCAGTAAACTACAAGGAAACACAATTGAAAGACTTCTACCATGTCAAGGAGGCAAGATTTACCAAGCCCCCAATGGACTTAGGATCTTGTGATGTTGATCAACAAAGTAAAAGGGAAGATCTAGAAAGGGAAAACCATGACTGCAAGTAGTAAGTTTCCCTTCACTATGATTCATGAAAGAAAGGATACAAAAGATTACAAAGTGAAACAATGTACACTAAGTAACTCTAAGTATCAAGAAGGAAAATATGAGTGGAGTGTATGCCCCCACATTAAAGAAATCGTGCATGCCTTATCGGGAGTGATGTCTTTAAGGTAGGCTACACCAAAGAGAGAGAGAGAGAGAGAATGTTATGACAAGGACTTAGCCCAGTTGAGGAATAAACCCAAGGATAATAAACACAAAACACGAGGTAGTTTCTCTTTCCTTAGGGTCAGTATGTTGTATGATAACTCATGTATATATGTAAATGCATATAATAATCGTCATTCCTCAAAGAGAGGAAACTTCCTTGGAAGAAAAGGAAAGACAAGAGTCTTTTTGAGTCAACATGAAAGAGACCAAAAGAGATCTCAATTCTTTGCATCATCCTCAAATAGACATTAAGGGGAAAATAGAAGAACAGGGACACACATAGAATAATTGTCACAAAAGAGAAAGAAATGAGAAGGAAAAGAGATCTACAATGATAACGTTACTAATCTAGAACAACATCCACCTCTCGATCTTGTTGATCACTATTTTAGGAAGATGGGAAACATGCCAAAGGAGAGACATCAAGCATGTCACATGAAGCTATCACAAGATCTAAACAAGGACTATGCTCATGTAGTAAGTCAGTTTGTTCGGCTCTAGGAGTTGCGATTAGGGCTTTTGAGAATTCAATTGAGAAATACTTGTCAACATCAACATATTCATAATCACTATCAGAAGCATTAGGGGTTATTTTTCCTTCATGAATAACATCATTACCTATTTCCTCATCAAAATTTATAGAAAGAGGAGCTCGCACATGAATAGAAGTTAAACCATCACATGTTTTTTTCAACTTAGAATTTCGAGAGCTAGGTTCAACATCTTGTTTAGGAGAAGAGGGAATAATGTCAACTATTGGAGTTTTAGGAGATTGAATAGTTTGAGGGACAACTTCATGAGCTCATGTAGGATGTCTTCATTGGTGTTCTCTTGCACAAAGATTTCATTGAGTCTTAGTCGAACATTGAGAAGGAGGAGGAACATTTGGAAAAGTAGGAATAATTTCCTCTTTGATAGTTGAAGGTTTGGGTTGAGGTCTTTTTGGTTGGACAAGAGGAGAAGCAAGCATCTTCTCTCTATAAGAGTAAGGAGGTGGAACTGCACCATATAAAGTAGGAATGTTATGTGTAGGAAGGAGACTAGGTCCATCATGATGAGGAGGTACATGTCTAACCTTAGGAGGAATATTGTTGCTCTTCATAGGAGAAGGCATAGTCACATCCATAGGAATAGGTTGAGGATCTTCCTTAGGAGGAATATTAGTTCTATCCATGAGGGGAAGAACTGCATCTTCAAGAATAATAAGATTTGTCAAGTTTTTGGGATCTAGGTTGACTTAAGGATAAGATCATATCTTTCTTCCATTTTTGATAAGATTGAAAAAGAGAATTGCTCCTTGATGGAAGAGATTGAAATTGCATTGGCCAAAAGAAATTCATAGGAATAGTAGGGCTTCTTTTAGATGGTTTAAATAAGCTATGGTTCACAGTTATGATTTCGTCATTGTGACGAAATTTCAAACACTTATGGATTGGACATGCAATAGCCTTCATGGTAGATAGCCAAGGATAGCCCAACTTCACATGAAATTTCTCAAAAGAAGGTGTGATAAAAAAGTCAACATCCATAGATTTAGCATGAAAATTAATAGGAATGGTGATAGAGCCAATGATAGAACAAGAGAATCCATCAAATAACTTCACAACTATAGTAGAGGCATCATATATTGGTTTATACAATCATAAAGTGAAAAGATACTCCTCACTGATGATGTTAACCATGCACGAGGGATCAACAAGAGCACCAAGGCATGATATATCCTTAACCTTTGCAACTATATATAAAGGGCCATCGGGTGCTCTAATGGTCTCACTAGGGTGAAATATAATACAAGAATCCTTAGGCGTATCTTCTTTTTCTACCATATTTAAAAAAAAGAAGTGAATTCCTCAGAGGAGAAAGAAGTGTACTTAGTCTTAATCATGTTAGAGGTATGAGAAGGAAAAGGATCAGTAAATTTTTTAAGATTTTGATTAGGAGGAGCTACTAATTTATTTTTGTTATCATTCACAACTTCCATAGATATAGTATTATTATCAATTAGATCTTGAATCTTACTTTTCAATGCAAAACATTTCTCAGTTGCATGACCTAGATGACTATGAAATTGATAAAAGGAGTTGCTATAAAAATAAGGGGATGCAAGTTTAGAAGGATCAACTTGTTTTATAGGAGGAAGTTTGATAACATTTCTTTGCGACAACTAAGACATAATACTATCTAAAGATCCATTCAAAGGAGTAAATTGTCTTTCTCTTTTGAAAAAATTAGAAATAGAAGGCACACCTATTGTAGCATTCACATTGTTGTTGTTGATTGTATCATTGAACTTGATGAATCCTTTTGTTGGTTTGAACTTCACAAATGATTTTTGAACATTCTCCCCTTTATCACTTGGAACCATAGGAGTGGGTTGCTCCATTTGACTCATAGCTAGTTGATAATTGTGGAGTGTTGCACACAACTGCAGAAAGGAAGTAGACTTAGACAAAAGAAGCTTTTACCTAATATATTTTTGTAAATTAGAAATAAAAAATCTTTGAATATCATTATCAGGTATAGGAAAAGAAGTTTGAGCACACAAATTCTTATATCTACCAATGAAATCAATCACCTTTTCTTTAACACCTTGTTTACAATTCATTAAATCAGTCTAAGTGATTTTAGGACCAATGTTATTTTGAAATTGTTGAATGAAAGCGTTTGCTAGTTTTTAAAAAGAAGTTATGGAATAATAAGGAAAAGTGTAATATCATTGTAAAGCTTTATCTCTCAATGTTCTTGTAAATAATTTTGCAAGCAATCTTTGATCATAAGAAAAATTAGTACACAATGTTTGAATTATTTTGACATGTAGAAGAGGATCACCTTTTCCATTATAGAGTTATAATTAAGGGACCTCCACATTCTTAGGTGGAATGACATTAATAATATCACGAGAAAGTGGGCTCACAACATCAAAGGTGGTCACACTAAGGGTATGTGCATGATCATGGTGTGCCAAAACAGGCCCTTAAGTGCCAATGAAATTTTAGAAAATCTGAGTTATGCATCTTGACATGAAAATTTGAATGTTATGAAAATTATTTTAAAAATATATAAGAAGAGAGTCTATAGAATATTGAATGTAGTTTCTAAGCTACTAGCTGTTTTTTGGAAAAGAAAAATCCTATTTGATTAAAATTTCAAATTTCAATGCAGTGGTACTAATATTTTAGGAAAAATATAAGAAGTAGGCATATGTCTGACCACCCTAATCATAATAAAATCATAATTATTTTTAATAAGATTTATAATATATGTATTAGACTCATGTTCAAATGTGACATATATTTTTTTATAATTTTTTATAAAGTAAATAATTATTTATGAGTTTTTTACTAAAACTTTTTAGTAATTCATAAATTCCTACGTCTAACCACCTTAACCTAATCAAAACCTTATGAAATTCAATTTCTTTTAATTTTTCCCTATAGTAGATGAAGCATAGGATGTGATGCATTTTTTGGATTCAAAAAATATTAGACCGTTTGAAAGTTATGAGTGTTTTTCAATCAGTCTATCAATAAGGACTTTTGTGAAAGTTCAATTAGAAATTAATAATAATTTTTTATTAAAGTTGAAATCAGACAAGCCTTATATTGTTGGAAAGTTGAGAACTTAAAAAAATATTTTTGTTTTATCAATTTTGGTTAGAAAAAAAGTCGTCATCCACTAGTGTAAAGTCTCGAAAATCAAGGAATACTGAAAGACACATTTTTTCAGTTGACTTTCTAGGCTTGTCACTTCCAAGCCAAATCCCAAAGCAAACACGAGCCAAAATTTCAAATTTGAAATTTGTACAATAGAAATCGGATTTTCAATAGAATCAAATATCTAATTTTAATAAGTAAATTCAATAATTAAATTTGCACATAATTAATCTATTGTTTATTAAAATATTAATATATAATATATTAATATAAAATATATTAGTATAAAATATATTAATTTATAAATATATTAGCTAATGATATTAGGGAGAGAGAGAGGGGGGAGAGAGAGAGAGAGAGAGAGGGGGGGGAGGGGGGAAGGGAGAGGGAGAGATAGAGAGAGGGAGGGGAAAGGGGTCATATTGTGTACTATGACCCCTTAGGTGTCTAATTATTGTAAGCACTATTGGCACTACTTTTTATAATGTAGTAATGGTTCATCTTGCTACCTTATGACACACTATGACCCATTAGGACACCATATGGTGTTGTTAGGGGTCATATGGTGTCTTAAGAGTTCATGGGATACCATATGATCCCTAAGGACAACATATGACCCCTTATGACACAATATTGGGTTGTTATGGGTCCTATGATGTCCTAAGGGGTCATATTGTGTCTTATGACCCCTTAGAACATCATATGACCCCTTACGATACTAGATTGTGTTGTTATGGGTTATATTATGTCCTAAGGGGTCATATTGTGTCATATCACCCCTTCAAACACCATATGACCCCTTAGAACACAACATGACCCTCTACAACACTATACGATGTCATTATAGGTCATATGACCCCTTCTAACCCCTTATGACACCATATGGTCTCGTTACGGGTCATATTGTGTTGTAAGGGGTCATGTGATAACATATGACCCTTAAGGACAACATATGACCACTTATGACACCATATTGGGTCATTATGGGTCCTATGGTCTCCTAAAGGGTCACATTGTGTCCTATGACCTCTTACGACACCATATTGTATTGTTATGGGTCATATTGTGTCCTAAGGGGTCATATTGTGTCATATTACCCCTTATGACACCATATGACCCCTTAGGACACAATATGATCTTTTATGACACTATACAGTGTCTTTATGGGTCATATGACCCATTATGAAACCCTATGGTGTTGTTAGGGGTCATATGGTGTCCTAAGGGGTCATGGGATACCATATGACCCCTTAAGACACCATATTGGGTCGTTATGTGTCTTATGATGTCCTAAGGGGTCATATTATGTCCTAGAACCTTAGGACACCATATGACCCCTTACGAAACTAAATTGTGTTGTTATAGGTCATATTGTGTCCTAAGGGGTCATATGGTGGCATTAGATCCCTTAAGATGCCATATGACCCCCTAGGATACAATATAACCCTTTATGATACTATACAGTGTCATTATGGGTCATATTGTATCCTACATAGTCATATTGGGTCCTATGTCCCCTTAAGAAAATCTATGACCCCTTATGACACCATATTATGTTGTTATGGGTCATATTGTGTCATAAGGGGTCATATTGTGTCTTATGACCCCTTAAGATAGCATATGACCCCTTAGTACACAATATGACCCCTTATGACACCATATTGGCTCGCTATGGGTCCTAAGGGGTCATATGACCCCTTTCACCTAATATCTTTATACCCTTCTCCCCCAATCTCTCTCTCTCTCTCTCTCCCTCTCTCTCTCTCCTCTTGTCTCTCTCTCCCTATCCCCTAATCTCTCTTTCTCTCTCTCCCCCTCCCCTAATCTTTCTATCTCTCCCCCTTCCCCTAATCTCTCTCTCTCTCTCTCTTTGTCTCCCCCTCTCTCCCCTAATCTCTCTCCCTCTCCCATAATCTCTCTCTCTATCTCTCTCTATCCCCCTCTCGCCTAATATATATATATATATCTCTCTCTCTCTCTTTCGCCCCCTTTCCCTTAATATCTCTCCCTCTCTCTCTCTCTCTCTCTCTCTCTCTCTCTCTCTCTCTCTCTTTCTCTCCCTTTCCATTAATCTCTCTCTCCCTCTCCCTAATCTCTCTCCTCCTCCCCCTCCCCCTCTCTCTCCTAATCTCTCTCTCTCCTCTACCCTGATCTTTCTCTCTCTCCTCCTTTCCCTTAATATCTCTATCTCCCTCTCCCCTAATTTCTCTCTCCCCCTAATCTCTCTCTCTCTCTCTCTCCTAATCTCTCTCTCTTTCCCCTATACGATATAATTGGATATCCGATTTCTGCCACTGCCATTAATGTGGCAATAGTAAAAAGGGCGTTAATCAAAATTATTTTTGGGACCCCAAATCTATGCATTTAAATTGGATATCCGATATAACCATACCGAATATTAGATTTCTATAATTAAAAAAGAGCCTTGTGGGCCATTTTGTGGATTACAATGGCTCACATTCTTCACATTCTAGTTTTTCTCGACAATAATGGGTTTTCAAATAGGTTAAGACAAATTTGTGCTTTTGAGAGGTTCTTAAAGTCAAATCTTACATTGTCAATCATTTAGGAGCATCATTGTGGAGGTAAATGGGGAGTAGTATTCATCAAAAGTCTCAATGCAAAAGAAAGATTTCAAATGACCAAATTTAAGTGTATAGAGAAAGAGATAGAGAAGGTCATAGGAGGAGAAGACAAGGTATGTTGAATATTGCTAATGTTACTTCAAGTGAAGAGGAAATTGAATTTGAAAATGTTGAACATGTTATTAAAATTTAAAATGTAGATTTTGAAAGTGATAAGGAAAATGCTCACCACGATGTGAGAATGGAAAGTGAAAATTTGGGAGTTGACAATGAAGGTGTCCATAATTTTGGTGTAAATATGAAATTTTTTGACATTGGAGGTGAAAATGTAGAAAATTTTCACATAGGAGGTGAACATGTGGAAAATTTTGACATTGGAGGTGAAATGTGGAAAACTTTCACATTGAAGGTGGAATTGCTCAAGCAAGTGAATAGTATGTAACACCTAATTACTTCATAAATGAAGACCCTCTCATGTATGAAAGACAAATTCCAAATCCAATACCTTCAAGAACCCCAAAATGGTTACATGAAATTGATGAGAATATTATTGCGGATCTTGAATGCAAGAGGTCAACCAGAACCATTTGATTGTGGGCTACACAACTTTTCAACCAAAGTTTTAGCAGTAAGACATTGACTAAGCAATGCCAAATTTTTGTTCAATTGATAAAGATGATAAAGATGATACCATTGCTAAACAAATTGAATATTCGTATGAACAAGAAGATGGAGAGAAATTCTATTATTGCCAAAAATCTATTTAATGCTCTCAATTCTATTGCAAATAATACCAAGGAAAAAGTTAAGAGATCCACTCGAAGACTGATTACAACCTCCTTAGTAAGCCATCAATTAAGGAAGGCTCATCAAATGAGATAAACTTGTGTTGATTTTAACATAAACCATAAAACTTTGGATAGAGAACTTGCAGGAAGACAAAGATTTGATGATCCAATTCAACATGATACATGGGCTTTTGGTGGGAGGCCTTCACTTGTTGATATAAAGTTGACTGACAATGTGAAGGAGGAGATTCAACAATTTTGGCACTCTAATTATAGAGTATCACCCAATGTAAACGATATTTTCAAATTAAGAATTGACAAACAATACCACACATTGCATCCCAAACATTTCTTGGAATCAAGCCAAACAATGTTGTACAAATTTTTTTGTGAAGTACATCCAACTTTGCAAATATCACAAGGGCCTTTGAATATTTGAAGCCATTTTATTGTGTAGCTCTTAAGATTCCTAATACTTTTTGCAAGTACCATGTGGATTTTTCAATGTACCATGGAATTTTATGCCATATTCATTATACGATGCATACTAATGAGATTTTGCAGGAGTATGGTGCAATGTTGTTTCCAAGATCATCAAGAGACTTGCAAGATTTGTTTTTATGCCCTAGAGATGATAGGTGCTATTTCTATAGAAATGATTGTTTGAATGATAAGTTCTCACAATGTGGTGGGTTGTCAAAATTTGTTTCAGGTTTTCATGAGGGCAGCGAACAAGTTTTTATAAAGAATTATGTTGATAAAAAAAGATATGAGATAGTGAAATATACTTTGAAGAGTGGAGGTGAAGGTTCTAGATGCAAATTAGTCTCAAGAGAAGTGAGTGTTGCTGATTTTATTTTGGATTATAAGGAAAATAATTTCTACAAGTATGCAAGGCACACCCATAGGTCTTAGTGGTTGGATCAACAATTCAAGATGTGTAATAACTCTTTCCCGATTGGCACTATTGTATCGGTGGTTGATTTTGTAGAGAACTATACATTGCAACCACAGAATGAGGTACAACCTTAGTACTACAATTCAATCCAAATTGCTATTTTTGTTCACATTACATATAAACATGCTCTTGATAGTACAAAAGAGGACAAGAAGATAATCAAGGAGTATCATTTGTATATGAGTGATGATATATCACACTCCTCCGAGTATGTGCAGCATTCTTTTGAGAATTTTTTTGAGTTCTTGCATGAGAAAGATATTGTAACTGATCGACATCTCATATGGTCAGATAACTGTACGGGTCAATTCAAGAATGCCTGTATGTTTTATTGGTTGAGTAGAATGCATGTAGAGAGGCATATACCTCATATTTGGTGTGTTTTTGAGGAAGGGCATGGGAAGGGGGAGCATGATGGAGCATGTACATATTTGAAGAGAGCTCTATTTAGGGAGCAATTGAGGATTTCAGGTAAAAATTTCTCCTATGAATTTTCAGTTGTTGATTGGTGTAGTTCAACATAGTCACATGGAGGTACTCTTGATTCAATAGTGACTAGATTCTTTTGGTTAGTTGAGGAGAGCACAGTGGGAGACAAATTGGATTGTCAAAAAATTAAAGATTCTTCAAAGATGCATTCATTTCTCAACTAAGATGAAAGTACGTGGACCATTTGGACAGGAGCATTGGCTTGTTTTTATCAGAGTTGTGTTCAATGTGATTAGGATTAGTATGAGTCAAGTGAGTGGGTTGATACATGGGTTCCATAATATCTAACTCCTTTATCTCAAACAATATCCTTGTCAAACAATGACATGGAAAGTTCACTTGAGTATGACTGTCTATTAGATCTTGTACAACCAAGACATGTTTTTTCAATTGTTCCACTGAAAGGGAATGAAGGGAGATCAAAATATTGGTTGGCATGATATGTACAGGGAAAACAAAAGCTAACACAACTAGCAATAGATTATGATGGGTTTATATATCCTATAGGTTTAGTTGTTGTTGTGGGAACTTGGTTGTGAACATACATAATTTTTAGCAGACAGGGTGCTCAAGGGATGACGCTACTAGGGTATGACCCTGAGCATTCAACTGAGTTGGGGGGAGAAATAAGAGCATGCTTAGGGTAAGAATTCCTAAATGGACATATCAAAACTGGTAGTTTGTGATCATGATGAGCAGAATGAGAAATTGGCGACGTAACAACATTTGCTTGAATGAGATTGATGATTTGTTTAACAACTCAAAAAATGATTCCCTAATAAAACCATAGGGAATCTTGAAAAACTAAGATAAGATTTTTTAGGGACTCATCTCATGGCCCTGTAGGTTCAAACATATCTTTCGTAGGTACCATAGATTCTGAGTTAGGGCTCATCAAAGTTTCAAATTTTTTTATAGTTAGGATGCTCAAGGGACAATGCCAATAGGGTATGACCTTGAGCATTTGAATGAGTGGACAAGGGGGGGGGGGAATAGGAGCATGCGTAGGGTAAGAATGTCCAACTAGACATGTCATAACTAACAGTTCATGATCACGACAAGAAGAATGAGAAATTGGCCACATGACAACATTTGATTGAATGAGTGACAATTTTTTTGCCAACTAAAACAATGTTGCCCTAATAATATCATAGGGAATCTTGAAAAGCTGAGATAGCCTTTTTTTGAACCCCTCCCATGGCCCCTTAGGTTCAAGTGAATCGTTCGCAAGTGCCAGAGATTCTGAGTTAGGGCCCATCAAAGTTTGACAATTTTTAGCACCTAGGACGCTCAAGGGATGACACCCATAGGGTATGACCCCAAGATTTAGACCAAGTGGAGGGGAAAAATAGGATCATACATAGGGTAAGAATGTCTAACTAGACATTTTGGAACTGAGAGTTCGTGATCATGATGAGCAAAACGAGAAATTGGCCACACGACAACATTTGATTGAATGAGACTGATGATTTTTTTGCAAACTCAAAAAATGATTCCTTAATAAACTCGTAGGGAATATTGAAAAAATGAGATATGATTTTGTAGGGACTCCTCTCATGGCCCTATAGGTGCCACGGATTCCAAGTAAGGACCCGTCAAAGTTTGACAATTTTTAGCACTTAGGCATTCAAGGGACGACGTTGGTAGGGTATGACCCCGAGCGTTTCACCAAGTGGGAGGGGAAAATAGGAGCATGTATAAGGTAAGAATGCCTAACTAGACATGTTGGAACTGATAGTTCATGATTACAATGAGCAAAATGATAAATTGGCCACACACCAATATTTGATTGAATGAGACTAATGATTTTTTCATCAACTGAAAAAATGTTGCTCTAATAAAACCATAGGGAATCTTGAAAAACTAAGATAGGATTTTGTAGGGACCCCTCTCATGGCCCCATAGGTTCAAATGGATCATTCACAAGTGCCACATATTCCAAGTTAGGGCCCATCAAAGTTTGACAATTTTTAGCACTTAAGGTGCTCAAGGGACGACATCGGTATGATATGACCCCAAGTGTTCGATCGAGTGGGGGGGAAAAATAAGAGAATTCATAGGGTAAGAATTCATAACATGATGTAATAATTTATGGTTCATGATCATGATGAACAGAATGATAAATGGCCATGTGACAACATTTGATTGAATGAGACTGACAATTTTTTTGTCAACTAAAAAAATGTTGCCCTAATAAAACTATAGGGAATCTTGAAAAACCAAGATATACTTTTGTAGGGACCCCTCTCATGGCCCTATAGGTTTAAAAGGATCATTCACAGGTGCCACGGATTCTGAGTTAGGGCCCATCAAAGTTTGACAATTTTTAACACTTAGGGCGCTGAAGGGATGACATTGGTAGGGTATGACCCCAAGTATTCCACTGAGTAGGGGAGGAATAGGAGCATGCATAGGGTAATACTTACTAACTGGACATGTCAGAACTAATGGTTTGTGATCATGAGGAGCAAAATGAGAAATTGGCCACGCGACAATATTTGATTGAATGAGAGTGGTGATTATTTTCCAATTGAAAAAATGTTGCCCTAATAAAACTGTAGGGAATATTGAAAAATTGAGATAGGCTTCTGTAGAGACCCCTCTTGTGGCCCCATAGGTTCAAATAGATTGTTTGTAGGTGCCACAGATTTTGAGTTAGGGCCCATCAAAGTTTGACAATTTTTAGCACTTCGAACGCTCAAGGGACGACGTCAGTAGGCTATGGCCCCAAGAATTCGACTGAGTGGGGACAGAAAAATAGGAGCATGCATAGGGTAATAATTCCTAACTGGACATGTTGGAACTTACAGCTTGTGATCATGATGAGCAAAATGAGAAATTGGCCACACAACAACATTTGATTGAATGAGACTGATGATTTTTTTGCCAACTGAATAAATGATGCCCTAATAAAACTGTAGGGAGTGTTGAAAAATTGAGATGAATCCTTTTGACACATGAATCCCACATGGACAAATTTTTACAACTTTTGAGCAATCTTGAGCAATTTTGCTAATATGAGTAACCTATGACTTGACATAACAAATATTGGTCTAGATGACCTTATTACATAAATAATGATTATATTTCACCTTATTTACATTGAGAATCCATCAAAACACATATTCCAAATTTGACCTCGTGGAGGCTTGATGAGAAAGGAGGTCATTTAAATTGGTGAAGTTACCCAAGGCAACAAAATTTAACACTTACGATTTAGATGAAATGAATTATATATAATTTGAAGATTATACAAACAATAATTACAATGAAATGAAATGAATTGTATTGTTCTTTAAATAACCATTTTTAATTATTGGATTGAAGATTAAAGTTTAAAATGATAACACCATCCACATAGGAGTATATGATCAAACAACAACTTCTGTATATATGAAAATGGCAAATGATTACAAGTGTATGTCCATACACAAATCTGGCATAAATGCCAACTCAAACAAAATGTATGTCTATATACGTGAGTGCATGTCCATATACAAAATATACATGACAAATAGACATGTAAGCATCCTAAAACTATCTATAACATCCTAAGATAATGATGGATCATCAAAATCAATCCTCTTTTCCCCACTACTCGACTCTGAAGGATCCTGCACAAGAAAAAACAAACCATGATTGAGATTAGTTATAATATATAACTCACATTCAAAAAGTTAACATAAAAATTAACTATAATTGAACTATTCTTGTTCACCTCATCTCCATGTTTTCTCTTCGGCTTTGGAGGACTCTTGATGTATGTCTTTGGTAGAGGAGGTATGTTTTTAATATTCAAAAACAACCTACATATATTCAAAAACAACCTACATATATTCAAAAACATGACATTGATACAAGTTAGCATATAATTGTTACTGATAATAACGAATCATATCTACTAAACACAAAATAAAATAAACACATGCACCTGAGGTATCTCTTCTTCTTCAAGTCTTCTTCTTCATCATCTTCAAGTATAGTGGATGTAGTCAACAAGGATGTGAAGCCAAGGATTTTTTATACATATACACAACAAGTATGTGAAACTATCAATCCATGTCTAGACGTGTATAATCATTATAAGTTATGTAAACTATCCATTCAATCATATTTGCATTCAATTACCTTTCCCTTGTCTCCAGCTGCACTACAAAATCCCCAAAAGCACAGCCCCACACTTGTGCTACTTGTGCCCTAGGAGAGTAAAATAAGATGTACATGCAAGTTACTACATAATCTCATTAATGCCAATATAAATAATGAGCATGTATGTACAATAAAATACAAATGACTAGGTGCAATAATATATGTACCATAAAGCTATCACAAACAAATGAAATGGTTGTCAAGGTGCCCTCCTAGATCTATGTCAACTTGTCCTTTGTCATCAACTATTAAATAGACCATGTAAATAAACATTAGTACTTAATATTATCTAGATTATAAATATTCATTTAAAATATAGAATGAACTCTAAAAATGCAAATCTTACCACTACATCATCAACATATGATGAAGGTGCCTCCTTGCCTCTAGCATGTGAGGACTCTCCAGGGTATCCTCTAGTACCTATCATAACACTAGGTGCATCATACATCTCATGCACCTCATAGTTTGTAGTGTGCATAGGAGGATCAATAGGTTGTCCAAATAGATCCAAGCATAGGTGGCCACACATGACACAACTATGGGGCACACAAATATGTGGAGCTGAGGAGGATGTGCCAGCGCCACTAGATGCACTGCTACCATCAAAAGAACATTGAGCTACTACCCCAGCCTGAGAAACCAAAAGGCTACTCAAAGAGTGAATAGACGATATGGTCGGTGAAGCTACCTCATAGATGATATTTGGATGTTGCACTGGAGGTGGGGGATCAACAGGAGGAGGGGGGACATATGGGCCCTAAACTACTCTACCTAGCCCAAGTCTATTTTGGGGCATACCTAAACCCACTCCCTGGAAAGGTTGGGTGTAAAAGTAGCTCACATATTTTCCTAAAAAAAACTTGGCATACAATTTTTTGATGAAGTAGAAGGGGACATCAAGACTGTTGTTGGGTGGTTTATCAAAAACCATCCACCAACGATCCCAAATTTTTTTCACAATATCATCATTTGTGCACCATTTAATAGAAAGTTTTATTTTTTGGGGATCTATGGGATGACTAGTGTGGTGATTCACAAACAATATGGCAATAATGACTTTGGATATCTCGAGATCCTTGATCTCCTTATAGGACAATCCATCTACATATATTTCTCTCATAGAATCTCACCACAAAAGAGTGGCATTGTGCTCCTTGGTGATGGTTTCTATACTCTTTATGATGGACATGAGGGGATCAAGCATTGGGTTCATGTGAGGGATCTTATGATAGACATATGCAATCCCCCTCAATTGGTTCAAATTTTTTACAATTAAATCCTTAATTGAGGGGGGGTTTGGTAATGGAGGGTTTTGTGCAGGAGGGTTTGGTTGTTGCAGTTGTGGTTGATCAATGTTTTCACTATTATCCCCGATTTTTAACGTAATTGAATGTCAACAATTGAATTTAGTTAACAAATTTGAACAATTTTGTATTTGATTTAAAAAAGGCCTAATTTTCATGAAAAAACATATTTTGAGTTAAAAAAAATGTAAAAATTTGAATTAAAATGATGAAAAACAATAAAAATCCTACCTTTTATTGGAATGTTTTTCAAATTTGGGTCACAAAATTGGATATCGGGTCCAAGTAGATATCAGATTTTCTTGAATTCATGCAACCCATGGGTAAAAAATAAGACATGGGCTGTCACAATCCTCTTTTATTGTCTCAAAGAAATCAGATATCCGATTTTTATAGTTAAATTATTTTAAAATAACAATATATTATATAATATATTATTATATTATATAATAGAATTTTATATTATATATTATGTATTATATAATATATAATAAAATATAATAATATATTATATATTACATATTATAATATATAATATATAATATATCCTTAAATATTATATAATATATAATATCTTATATATTATATAATATATAATTTATTTTTTAATTTAAAATTACCTATAAAAATTGGATATTCGATTTGCCTAGGTGTTTAACATGCCAAGGTGTACTGACACTGAGGCCACGCAAAAAGTCAACATGTATTTTTGCATTTTTAGGCAAGTGGAAAAGGCTATTTTTTCACATCGCCACTTTTTGGCTGCCCATTATCCTCCAATAAACCCTAAACTTGGATTGACTCATAGAAGCAATTTGTTGTTGTAAGGAAGACACGATTTGAGCAAGATTGTTAATTGTTGCTTTGGTAGAAGAATTGATGTTAGACATAGTTGATTGGGAAGGTGGTGTGATATTATTGAATGAAAGCATGGGTTGAGAATAAGGTGGTGGGACATTATGATAAGTAGGAATAGGAGATGATTGTGTAGGAAATGGGACACTTAAAGGAGGAACAAAATTGTTGGATGAATTGCCCCCTTGTGTCACATTGATTGGTTGAGGGATAATAGTAATTCTTATTCAAGACATAGGTAAAGATGGAGGATTGTATGAAGAAGAGGGATTGCCCCCATGACTAATTATTGTAGGGATGACATGTGGTGTTGAAGTAACCATAATGTTCGAGGTGAAAGTAGGAACACTAGTCATAAGAATAGTTAAAGGAATGAAAGGACTGACTTGTGTTGAAGGTTGTCAATAACCTAGGGTTTCAATGCAACTCTTGATAGGCATGAAATTATAATCCACAATATGAGCAATACTACACAATATATCAATTCCATTCTTATCACTTTTAACTGTGCATTTAAGGCCTTCAATTAATGGAATAGCTTCACTATTAGGATACTCTTGGGACATCCATTGTTGACAGGTATCAAATTGATTGTCCAATTTTGAAAATTGATCTATGGAGACTCTAGTTAAAGATTCTTCTTCATCATGGGATTCATCAATGGGATAAATGGGCTCATGATTAGGATGGGAAGCATTAGCATTATCCTCATTAAAGAAGTCACCCAAATTAGGTTCCATCTCCTTAGTAATTAAACCTTGGGATACCTTAATTCTAATGCTTCACCTAATAGGGCTAGTATAGGTAGGACTAATAGTGGTAAAAGTCATGCACTCAAGGGAAAATTGAAATTTTGAATTTTGAACAAAGCTTACGAAATTGAGTAATACAAAATTTAAGAAAATAATGATTAAACAATTTGAACTTTGTTGGAAGAAGATAATGACACAATTTCAAAAATAGTAAATCAAAGGAAATTGGAATTTTAAAATTAAGATTAAAAGAAAAAAGAATTTTTAAAATCAGGGCAGATTATAATCAACCTCTTAATTTTAAAAATTTTCTTCAAATTTGAAATGTTGAATTTTGGAGATATTTTTTATTTTAGAGGTATCAAAAATCGACAAAAGCAGCCAATCTTTTGGATTTGGGCTATTAAATATAGTCATAACAGTCTCTCGAAATTTTGGAAAAAAAGTCAAGGACCGTGATGAAAAAGCACACCATTTGACCAAAATTTTTCACAATTTTTAACGATGAATATTATGATGATTTTAAAGCTAACCACCCAAAATTGGCAGATTTTGTGATATCTAGATAGGCGAAATTAAGGTTCAAATGTGAAAATAGGACCCTTGGGTTTTGAAGAAAAAAGGGATTTGGATTGCAAATTTGAAAAGGGTCAAACCTAAAGGGTAGGGACACCTTGGAAAATGTTTAGAAATCTGAATTTGAATGAAATTGATTGAAATTTGTACAAAATCCAATTCATTTTGAAAATTAGGGTTTTATGAGCTAACCACTTAATTTTTGAAATTTTAATTTTCAAAAGAAGAGGGAAATTAAAAATTTGAATTGTAGGAATGAAGACAAATATGAAAACAGTCACAAATCTGAAAATTGAATGAAAATTCAATTTTTGCACAAGTTCAAGATGATTTTTGAAAATTAGTGTTTGAACAATTAATCACTTAAATTTGTAAATTTGATTTTGTAATTTGAACAAGACAAGGAGGAAATTTTACTTGACAAAGAAAGCAATTTTTAGATCTAAGACAATAGAAATCAAAGCACAAGTTCAATTTCAATTTTAAAAATAGGGTTTTGAGTGAATTAACCTTGTGTACTGGAAAAATTAAACTTGCAATTTTGTTCAAAGGAAAGCATGCAAGACATTGGGCTCACCAAAATGTAATGTTGGGATAAATGAGTGAATGAGAGATCTAGAGAAAGCTTTTCTTCCCTCTGAGGAGAGATGAAAGTTTCACTTCGGATTTCCCTTAAAACACTTTTCACGCATTACATTAGAAGAGGGGGGAAAATACACTAGATTCAAGCTCCAGAGAAGGAGATTGAATTCTGAGTTATATGAGAATGGTTAGTTAATCCCCTCTTCTTGAATGAGATTCAATTGATTGAATTGCGTACTTATGACTAAGTGAAAAAGTGACAAAGATCTGATTATAAGTTGAGATAGAATCATAGGATGAAGTTGTGCACCTAGATATGGCAATAATATGTTGAGATGAAGCTGCCCTGTGAATTTGAGAAAAAGTTTCCTAGGTTGTGATGAAAGTGTCCACCATCCTTTGAAAAAACTGCAAAACGAAAAGGGTTTTTCTGGCTCTTTAAATGGAGTACAAATCTGAATGCACAGCTACACACCTACAACCTACACACAGAAAAGAGAGGGAAAGGCATTCGGATTGGGGGTTTGCCTTTAGGTCAAACCCCAATTTTGGAATTAACCAAATGATGAAAGAAATTAGTTCCAAGTAAATGTAAATGAAAGACTAAAATGTAAATCACCTCAAGGGAGGTTGTGATATAAATGTTGATAGAATTTCTTCTATGAAGTTGAATTTTGGAATGAATCCCCTCTTCAATGGTTGAATCCTTGACTTGAATGCAACACCTAGCCTTGAAAGGAGACTTGAGATGCTAAATGCTTGAAAGGGATGCTTGAATGCTTAATTTCTCTTGAATGTTTGATCTCATGTATTAGAACCCTATCACTCGTTGTACCTTGTTATGCCAAATGGAAAAATGAATGCAACTTATATACTTGTCCATTAGGGTTACTATTTTGATTTTCCATCATAGGATGACACTAGGGGAGTGTTCATGCTCAATGTAGAACCATCAAAGAAAAAATTGATGGGTCCTGGCCCAAAATAGGGTAGGGAATAGAGGCACCACGCCCCTATCCTGCCCTTTTTTCTAGGATAGGATGTAGTTTAGGTAGTGTGGGGAGCAAGAAAGATGTAGTTTTTGGGGGCTGAGCAAGTCTCTTGTCTTTGATCACGCTTAGGGATTTGATTTTGCATGCATGGGGACCCTAATGTGGTTGAAAATGGCAATCGTCGCAATTTTATAACACTACACTATCAAGTGCAATGTGATCCTTTTCCTATAGTCTAAATAATTGTAATTAGTTATTCATATTATGGATGCAATTCTCACAATTATTTTTACCTCAAGTTTTCCTAATAAATTTGGTGTTGTTGTTGTGTTGTGCTTTTTTATTTCACATTTCATAATTTTAGAGATATGATAATTTTGGTATGAAGTTTAAAAGAGTATTAGCTAATTTAAGGTTTGGAATAATTTGCCCCCCTCTATCCAATAGTGCATTAAGAAATGTGAAATTGTAAAGAGGTTAAAATTGAAACCTTATAGTCATAGTCTTGTTAAAGTGTAGGATGGCATAAAATAACTTTTATCAAGGCAATAAAGAGAGAAGATGACACCAAACGGCCAAGACTTAGGATCTTATCAATATAAACTATCAATATAGAAGGATCAACATGATCATTTTAGGTTACAAATACACATGAATCATTGAAGAACAAAGAAAGCTATCATATCATAGGGCTAGTAAGGAATACTTATTAGGATCTATATAAGAAGAGGCATGACATATAGAACTATTAGGGATGCTTACTAGGAGTCATATTAGAAAGGAAGAGTCAAATAGGTCTACCAATGTACCTTATGCTAGTTGGCTTGTGCTAAGGAATATTACAAAGAAAATCCTTTCTTTCTATATAATCTCAAAATGTTACTATAGTGGGTGTTGTAGTATATAATGAGAAACATCACAGTGTGTGATCAAAGTGACATTGTGGTGTGTATTAAAAATATAACATATAGTAGAGTGTATGAAACCACATTAAAGCAATTGTGTATGCCTTATAAGGAATAATTTCTTTAAGGTAGCATACATACATCTAAATGAGAACCACATTAAAAAACTTAAATACCCATAAACATATGCTAATCAAAAGCAATGGTCATAAGACTTGAAAGAACACATATTTGTTGTCATTATTCACATCAAATAAGTGATATATATTAATTATGACTGGTGTGACTATACCACATCACTAAAGTGTAACTACAAGCACATTAGAAGAAAATCTCATAAGAAGAACATAAAGACTTTTTGGGTTGACACCAAAGGGACCTAAAATATCTCAATTATTTGCATCATTCCTATGTAGCCAATACAAAATATTAGTTACAAAAGGAAAACCACATTTATAACATAACATGTATATGACATATAGATGAATCAAGAAATAAATAGAGGACTATTATGGGGTGCTTCGACAATAATTAATTGCACTTTTTAGCCAAACTTGACATAGAAATCAACATTTTACACCACACCTTCACTTTCTAACACTTATAGAAGCTAAATTATTAAGAATTTGAAGATAAAGCAAACTAGTAATTTGTGATATTTTTCATGTAGATTTTAAATATATATATATTTAAATTAGAAATAAATTTTTCATACTTTTATGGAACTTTTAATAACTAATATTTTACAATAATCAACATTTTTTAGAAGTGACATTTATGGTTTCATGCATAAAATTTTTTATAGAAAGACTTAAATTCTAATTTTTAAAATATAGATTTCTCACACAAATATCTAGTGTATAGACATTTTCTCATAATTTTATGTTGCATATACATTTTTAAGTTAATTTTTGAAGTCAAAATAATTGTAATTTGGACATAGGTGGATTATGTCATGCATATTTTTTATTTATGCATTTTAATTAACTTATTCTTTTTTTGTTGAAATGAGGATATCAGTTCATAGGGAAAATATTTCATACAACTTTTTTTCTTTTTTTTCCACATGTGAAACAAAGACCTTAATGTTCAATGCAAAACTTGCATTCATAAGAAATAAAATATAAATATTTTAATGAAACTAAATATATTCAAAATCAGAATTTTTGGATAGATTATAATAAGGAATACATACTTAAAGGGTAAAACTTCTAAATAATTCATTTCACCACCAATAACTAATGTAAAAGTGGTGTTTTGTTAGCATTTTGATAGGTTCAAAGGAGACTCCATTAAAGATATGATTTAAGAGGTTCTATCCAAGACGATTTGATTTAATTATTTTTTTCAAATGAGACCTCTCAAGTATTAAATCATTCTATTTTCTAAAAATTATGTGATTTCAACAAAGAAAGGATGTACCAATATTGGCAACCCACTACTATGGGATGACCCTATGAGAGGGTGAGTCCCTTTGTATCCTTGTGCCAATGAAGCATCAAGGGTCATCCAAAGAGAACTTAACAAACAAAAATACATTCGAAGAAAAACAATAAGGGAGATCAAACTTTTTATTTTTCCATCAATGACAAAAGGGAGATTGTTGGAAATCTGAGTTTGGTTATCATTGACTTCAAACTTGGTTTCTTGGATGGAGTTTGGTCTAGATATGATCCTAAACTATTGCGAGTTTATTTATCTAGTGTTTGGTGTTGTTGTTGAGTTTGATACATTGTTATTTTGTGTTGGTTGTGGGAGGTTCAATGTAGGAAATAAATTTTAATGTATGTAGAAAAAATATGTAATGTATCATTAGTATAATGCTTTCCATTCCTATAGATGTTAAAGATAATGTTTAATGGATTTTACATCAACTTCTTTTCTAGTTCATGGTTTGTAGAAGTTAAATGATACTAATCAATAGTAGTAAGGGCATCTCTAACACAAGTCTGGAAAGTCTTTGGTGTCCTCAAAATATGTTAAATCTTATGTTGTAGTTTTTTGGACATATTTATGTGGTTCGTGCTTTGTTTCAATCCAATTCTCTATTAGTGTTGCTATTTTTGAAGTGAGTTGTGCTAGATTATGTTTCTAGTATCTTCAAATTTTTGCGTATCTGATTGGATTATTTTGTTTGGATCATATCTTTTTTATATATACATGCATTGGAGGTTGAGTTATAATATTTCTATGGGTGTTGCCATAGCAGTGGAGATTTGTGTTAGGTAATTTAAATTGGAAGATATATATTTGGCTGACTAAGTGCTAAGCCTTAATTTTAATATACACATTTTGTTTGGTGGTGAATTTGGAGGGTGTGTTAGTGTGTTCAGTTAATTGAATTCAACTTGGAAGGATGTACTATGATATTTTTCTATCCCCTTTCTCCTTGAGTTGATTGCTTTGAGTATTTTTGGTATCGGTCATCTTCTTGTTATGTGGTCGATTTGTAATATCCCAAGTGTCCTTCATGTGAATGTTTACCATCTCTTCTTGCATTTATTGCATCCAATACTCATTAGTGCATGCTTCTTCAAAACATGATGATTCAAAATAAGCCTTACTAAATAAAGAAAAATTAACTATATCACCTATATTATATTTTCTTCATTTTTTTAATGACCACTCCTTTGATAAATATCACTCAATATTCTAATCTTCCTTGTAGAAATTGGATTTGACACTATACTTGTACTTGGAATTGAAGAACTAGATGAGGGGCTGCTTGGTAGATTTCTATAACTTGAAACAAAAATATTAGTAGGCTGCTCATGATCAATATAATCAATAAAAAATTCATTCAAACTAGATTTTGGCTTCACAACATGGCCCTTTTGATGACCTTTAAAAACTCTTTGTTCAACAAAAATGATATCTCTTAACACAATAAGCCTATTAGAGAGAGGATTATATAACCTATAAGTCTTACTTTTCTCATCATACCGAACAAAAATGCATGACTCACTTTTGGGATCTAAATTTTGAGTATTCAAATGAGGTACATGAATACGGGCTAGAGAACCAAAATCATTGAAATGATTAACATTAGGCCTTTTCTCATTAAAGGATTCATAAGGAGACACATTCTCTAGTGTACGTGTGGGAATTTGATTAAGAATGTACATTGTTATAGCAAGTACATCTCCCCAAAAAATATTTCTTATACCCTTCATTTATAATATACTCCTTTATGTTTCCACCAGTGTACTATTTTTCCCTTCAACTACTCCATTACATTGAGGTGTGTATGTAGTGATGAGTTGCCTCTTGGTGCCATTCATATCACAATATCTCTAAAAATCTCTTATTAAAAGTCTCCTCCATGATCAATCCTTAAGAATTTGATTTTACACCCTTTCTCATTTTTCAAAAGGGCTTTAAACACCTTGAATGTATCAAGATCTTCATTCTTGGCATGCATAACATACACCCAACATTTTTATGAGTAATCATTTATAATGTGAAAAATATGATGACTCGCCCAAACACTTTGTTTGCAAGGGACCACAAATACCTAAATGACTAAGCTAAAGTGGGTGGTGGGCCCTCCATGAATTGCCCTTTCAAAATTTCTCCCTCGCATGCTTTTCTTTAGCACATCCTTTACAAATCTCCTTGTGCACTACAACCTTAGGCAAACCAAAAACTAATGCTTATAATGTTAGAATCTTCAAAAGTTATAAAAATTTAAATGCCCATACCTAAGATGTCACAACCATCTTGTATCCTCATATACCATATTGGCAAGGCTATTTCTATGTTCACTAAGATTCAATGGGAATATCCTATTCTTTGTCATAGGCAAAACAATAATCACCCTCTTTCTTTGATTCTTATCATATATTATACATTTCTTAATTTTGGAAGGAAACTTTATAGTTCTTCTCACATAATTGCCCAGCACTTAACAAATTAAACTTCTATACTGCAATGTAATAAATGTCTTGAACACTTTTCATACCTTCTTCTTTGTAGACCTCCATAGCTCCTTTTGTAACAACCTCAAATGATTTGTCACGACGAAGATAAATCTTGGATTTAAAATTTTAATCTTTTGTTGAAAATGAATTTTCTTAAGTATAATTAACACTTTTACCTTATTTTAATATAAAATATCTTTCAATATGGTCATCTGTGTTACAATGGTAATAGTAAACATTTATCTTCTCAAATCTTCCCCTACCTCTTCCTATTTAACCACATTTACCTCTATTTCTTTTTCAAAGATTTTGATTTTGACCTCTACCTTGGCTTTGATTCCTTTAGTTACTACTACTAGGACCTATTGAATTTATGTGTCTTTATTGTCATTCATGTCAAATAGAGTTATCTGGATATGCTTTGGTCTAGACATCTAGTGGACAGAGTTTAGTGTTGAGCATTTATGGTTCGTAGATAGGAGAGTGTTTTGGTAGTTCTATGTTTTGGTAAGTTGTGTTGGAATAATGTCAGCATGCTTTGGATGGTCTAGGTATTATTTGTTTCCATCTAGACTCTTTTCTTTGAGTAGAGATATACTTAGTGCAAGATTTAGATCACATTATGGAAATCGGATATATTATATATGTGTTTCGATGATTCCATGGGAAGTGCTATTTTGGTCTTGTACGATGTGTTGGATGTTGTTCTTGGTCCATCTTATTTTTCGCCTTTCAATTTTTAGGTTGGTTGTATATCTTGGTTGGAAAACTATATATGTTTTAATCCTTCTTTTGGTCAACTTGGAAAAGATAAACATCTACATACATACTGTGTAGGAGAAAAAGTGACACTAAGCAAACATGCCCTAATCTCACTTTCAACCACACACTTGTGGAATACGAAAGAGCCTAGAGGTATCACACAATTGGCTACTTCTTCTTGTGGAAGAGAGAGCCACGGGCTACCTATTAGGATTTCTATTCCTTTGTTGCAATTGAAAGATGAAATGATGCAAGTTCAATCCCTAACCCCAAAGTGCAAGTATGAACTAATAACAAGATTGCAGAATTGAACTTAAACAATGGAAAGTTGTAAACACAAGGACAAGGAAAGAATGCAAATGCGTACCCAGTGTTAAAATCTGAGTGAAAATGTTCGGGACGGGGGCGCGGGCGCCACTGTCCTGATTGTGCCCCTGAAACTGCTCTAGAAACTGCTGTTTTGCAACCTCGAAAAGCTATCAAAAATGCCAAAAATGATATCTGTCAGGAGGACCAGGGTGCCCAGCGCCCCTGTCCTGGCAGGACCAGGGCGCCCCATGCCCCTGTCCTGGTCTTTTTCTCTGAAATTTGGTGGGAAGGTCGGTCTCAGTCTGCTTCTCCCGGATCTGCAACTTGCGGCGTCGTCCGAGTCCCGAAACCTGCACTTATATCTGAAAAGGTGTTTGGGCGGCTATATAGGGTTTTGCCTTAGTCAAACCCCCACTTCAGTGATTTCCACCTCCACGAATAGCCAAGTTGTATTGTAAAATGTATTGTGTGTGCAGACCTAGTGTGTGTGCAAGGTCCTAAAATGCAAGAAAGCAAACTAGAGCAACCTAGAAAGTAAACCCTAATTGCTTGTAAATGATAATGTAAATGCTCTAAATCAAGATGCAAAGTGATCTAAAGCATGAATAAAGGATATATTGAAGCTTATGCAAAGACATGAAAACAACATGAAATCATACCCAACCCTCAAGGGAGGAGTACAAGCCAATCTTCAGTCGGTAATCTCCTATTGTTCTTCAATGTCTTCCAAGCCCTAAATGGATGAATGAGATTGATAGATGCTTGATAGAAGGATGTTGAATGTTTTTGAAGTCTTCAAAGATCTGCTCTTTCGCTGCATATGAGGTTCCTGAAAACAAAAATCGGATCCCTTTCCAATGAAGAAAGAGAGCTCTTATGTAGGAAACCCTAGATCATAATTTCGTCTTTTGGCCGACCTAGAGATTGAATTTCGCGCCAATTTCTTGGGGTTAAACTTTATTTTATGATTGGATCGTGCTCCTAAAATTTTGGGAAAAATGTCCGGGACCATGTGCACTCCGGGCGCCACGGTCCTGACAACTTTTCACCAAATTTTCAGGGCCGTCAGATATGATGATTTTAGAGAGAATCCCGAAGTTACAGGTGATTTTGAGATGTTTTGACCCCCGAAATCAAGCCCCCAAGTTCGAAATAGGACCTAATTAGGGTTTTTGATTAAATGATGTATTGGAGGAATAAAATGAAAAAGGCACACTTTAATGAAAGGGCCCAACTTTATGATATAGGAGATGATGAAATAGAACCTTAGACCTAATTAATTTAATTAATTAAGTGCTAAAGGGGAAATGCAATGCAAAATGCAAAATGCGCCAAGGCGGGTGCTAAACTAGGTGTGAAATTGTACCACCCTAGCAAGTGCGTACAATTTACGACGCTACACATACATACAAACATACATACATATACATTATATACATGTATGTATGTATAGGTGTGTGTGAATGAGAGATGAGATATGGATAAGATGCAAATTAGTTGTATATGAGATATTGGTGTAGAAACATGTGACTGAGTTTGATATGCAAATGGTAAAGCAACAAAGGTCAATAAATGTGTGATGCAAGGTAGTCAGTCAATTGTTTTGTTTCAGTGGATATAGATGCAGTTATCCAAAAGGTCCGATGGTTCAAATATTTTAGTAACAACAAAGTTTTGTGCTTTAAGAGTGACTATAATCTACATTCTCAGATACCCCTATTTATATAGTTCTTTTTCTTATATTGCAATTTTGTATGTCGCCCTGAGTGCAGTTAGCTTCAAGTTTGCAAGTCTCTTTTGTATCTTGCTCCATGAGAAATTGGCCTTGGATAGAAAGTCAAAAGTAGTTATCTCTATCTTTGTAATCATTTTATATATAGTGGATTATCTTGTGGGTTGGCTCTGTGTATATATGTGTATATATATATGTATGTATGTATGTATGTATGTATGTATGTATGTATGTATGTATGTACATGTATGTATGTATGTATGTATGTATGTATGTATAGGTATATGTGAAGGAGAGATGAGATATGGATAAGATTCAAAATAGTTGTATATGAGATATTGGTGTATAAATATGTGAGTGAGTTTGACATGCAAATGGTAAAGCAACAAAGGTCAGTAAAGGTGTGATGCAAGGTAGTCGTCAATTGTTTTGTTTCAGTTGATATAGATGCAGTCATCCAAAAGGTCCAATGGTTCAAATATTTTACTAACAAAAAAGTTTTGTGCTTTAAGAGTGACTATAATCTACATTCTCAGATACCCCTATTTATACAGTTCTTTTTCTTATATTGCAATTTTGTATGTCGTCGTAAGTGCAGTTAACTTCAAGTTTGCAAGTCTCTTTTGTATCTTGCTCCATGAGCAATTGGCCTTGGATAGCAAGTCCAAAGTAGTTAGCTCTATCTTTGTAATCATTTTATATATAGTGGATTATCTTGTGGGTTGACTCCCACCATGTTTTTTCCCAATTCTTGGTGTTCCTATGTGATTTGTTGTGTTGTTGTTTAACTATTTATGGTGTGGATAAATGGATTTAAGTTTTTAATTATTTTATTGATCTCTAGAATTTATTTTATTATTATTCACCCCCCTCCCTCTTAGGATGTGGTATGTTCAATAGGATCTTCACTCTTTGTGATTTGTAATTTGGAGAAAAATGCTTTCTCATCACTTTCTGCAAATGAATCTATCAATCCATCTTCATGAAACATAAGAGATCCAACTAGGTGATCAAACTGAAGGGTTGTCAAATCCTTTCTTTCTTCTATAATTATGGAAAGATGGTTGCACCTATGAGAGTCCTCAATATATTTTTAATCAAAACCTCATTATTCACAATTTCCCCAAGTGTAGCCATTTTAGTAACCATATATTTAACTTTAACATAATAGTCACTTACACTTTCAAGATCTTGCATCCTCAAATTATCAAATTCTTACTTCAATGTTTGAACCTTGACAAGATCATTCCCTTTGTAAGCTTCTTTTAGAATCTTCCAGGCATCTTTAACTATCCTTGTATTTGAAACTCTTGGAAATAACCTCTTATCAAGAGCTATTTGAATATGAAACAATGCTTGTGCATTCTTCTTCATGGACTCCTTCTTGGCTATTTTATCTTTTCTTGAGAGGGCATTCCAATCAATTGGCTCCTAGTAACCTGATTCAACAATCTCCCACATATATTTTCCTATAAAAATTAGTCATCACTTTTTATGCACCAATAATCATACTCATTTCCATCAAATTCTAGAATGGGCAAGTTGTTAGAATATGACATGATAAAATTTATCAAATTTCCAACAACTAAACCTTCTTTGATACCAATTGTAGAATCCAAAAATTGGCCTTCTAGTTAAACCAACTTATTGAATCAATAGAACAAGCAAAAAAAAACAATAGTATCCATGAAAATAGTAATAAAAGAAAACATTTATTGTCCTTATGTACCTCTCAATAGATATGAAATTCAATGACTTTCGAGAAAAAAATAAAACACTTCACTATTTTTTTTAAAAACACAGCATGCTTTATTTTTTGAAAATGGATTTTCTTTATTGTACATGAAATAGAAAATACAACTTGATCTTCATATATAGAGTTTTATGCACCTCTAAAACAAAGCATTCACAAGCAAAAATAGAGCTTGAGAAGAATGCATTATTCATTGGAAAAACCCTAAGCAAAGTTTAACTAAAGCCTTGGCAAAAATAAACTACACTACAAAGTAAATATAGTCTAATAAAAAAACACATGTTCTTTACAATATGCAGCCAACAATAAAACTGGTAGTTAAGTCATGCTAGCTAAACTAAAAAATATTCCAAACTACAGAACTAAAATTGAACTAGGAGTAAAAATATGAATGACACTAAAAAAGGTTTGTTTCGCACTAGCATGGTATTTGCATGTGGTGAGACTCAATGTGAGAATCAATTATCTACATGCATTGACACATGTATCGAGCTTTAGATGGCCATTTCTATAATTCGAATTCCTATCAAAAGCTATGAATGAATTGCTTTGCAACTTTGTCCACATCTTCCTCTGCATTATATTGTAAAGGGGATGATTTTAACCCATTCATATGATCCAAATGAACTAAATATGGACCTTCTTAGGGCTCATGCTAATGAAATTTTAGTTGCTCTAGATATTTAACATCTTGTTTCTCATGAATTTCCTTCCAAATATCTTTTTCAGCATCCATTAGGCATTCATCTTTGATGTTGATCTTTAATCCATAACAAAATTATAGTGCAATTAAGAACTTACAATGCACAAAATTAAGATAGATGAAAACGTAAAATAGACTAAAAGAATAAAAAATGAATCAAATAACACACACATACACATACACATACACATACACATACACATACACAAGCTAGCAGAGTTCTACACATTGCAATATATAAGGAATTAGCAAGGCTGGAACTCTAATGCATTGTCTTCGAAGCCTTTGCTGACGTCTATACTATTCAAAGATATCATTTGATTCCTGGCAGAAAATCACCATCACAAAAACCTAGAAATCTTGGACATATCACTTTGTGGATAAATGATAAATTACTTTGGGTAGAGACAATTACTTATTATCAAAGCACAAGCTGTTAGTATGATCTCATATGCTCTGACCTATCTGATGATCTAAGCGAAGTCTCTGATGTGGTGCGATCTCATATTGGATTACTTTGAGCAACCATTATCTAAGGAGACATTAGTTTTATTGGCTTAGGATAAGTTTTTGGTGACAGGTGTGATCTTGAGATGATGTCAATTCAAAGTATCTATCTTTAGGAAAGGCGAGGTTGAGTGCTAGTTCAACCTCAAGCCTCTTGGAAAGCTGTCCATCGTGAAGAAAAAACATTATTGAGCAACAAAATAAGGAATATTTCAAATGCTGTCACATCGCATACGCCTACTTTCTCAAAAGTATTCTATTCAATGCCAGCGGACATATCTTTTACCTGTATTCTTCATTGATGCCTGGAATATAGAAGACTAAACACAAACCCATTCACACCCATGTTTTAAGAGAACCTTTTCGAATATTCAGTGAAACCTTCATTTCTAGAGGGATTAAACTATTTTTAAAGATTGGGTGTTAAATAGATTGAAAAAATATAATTTTAGTAAAAATATTTTTTTTATTAATGTAGAATTAAGTATAAATATTTTAGATAGACTTTTGAATACTTGCAACAATCATAACAATTAATAGGAGTTGAATATATTCTATAATACCATCTAACATAATACTTAGGATAGCTCAATCTTTGATCTAGGTTCGCATTTCTCACAACTAACATGTTTTATTTATTCTTTCTGATCTTCATGAACAAATTCAATAATTCGTTGAGATTTGACTTTGGCGAACTCAGCCCAATCTGCATCATTATAATTACACATCTTTTGAGAAGTCCATTTAGTTAAATAATTAGCCAATGTATTCCATTCTTTGGAAATATGAACAAAAATCATTGAGTAAAAGTTTGTGGCCAGACATAAAAACTACTTAGCCACTAAAGTCAACCTCCAAGAAGATTCCTACAAATTTCCTTTATTCAATAGGAAAACTAGAATTACAGAATTGATTTCACATATAACCTTCCTCCAGCCCATCACGCAAGATCTCTCCATAATTGTAAAAATGGTCCAACCCTCCAATTAATAATGAGCCTTCAATATCATAACTAGCTTTGCCAATCCCTAGAGCACCTAGGTTGCCCTTAGTTAGGCCATCAGTTTTAATTTTGAAAATGCCACTAGGAATATGAAATCACTTACCTAACATATTCACCTTCCTAGAGAACTACAGTCTATAAGCACGTGATTAATGAACACAATTATAGGAGGGTTGAATCAATATAATTAAATATTTTAGGTTAATTCAAAAATTAACCATCATGAGATTAGTAACAATATAAACAATAAAATAATTGTATCAATTATATGACATTAACACAAGAGAACACAAATTTACGTAGAAACTCTTTTCGAAGAAAATTACAATCAAATGTCTACTTAATCTATTGTCCAAATCTACATCACACGATAAAATGAAATGTTCTAACAAATTTTATAGGCACCAAGCCACTAAGAATACCAATCCTTACAAACTAAGTACCAAGTTAGCAAGATACACCCGTCCCTTTGAGAAGGGACACTGACCTCTTCTATACAAACTTACAATAAAAAAGATAGACAAACTTTCTTTTTATAGTTCTACATCAATTAGATTTGATCTATCCAACTTAATTATGCTTTGTCAATTGGTCTAGCTTGTGCAATTTTAATCTACACTCTTGAATTCAACAACTCTATTATGTTACGTTGAGCAGGAGTGGGAGTTCGAGAATTTCTTCTGCAAATGGAGATGATGCAAGGGATGAAGATAGCGATGGCGGCACTCATTTTTTTCGCCCTTTTCTTTCATGTGTCTTGGCTCTTGTGGGGCTTGTTTCTTGGTCAGCGGAGGTGTTGGGGTTTATCGACTACAGATGGGGGGTTGGGGGGGGGGGGTGGGGCGGGGAGTGGGGGAAGAGAGACCTCAATGTTATGGGATGCAACTATATTGCAGCTTCTCTTCTTTTGTGTTGTGCTTTCTGTGGTTCGTGGGTTTCTTCCTTGTCTTTCCACTGCTCTACTTAGTGGGTTTGGAGGTTTGTGGTCGCTCTCCTTGGGCGACAGTTTTTCTATTTGGTTGCTCCTGCCCCCTTTCCTTTCCCCAACTGGGAGGTGTTTTTGTTCTGGGGATTGGTTCTATCTGATTGTTGCTGCTCTTGTGGAGATGCTCGTGGCTGAGGAAGGGGGTGTTGTGAAAGGGTTCGTGCTTGGCTACAGTAGGGATATTTGGGATCTAGGTGGTTTTTCCTTGGATTCCAATGGTTTTGTTCTCCTTGTGGTTCATGTGTGGGGAGCTCTTCCTCCTTCTTGGTTTTGGGTTGTGGGGTTGCATGGGGCCTTATGTCCTATTTTTGTTTCTTCTATGTCTGCCTGCCTGCTCCTATTTTTGTCACTCTTTTCTCAGCCATATGGTTTATTTTCAATATTTCTTTTTGACATGGTCCCATCTCATATTGAGGTTGAGATGATGAGTATTGGAAATATGCAGTTTCCTAATGAGGTGGAGATAGTGGTTGTGATTCTTGTTGGTAGAAGTTGGAGGGAGGCCTTGGAGCTTTTGGCTCTTGTTTGGCTTGGATTTGAGTGTGGGCTCATTGTTCTCTTCACCCCTTTGCTCCTTATTGAGGTGGTGATGTTGGCGGTCATCATTTTCTCAGATCTAGGTGCTTCCTCTTCTATTTTGCAGGATCTTTCGCTTGATGCAGGTGATTTTCTCATTGTTGGTTCTTTGCTTTCAAGCTCTTTTTTGTCTTCTTCTATAGAGATGGAGAGTGCGGTGGTGCTTGTTTGTATGGATGCTATCTTGATAAGGCCTCTGTTTCAGCTGAAGGTGGTTGAGTGTACCACTTCAAAACCTAGTTTTAAGGTTTGGGAAGCCTTCCAAAATCCCTTTGTTTATAGTCGGCTTGTTTTATTTGCCTTGTCTTATCTTGTCTCACTGGCAGCTAATAGTTTTCAAGGCCCCAATTTAGATTGTGGTTGTTTTTGGTTATGGGCTAGTCATCCTTTTTGTTGTCTGAAGTCTTTGTCTTGGGTCAAGGGAGTCGGGAACATCCCTATTGTTTAGCTGAGGGTTCCTACTAACCCTCGTCATTTTGCTCTTATATTTGAGGCTATAACCTTGTTGGTGTGGCCAACATGATTTCTATTGATTATATCTTAAGTGTCTGGTTTGTTCTTTTTGCCTGTGGCAATGCTAGTGTTTGGCTGGCTTTTGTCAGCTCTGCTATGTTTGGGCTGCTGGTTTTCATGATTTATTCTCTATGGCAGCGATGTACTGTAGGTTCTAGATCCTGGTAAAATCTAAGGGTTTCGGGTCCTTCCAAAACCTATTGTAAGGGGTTTCGGGTCCCCTCAAAACCTGTTTTTCCCATAATCAAAAACAAAGATTAGAACACATTTTGCATGACATTGACTAACCCAATCTACTATAACTATGCAAAGATTATATGATTATATATATATATATATGAAGGAGAAGTAAGCCTGGAATAAGTATATTAATCTCTCTAACATGTACAATATCATCCATGAGGTAAATTAAAATATCCATTCGAAAAACCTTTGGGCTGGCCATGTTTGTGTTTGAAAGATCGAACCCTATGAGATCATTATAGAGTTTGAATATCTTGATACTCGCACGCAGAATGAATGACAATCTAAGCTTGACAAGATTTTGAAAACTGACTTAGGGATTTTTACATGAGAAAAGTCATCAGCCAATTAAAACGAAGTAAAAAATATATGGCATCAGTCATGGTCCACAATGCAATCAAGCTCCAAATCTGAGCTGGACTGACACATAAGTCCATTAGCACTAACATAGCCACATGTTAATCAAGTGTTCCATCGCAGACCAAAGTTGGGCCATCCACATTCATTCCATTCTTTCATGCTAGGCGACCACATGACGCTATCCATTCTTTCATGCTAGGCAACCACATGAAGCTATCTTGCAGCATCGTAGTCCTTGATTTTACAGTCTACACTATCGCAATAGCTTAAATCCTCTTAGGTGAGATTAGGACACATGGTAGTAATAAACTTCATTGCACCCGTAACAAAATTTAATCTTTGTACTTCTACATTGGAATAAAACCAACCAGGAATGAGCATAGGCGATGACATGGCATGCACATGGGTAGAATATTTTATGTGAGTTCTGAAAGACCTTGGTCCTGCACTAACACCCCAGTAGATGGTATGACCGCATGGCCTCACAACATTGACAAGCTCTCTATAATAGCAATATGCATTCACACGCTATCTGGAGACTCGCACAAGGGCGTAACAGTGTAACATGGAAGTGTGCCAGGCAAAGGGTTCCTGCACTTGCACGAAGTGAATAAGAGCATTCCAAATGGATTTGACAATGATTACCTTCTGGGAACCATTTCTACATAAGCCGAGCTTATAACTTGGGCATAAATCGAAATATTTTGCCTCACTAGTACCATACGTATTTCCAGGTATGTCGGCTAGAGAGTGCATTAAAAAAAGGGCTAAGTTATCACTTAGGCTAGTCAGACAAGCCTAATAAACACGTAATTATATTAAAAGTAACTAGACCCAAACAAGGTTTAGGGTTTTACATAGGGGGAAAAAGAAAAATTCTAATCAAGCAAGCTCAAGCAATAACCACTACAATAGAGCACACACTCCAGACATATCAATACTATTTTGAAAAGTTCACATTATCTTTTCACATCTAAGACAACAGTGATAATATTTATAACTGTTTGAAATCAACCTTTGAGATCAATGACAATAAAGACAATATTTGCAACAATATCCTCATTTTCCATTGACGACAACATGGAAAATGACTATACTACTCGAGGTATATATGTGAGATTTTGCCAAGATCAAGAGCTCAATGAAATGTACAAAATAGAGACACAATATAGGACAAGAATAAACTGTATTCTTGTCAATAGAAAATGATCAATTAATATCTAAATTACATACAATGTAGATGAGCTTGCTTATATAGGCAAGGCTAGGGATATGTGAGCACACAAACATGACATGTGGCTCAATAAGAAACAAAGGTAGGTAGGAGAAATAATATAATAGTCCACATGAGGTGGATCACACATTGAATGTGGAGTGTAACAACAAGATCAACACCATAAAAGGTGGAATTTCTCCTACACACACTATCCCAATGTGGCACAAACACCCAAGTGTCTCATATCCAAACTACTATGAAATGCATTTCCTAAGTAAACTTAAGTAAGTGTAATAATATCCAAGATGAATAATTATTTACACCAACACCCCCCCTTAAGTGCAACTTAGGGGAATGCACTTAAGTCTACAATGCAACTAAGCAATGCAAGATGGGTCCCGGCTACGAGGCCATGTTAGGTACCCATGTACAAATGCAAATGCATGAAAACCAATGCAATGAAATCTCTCACAAAGTGAGGAAAGAGAGAAAAACCCAATGGGAAAAAACCCTCCCCCAAAAGAGAGATGAAAGCTATACAAGAGAACTCTCATAGAAGAATGTGAAGGACAAAACCCCATGTGAGAAAAAAGTCCCCCCCATATGAGAGAAGAAGAGAAACTAGGAAGCCCCCCCTCAATGTGGAATCTGCACCAATGATAGAAGCTCGATGTATGAAGAAACTGCTCCACGAACGTCGAACAACATTCCTCCCCTTAGGAAGAAACAAAACCAAAGGTGCATCCAAGAAGTCTCCCCAATCATGAAGGGAAGATGTATGAAGAAAACTCATGATGAAAGGAATCTCTGAAAACTGCTCAAGTATCCCCATGTCAACGCTAAAAGATACCCCCTCCAAAGGTGGTAAACTATGCCACACTACTAAAAAGGGTACTCCAAGATCTAGTTGAGATGGATGTAGAACATGTCCCAAAGACTCACATGTCTCCTCAAAAAATAAAGAGACCTCCTCCAACTGTTGTACATAAGTATCCACAATCATGTCAACCTCGAAAGAATGATCATTTAGAGAATGAACAAGAGGGTCAGAGTGTTCCCTCACAACAATCGAAGAAGGATCATCTTCATCAAAGAGAAGATGAATGTCATCAATGATGTCTCCCAAATCTGCAATGTAGGATTCCACAAACAAACCTGTGATGTCTGTCAAGTAATCATCCCATGAATCTGAAGCTGGAAGACAATGAATATCCTGCTGCACTGAATCACATGAAGGCAAAACTGTCGCACTATCCGCACCATCAGGTGCAATAGGTAATGTGATATCAATATGAGGAGATGAAATACAAGGCTCAAGAATGGGGTTACATGTGAGAATCCCCATATTCAAGTGCCCAAAGTTCTCCTCAAAATCTGAACTATCACAAGAAGTGTGATCATCATGTGTAGAATCATCAAATGTGAAATCATCATCATCAACAAAATCTGAAAAGGAGTATAATCGATATGCATGACCAACCACCCCAGTCGCAATGATAGCTCTAGTCTCCAAGTCTCTAATGAAAACTAACTCAAGTGTGAACTCCACAACCCTCTTAGTTGTGCCATGTGTGATTTGATAGATAGAAAGGAGATTGTTTGTCAAGTGGGGTACACACAACACATCATTGAAGGATTTATCCCCAATGTCAATAGATCCTTTTCCAATCACATCCATGTATGTATGATTGCCCATCAAAATTTGTGGCATGGTGCAAGGCTCAAATGTAGAGAACATAGACTGTGAAGATGCCATATGATGAGAAGCCCCTGAATCTAGAAGCCATGTCACTGAATCATGACTTGTTGTAGCATAAAGAGATTTTCCTTTTCTTGTTCCAAAAGAGCGAGTCTTCCCACTTGTAGAAGCCATGAATGCTTGCCCTTTTCCTTTTGAATGTGAGGAAGTGGAAGTTGATGAATCATCCTTCTTGTAGACTTTAGGCAAATCAATGTTATGCTTTTTGATGATATGTGTGAGCTCATCAATCTTCTTAGAATGGCAATGGTGCTCCTCATGACCAATCTTTTTACAATAAGCACAAGCAGGTCTCTCCCTCTTTAGTGAATTATCTCTCTTGGAAGAGGATGAATCTCCTTGTTTTGGAGAAGATAGTGCTTTTTCCTTAGGCTTTGATTGCCATTTCTTCTTGTTTGCGTTGTCCTTTCCTTGATTTCCTTTGTTCCCTTGATTTGCCACTAATGCTTGAGACTTAGAAGCCTTAAGAATGCCCATGCTTATCAACTTAGTTTGTTTGATCATCAACATTTCATTGAAAGCATCAAATGTAGGAATTTTGTAGCTTGAACCCATTGTCATCCTATGGGTTTGGAAACTAGAAACAAATGTTGCATATTCTTGTGGAAGCTTGCCTATCAAGTTGAATATCAATTGAGTATCCTTCTTATCAATGCCACAATCTTTGAGTTGTGCCCTCAACTCATTTTCCTTATTGACATAATCTTGTATAGTATCAAAGTTCTTGGGATCTAACATGGTGAGATCACTATCAATTTGATATCCCCTAATCTCATCAACTTGACCATACAAGTCTTGAAACTTTTGCCAAGCATCCTTGATTAGAGTACACTTCTCAATATGAAAAATGAGATCCTTTGATACAGATTTTCTTAAGGTACCAATTGCCATGATATTTTTAGTGAGCCAATCCAAGTGACCAACTGGATCAACCTTAGGATCAGCGGGAGCAACAATAGTTCCATCAATGTAATGAGTGAGTCCTTTTTCCATAAGTTTACTCCATGCATCGATTTTCCAAATAGCATAATTATGAGGAGTTAAGAGAGGAAACTTAGGAGAACCCATAGCAGCAAAAGAAAGAACACAAGTGAAGAAAGAGCACAAGAGACACCCTCCCAAATTCAATCAATCAAAGTACCCCCCCCAAAGTGATGATTTTGGCACTTTATACTTAGTGCGATTACAATGAGCCACTTGCAAAACAAGGCAAAGTGGACTTATGATGCAAATTTTACAACTTCTCAAATGAGATACAAGAGACTTCAATCAATAGTGCAATGAATCTAACTGAGATTAAAGCAAATATACAAGTACTAAGAGAGCAAAAAATGATCAAAATTTGAAAGTACAATTTTTACTTACAATGGCATCAATCTGATAGCATCATGTGAAAGTAGACGAAGAAATACGCACTTTCAAAAAAAATGGCACCTAAAAAGGAGGTCGTATAACCCTAAATGAAGCCTCTAAAGCTGCAAAAACTAGGATTACTCAAGTACAGTCACCAAAACTGCATTTTTTGAAAAATCTGTGCATCAAAATCAAAAAATTTCTTCACCACTGCGGAGAGCACGAAATTCTAGCCCATTTCAAAAAAATTGCTCGAAAAAGGGAGCAAAAATGAGCAAGATATCATCATCTGAAGTTGAACTGCAAAATAAAAAATGCAAATGAGAGGGGGGTCCAAAAACTTTCAAACCCTACTGATGTGTGCTGACGTCAGAAAATCACCCAATTAAATTTGACGGTCGTATGACTGTCGCAAAAACTTCACCTCCTTGCTGACTTAGCGTCCGTACTGTACGGACTGCTGACTGTGAAGTACGGATGATGACATGGCATTGTACGAATGGACTGCGTGGCGCGGCGACTGTGTGTATGGAGGTGACATGTCACTGTGTATAGATTTGCCCGTGGGCCAATAGCCGCCTACCACGTGGCAGACGCGGGGCCACCTATGTTGGTGGTTGCCGGCAGAGGGAGTTGCCGAAGCCGAAAGAGACCGACGGCGGGCTGGGAGTCGCGTGTTGCTGGTGGCGGTGGCTAAACTGGTTTCGTCGACGGCCTATGGAAGGCGGAGACCGGTGGGAGCAAGTGGGCGGCAACGACGGGTGACGTGACTTGGTGGGTACCGGCACGGGCGGCGGCGGGGGAGAATGACA
This sequence comes from Cryptomeria japonica, assembly GCF_030272615.1. Taxonomy (NCBI): domain Eukaryota; kingdom Viridiplantae; phylum Streptophyta; class Pinopsida; order Cupressales; family Cupressaceae; genus Cryptomeria; species Cryptomeria japonica. The sequence continues at coordinate 635,170,158 of NC_081408.1, forward strand.
ACGGCCCGGGCGACAGCGGCGATCTGCGGGTACACAGTGCGGCGGCATGGATAGGTACGCTCCGATAGGTACAGCGGTGGCAGAGAAGGTACGCGGCCTGCAACACCTGCGACACGCAGGTATGGGGTATGGGGGGGGTCTGCGGACCCCCAAATACAAAAAGTTTTTTTTTATTTTTTTTTGCTTTGTTTTTCAATTTTTATTTTTTTTTTGAAATTTTTTTTTTTTTTTCAAAAATTTTTCAGACAATATAATTTTTTTTTTTTTTTCGAAAATAATTAAAAAAATTTCGAAATCCGTACGATAATAGCCAAAATGGGGAATAAAAAAATTTCACCAAAATAGGTCGACTTTATAACCAAAATTCATGGAAACAACCTTTTGGACGCAATGGTGCGGTCGGATTTGGTCTAGGACACCTCCAAAAGATGCTGCTCCTCAGATCTGCCTCTTGACATCGCAATAATGCCTCTTCAAGACGAATCAATGAAGCCCCCATGGCTCTAATACCATGTGAGATTTTTTTAAGATCAAGAGCTCAATGAAATGTACAAAATAGAGACACAATATAGGACAAGAATAAATTGTATTCTCATCAATAGAAAATGATCGATTAATATCTAAATTACATACAATGTAGATGAGTTTGCTTATATAGGCAAGGCTAGGGATATGTGAGCACACAAACATGACATGTGGCTCAATAAGAAACAAAGGTAGGTAGGAAATAGGTGTGGGTAGGTAGGAAAAATAATATAATAGTCCACGTGAGGTGGATCACCCACTGAATGTGGAGTGTAACAACAAGATCAACACCATAAAAGGTGGAATTTCTCCTACACACACTATCCCAATGTGGCACAAACACCCAAGTGTCTCATATCCAAACTACTATGAAATGCATTTCCTCAATAAACTAAAGTAAGTGTAATAATATCCAAGATGAATAATTATTTACACCAACAATATACCATCTCCCCCTTAAGTAAAACTCTCCTCCTTTGATAGCAATGGAAAAGGGATCCTCACTACTACAATATTATTCCTATTCACCTTGTCATTTTCCTTTCTCTATTAGTCTTCCTCACTAAAACCCAATTGTATGTCTCTAGGATTGTATCTATCCTAAAACTATTTGGCTTTCCCTCATAGAAGATCTCTCCCGCTTATGACTATCTTTCTCCCTTGACATCATCTCTCCCTATCCAACCTAACTACATCTCTCCCAAATCTCCCTCTTTCAAAAACTCTCCCTTTTTATTGTAACTGTGCAAGGATGCAAGAATAATGCATTGATTATCTCCCCTTGAACTTGTTCTTCTCCTTTAGCATTTAGTGATAGAAAGAGGAGATATCACTCTCCACTTCTACTTGAGATACTCCAATATTTCTTTTTGAAGTGGCTTTATGCAAATAGCTACAATTTGTTATTTTGTAGCATTATACTCCAACTTGACCTGTTGTTCTACAAATTTCTCTCTCAAGAAATGATATTTGATGGGAATATATTTTCTCCTTGAATGCATAACTAGATTCTTTGATACATACTATCGTACATGTCTTAACATGAAGATTTGAAATTTATTGATCATAGTCTACCTTGATGTCCTTTAATGTTTTATTCATGTAAAAAACTTGTGTACAATATGATATTGTTGCATAGTAATATAGTTTTTTTTACTAATAGAGACACTAAATCTTGCTTCTTACTTGCCAAGATACAAGATTGTTTCCAATGAAAATTGCTTTTCTACTTGTACTTTTCTTATCACTAGTTCACCACCTACCTAATTTGCATCTATATAAATAATTTTATAGTGAAATTTTCACCTCTAGGATACCACAATCCAAAGTTCATACTCTCTTTTAGATACCTAAAAATTATATTGACCACCCCAACATGGGTTTCCTTAGGTACAACTTGAAATATATCCACCCTACTAAGTCCTTGCATTATGTCTAGTCTTGACATGGTTACATATGATAGGCAACCAATCATAGATCTATAAAAGGTATGTTTTTATTTAAGAGAATCATCATCCTTTTTCAACTTAGAACCTCTTACCATAGGTCTTCTCACTAGTTTGCAATCCTTAAATATAAATTTCTTCAAGATCTCTTTAATAGAATCATTTTGTGAAATATATATATCCTTGTTAGATTGGGAAGTTTGTAGACCAAAATAGAATGGAAACTCACCAAAAATGAAGATTTCAAAGTCATTTTACATCTCTTTTGTAATTTATTTGCACCTTTTGTTGGAAAACACCAATATACTGGGGCATGGGGGGTTAATTAGTATATCATCAAAATTCAACTTTAACAACTTCAAATTCAATTATTAATACTTAGGAGCTTTGGCATCATAAACATACCCTCACAAGAACACATAAGACTAGATATAACATGGAAACCATAGAAGGGAAAACCTAGGTGGATGAAGTTGCTTGTATCTACTAACCAAATCCACCTCACAATGAAAATAAATATTTACAATCAATTCTGAAGGCACCAATATTTAGGAGACTACAATCCCTTCACCAATACATCATATTAGGCATCAACCCAAGAGAACTGCAAACCCCTTCACCAGATTAATATAATAGTAGATGCACATCAACCCTATAAAAATTAGAAAGCAATAACCTTATGCAAATCATGAGGCAAAAACCTCAAAACTAAATATTAGGCATACCTCTATCTAAATAAAAAGGAAGAATGTTAGAATGGACCTTGTAACTTTGCTATGTCATTTATCAACCTCTAGTCCACATACATTGTTCAATAACAATTACTTCACCTCTACATTGAATGAAGGAAAATGATCCACACTAAGTGGTACTATTTGATAATGGTAAGCTATTAGCTATGCTTGCAGCATTTCTCACTAACAATAAAATGCTATTTGAGACCAATTAAATTATATTAGATAGTTTGTTTACCTATAGTATTTACTTTATTAACCAAATTTACTATTTTATTTATCCTTACATGAGTTTTTGGATAATTAATTTTATAAAAATAATTTGAATGGATCTAAAATTATGCTCATTTACCTCAAAATGTAGATTTTACTTACCTAATGAAATATTTATTTGAATATTATATATAATTTTGGGTAATTAGTGCTATTAAATCGATCAATTTAAGTGAGTGCACATTAACTTTTTACTAAACTATAAGATACAATTAATTAAATTTATTTTATTCATTATTCTACAATAATTGAGTCCCATTGTTTCAATAAAATGAATTAGGAGACAAAGGATTTAGCTTTAAATTAGAATTTGGTGGTGCTAATGAATGTGTGTTTCTATTAAATAAATTGTTCAATCAATATCATCAAATGTATAAAACCAAAAAAACGGTCAATACTAACTTTTGTTTTTCCACTACATCATGAGTGTCTCTTCACTTTAATGAATATTATTGTGAGTTTTCTTAGTAGGCAAGTCTATAATTATTTCTTTCATGTGACCTTTAGATTACTTTCTAAAAAAGTACTTTTTATAACAATGTTATATTCATAGAATAAAGAAGAAATATGCTTTGATGTTATTAATAGATACAATAGTCAAAATACATTTTTATGATCTACTAATTATTCTCAAATATATCTATATATCGTTTATGTTAAATTTTATCTAAAAAAATGAATCGAAATATATTTTAATACATTTATGAATAAACATGACAAATTTTCCATATTAAACTTCTTTATTATGCCAATAAATTCCATAATAAAACTAGTGCAAATAAAATGCTCATCCTTTTCTAAAAATGTGTCAATTTTTTATAGTATTTAGACGCTACTCCAATAAAAGCTATCAAACAAGGAGACAAGTTTGTTGAACTAGTCAAAATCTGAGTAATCTTTGTGAATTCTTGCACGCATTTCTTTAATACATAAAACAACGTATTTGGATGAGAGTGGATGGCATAAAAAAGATACTTTCACATAACGTATATAGAGAAAACTGCTCCAAAAGGTATCTATACACAGAAACTTATTGCTTAAGAAAATTGATCCATTATCTTCTGAACCAAGTTAACCGGTTTCGATTTCATTACAACCCAATAATAAACCATTTCTTAGAGATTTTGACATACATATTTCTGCACAATTAGTTAATTTGGTAGAGAGTAAAATTAAAAACCTCGGGTGTATGAGCTCATTTTGTAGAGGATTAATAATCTTTATCTCTGCAGGAGAAGAAAATCTGAAATCGAGAAATGAAACACATTAAGGTTTTAGATGGAATTAGCTTTTAAAAAATTTCATGAATTAGAAAATTTACATTCACATTAAGACAGTCTACTATTCGCAACTGCATAATCAATAAATCTTAATAACAAATGGGCTATGCATGATCTGAAAATGTAACAAGATTAGTGCTACTTTCACAAGATGTGATTCAAAACACCAATGTAATACACAATTTTCTTAAAAAAACTACATTGACATTAAGATCGTCCACTCTACGCAACCACATAATGAATAAATCTTAATAGCAAATCGGGTAGGGCATGATCTGAAAATGTCACAAGATTAGGGCTACTTTCATCCAAGAAAATGCAGAAACCATCATAAAAATTCACCCTTGTAATCTACTTTGCTCTTTCAAGGTATCCATTATATTGAGCATCAGATAGTGATCTCTGCAACTTCAAGTCCTTGCGAAAGGTGTGGATGAAATCGTCAGTAGCCTTATCCACATCATTTTCATCATTGCCCATCCAACAATGTGGGGAAGCTGTTTCATACCCACTGTCAGCCGAATGATATGATTCATACCCTGATTCGCAAGGCTGTGGACGAACTTTTTTTGGTCGTCGATCCCTTTTCTTCTCTGATCTACTTCCACATATCATTCTCGACAGCCACTTGAAAACCATCTCCCCCCCTCCCCCCCAAAAAAAAAAATAAACAAAAAAACCGAAAACTCCTTACACTAACTTGTCTGACTGCCCACTTGATCACTTGTAAGTTGTGCACCTGCAACCCAGAGCTTAAAAATCAGGGAAGGAGATTTGTAAAGACGACTCTACAATAGAAAAGTAAAGCACTGAGTAAAGTTTGTAAGAAACGCAACCATTATGCGTACATTCAATTCTAAACTTTGCAGCCTTTATGGCATCCTTCTGTTTGGTTCCTTCCACCGAATTACGAACCTGAAAAAGTTGGAATCTGTGTAGGGACCTCTATAATAATTCATTCTCAATGTAATATTTTGGTTTAGAGAGTACATTCTATGTTTTGACATTATAGATGATTCATTCAAAATCATCTTCATAGAGGATTCTATTCAAAAAATAATATGATTTTAGATTAACTATTTAAACAAGTTGTTTAACATTGTTTAAATGATTTGAGGAATAAATTAATTATGATAGATCTAAAATTAAAATGTAAAAAAAACAATTGGAAGAAATATTTACCATTTGGGGAAGTGGAATTTATTTTGATGGTAACAATAATTAAATTAAGAATTTGTTTACCTAAAATTTGAATTTTTATTTAATAGCGGATGGTTGTGACAAATCAATTGTTTGAAATTTAGAATTGTATAGAGACTTAAATCATAGATATTGGGGTGGCTTTAAACCTTGAGAAGGTGGTCTTAATTCATAGATAGCAACGTAGAATTTTTTGTCAAGGTTTTAGGTATTACAAAATTTTGTTCCTTTTTATGTATATTTGTAAATAGAAATTTTGGTGTAATAAAGAGGATTTTTGTATTTAATGAGATTAAAATATTCTTGCATAAAATTAATTTAGTGTTACAAAATTAATTATAACAGTCTTTTAGTTATGTTTTATAGTTTAGTAAAAAAAAATCTATTAATCAAATTAAAATAGATAAAAAAATTGATGTTAGATTTATAGTTGGATTCAATACATTTTGAATTCAAACAATGATAAAATTATTTCAATTAATGCATCCATTGAATTTGGAGAGAGACCAATTTATTTTTTTATCAGTAATTAGTATTTGTACTACTTCAAAAAAGAAATGTACATTCCATAGTATCATGTCCTCATATTTGCATATCAAGGCAATTTTAGACCAGCCATTTACAACCCTTACAACAAAATGCAAAACTTGTAGTTCCCTTTCCCATCTACATCTATAGCATATATTGTTGGAATGTGAAGTCAAAATTGGACTCTTAGCTAGCAGTGGTTGACTCATCATGGCTATCTTAGCGACAAGTGGTTGCGTCGTAATGGATTTTTTGAGACTTACTATAAAGAGAAAGTTTTATTAATAAACTTTCTATAAATAGTAATTTCGACATGTGTTTTACATGCAGTTGTGCGAGTCATACTTACTATATTTAGTTAGTTGTATTCAAGTAGGACTCTGCAACTTAGTTGTTTTAGGCTACTCAAAGTCATGTTTTGATAGACAATTTTGAGATTGTTGTAACTCTGTAATTCCTGAGAATCAATACGAAAGACAAAATTTGCCTGTGGTTTTTTACTGGTATAGTTTTACTAGGTTTTTCCATGTAAATCTATGTGTTATGTGCTATTTTTCTTCTTTGCAAATATTCTACACTTGTTATTTTTATCACATATATTGACAAAAATCAAAAAAATGAAAAAAACACAAACATGTTTCACGACCTCCTAACCCTCTTCCACCACTACTTTGCCTTTGTCGCTCTCTGCCACCATCATTGTTGCATTTTGGTTCACAATCTCTAGTTCGAATCGGCAACCAAATGGCTCACAGTGCAGAAAAACATGAATTATCCTTGTCCTCCTCGATCTTGCAGGTCTTTCTCATTTATGCCTAGGAGGAGGCGACTTTGCCTTCAAGTCCTGATAATTCACTTCTGGTCCCCATTTTCCTTGCTCCAGTCTAGTCTAGCAAGCTAACATAGATTTCATGTATGATTTTACCCCTTGTATCCCGATTTGTAGCATTGCCCTCCTCACTTCTTTGTTGTAATTTGTGCTCTGCAAAAGAAATAGCCTGAGAGGAGGTGCAAATTTTCTAACATAATCCACACCCACCTGGGCATGCAAACCCATCCTTATCACATGCCACTACCAACAGAATCTCCATCCCCACTAGCCATTCTTTCCTCACACACATGTCCATGATCTTGTCCTCGGTATTTCTTGGTTGTAGCTCAAGGGACCACACCATCAACATCAATGTGATATCCACATTAGCATTATATCTTAATTCCCTCTTCACGTACTCCTCCCCAAGCATAATTTTTACCCACATAATGTAGATTCACTCTTTGAAGATGAAGATGTTGGCAAGTCTGTCATCAGTAATTTGGCCCTAAAAGGCCACCTACTATTTATTGGTCTCCAGTAATAAAGTTGCCTCCATCTTCAAACTTTGCACACTTACTCGACCTCAAGCTTCACCAAGACACCAATGAATGTTAATGACAAGTCATATTTGGTGGTATATAATATTCTTTCGATTACCCTACATCTTAAATTCCCTTTCCAACTTAGCATTACCTCATAAATTTTGGCAACAAATCCTGCATACAGATCCTACACCATGAGTAAGATTTTTTGTTTTTTCAACTCTTTGTTATGTTCTCTTTTCATGTTAATATAAATCGACCACTGCTAGCCATCGACATTCATCTCTATTGCTAGAGAGATGGATACCATTGTTCATAGCTCCACCTCATTCTAATACCAATCCTATGTACTTCCTTCAAGATCCCATGCTTGAGAGAGACATACTTCTTCTTTCATTGCACCACTAGCATTAATGAGTAATTACATACTCTACACCTTACCTCCATTCTACTACTGTCATCCTTTCCTCACTCCACTTGATTTAACCTTGCCAATAATCCACTGCTTCCTTTGCTTGAGCATCTGCTTCTTGATTTCCCTCTCTCTGAGTATGGGGTACTTTGAATTTTGGGAATTCCTTTAAAAGTTTAATAATGATCTGTACTATTTTGTCAATTTTTTAATGAAATACTCCCCCTTTCAATATCACCGGAGTGATAATTTTTGAATTACCCTCCACCTGCAAGTGTCTAACCATGAGTCTTTTTTCCATCTGAATAGCCTGCAGGGTTGCATTATGTTTTGCCAGATTATTGGTGGTAACTCATAAGCCTTGTCCACACTTTTCCAAAATTGTAACTTCGTGGTTTCTTTCCACACATATTTCTTCTGATTGGCCTGGATTACCCCTTGTCATGCCATCAAAGTTCACCTTTACCCACTCTGTATCCAGAGGGATCCATTTAATGTTTTGCCTTTGTATTTCTTTAGGATCAACCCAAGGAAGCACATTAACAGGCTTGAACTTAATCATTGGCCATTAAGCTTGAATGTTATTGCCAAGCCAATTGCAGAGCTGTTTATTCAAACTTGTCATTGAGGCTATTATACTCACTAGTTCTGATATGGACCTTTCTATTCCACTCCACAAGTGTTTTTCATCCTCCTCCCTATCTTGGAATATCCTCCCATTCCTTTCTTTCCACACCTCCCAGATTAAATTTGAAGGGGCAATTTTCCATATGCTCGAGTATACTGACTTATCTCCCTAGCAAACCCAAGCTTGAAACCAACTTAAAAGGCTTACAGTAAGAGGGGTAACCAATTCTAGTTTCTTCAAAAATTTATACCCAATTTTTACCGCATAATTGCCACTTTTAACTCCACACCAAATGATTTGATCTTCTTCACCCATTGAGTTTATTGTTCTGGATTGTAATATTTCCCTATATTTGTTCTCCTCCAATTCGTTTGGCAGTCCCAATTCTGCAAGATCCTTCCACTTCCATTATAGAACCTCGAAGTGATCTTCTTGAACCAAAAAATCCACCACATAATTGCCCCAACACGTATCGGTAACATTCCTAATTTCTTGCCATACTCCATCTGAATTCAGATTTTGGAAACCTTCCCAGGAGTCCTCATAAAATTTGGTTTTCCTATCATTCCCAATCTTTCAAGTGAGATGTTTTATGATCACCTCCCTGCAATCAATCAAAAAATTTCATATACCCGACCTCTAGGTGGGTTCCTAATTATCAAAATTCTTTCTTTGCCCTATCCATCAAGATATTTGTTAACTAGTATTTGAACCCATTTTTTATTTGGGTTCTTATACATATATTTCATACTAACTTAGCGCCCATTGCTTCATTCACTATATTCCACTATATTATCCCAACCCCACTTCTTTCTTTCTATTTACAAATTTTATCCCACACCACAAGTGGGATCTTGTCTTTATCCTAACTACCATTCCAAAAGAATTTCCTCATCCCTTTCTCAATTACCTTATTAATTTTTTTTAGTATTCGACATGACATATAGTATAGGGGAATTACATAGACCACTAATTTTAACATCAAAATTCTACCTACTGATGTTAGCCACTTGCTTTTCTACCCCTCTATTCTACCTAAACAATTTTCAACTAGCTTTCTCCATAAATTCGACCTACATGCTCCCCCAAATAAGGGAATACCTTTAAGAATTTCCCAAGTAACTGAATAACCTAGATACTCAATGTGTTTTCTATGTCTCTTTAGATGTCTACATTGGTATTGAAACAATATATTGATGTTTTAAGCCAATTCACTACCTATCTTGATACTTTGCAATAATTATCAAGCATACTATGAATGATCCTAGCTTCATGAACCGTGGCTTCCCCCAACAATAAAGTATTATCTACAAACTGAGTATGCATTACCACTTCCATTTTTCTCTCAATCCCATCACCTTTACACCTGTGTGACTCTTTATTTCTAGTTATCATTCTTCCCAAAGTCTCTACCAAAATGATAAATAAGAAAGAAGATAGAGGACCTCCCTGACGAATGACCATCAAGGTCGAGAAGAATCCATGCACATTGCCACTAACAAGTATCAATATCATTGGTAATGAGATACAACTTCTTCTCCATTCCAACCATGTTTCACGGAACCCCAATTTTTGCATAACCTTAAGGAGAAATGATCTATTGACATGATCATAAGCCTTTCTAATATCCAATTTGACCAACACTCTACTTGTCTTTGCCTTTCTAATGGATTGGTTCACCTCATGAGCAATAATAATCCCTTCAACAATGGATTTGTTTGGAATGAATCCTCTTTGCTCCTTTGATATAATGTCTGGAAGCACTTTCTTCAACTCGTTAGTCATCACCTTTGTAATAATATTATAGGTAGTGTTACATAGTGAAATCGGGCAAAAAGCATCAAAATATTGCACATCTCTTTCTTTAGAATTAATGCAATGAAGGTGTTATTGATGTCTTTCGACATATATCTTTTCACCGAGGCCTTTTGTATAATCCTAATTGAAAAGAAGATTAATACTTTCTATAATCTTGTATATGTGTATGGATAGTAATCTTGATGAATTGTGCAATGGATATTCTTAAGGAAATAATCTAGATTCATTTGTAGGGGAAGGATATATATATATTCATGATGTAGTAGATGAATAATGGAAGATAGGGGAATTAGGAACAATTGATTTGGTGCTTTAAAATAAACTTAGAAATTTAATGGGGTTGCAAAGACATTTGATAGCTCATAATCTCAATATAGGAATAAAGAACTTGGGTAGAACTTAAATGAAATGGATGTTAATGATTTCATGATGTGGATGTGTTATTGTGATATTGCTAGTAAGTAGTGATGTTAAGATACCCTAGGGAGAAAGTGAATGGATGAATGAAAGATTAGATGTAAACATTGAGATGATAATTGTTATGATGTTATTTTCGTTTGTGTTATGTGTTGTTATGGGTATGGTTATGTTCATGGTGTTATATGCATTCATGTGATGCTAATCTATGATTTCGAGTAATGATAGTTACTATGTTGCAATAGTTAATGTCTAAACAAAATTTATCTCTATTTGTTGGTTAGTTTAGTTATTTTCTCTAGGACCGTATTTTGGCGAGCATTACACATTAAATAATAATTAAGAAAAGGCTTAATGAAAAATGTGTGATAGGCTGAAAATCAAGTCGTAAGAATTATATAAAGTATTTAAGTGAGACTTGGAAAGGGGCACTGAGATAACTCAAGCTAGAAGAAACTAGTTTTCTCAACTATAGGCATTGAACAAGAAGCATATTGGTGTGTCCAACTTGAGGTGTATAGTATACCCAGGATTCTTTTGGCTAGGGATTTTTAGCTAGTAGGAACATATTGTGTTATTACATAGGTCATCTCAAATTTTCCATTGAGGGTTAATACCATTCATTTTTTCTTAGTGTGAGAGTGACATTTACAAGCAATGTGATTTATATAAGTACTAACCTTATTATTATTCAAAGATATTTACAATTATAAATTGGATGGAGTTGATTTAATTAATTGTTTAAAAATATTATTTGATCTCTGTTTATAGCATATTCAAATTGTTTAATGCCAATTTATATGTTAATGATGGTGTTTTGAATGTGGTTAAGTCTAAAGCTAGCTAACATTGATAAATAAGCATTTATTTTTTAATAAATACACTATAATATTTAAGCTTAAATAATAACATCACTAAATCTATTGTCATGTAAAATAAACATTGATAAAAAAAAGAGATCCCATTTTAGATTGAGGAAAACTAGTGTTAGAATTGTCTAATAGTTTTTTGTATTTTAACATGTGATATATGATTGTAGTGACTAGTACTCCATGTTATAAAATAACATAAAAATTATGTCTTTTTATACAAGTCTTTTGTACACAATTTCAAGTTTTTGATGCATACAATTAAAAATAAATAAATAAATCACATAAAATTAAATTGAACTTAGATCACAATAATTTAATTTGAAATTGAATTAAGTTAAAACTAATAAAATAATCTTGAACTAGATCAAGACCACCTAAATAATCTTAAGATTGTTAAAGTTAGTGTTAACCGAAAGAGTTAAAATAATAAAGATAAAATAATATTTTAAAATGACAAGCAAAATTTCAGATATATAGGTTTTTATTTCACTATCCAATGAAATACACTTTTTCACCTCTGAAATATGCTCTTCTTCACGTTTCTCGTGAGTATGAAAAGTAGCTACATTATTTGTGTTCGTATTCAAATATTTTTATTTTTTTCAAATTCGAAAGTGGACATATTTTCATCTTTGTATTCACTTTATTTTAATATAATAAGAAAAGTATTGGTGTCGGTGACCCTCACAAGCTCAAAAGTTTGAATTTTCTTTTAAAATGGACTTTAGCTCCATATCTTAAAATGGACTTTATGTGTTTTCACCCTCAACTTTATCAAATTAAAATGAAATATGGTTGGTCTATTTGAAGTCACAAACTTTCCCAGTGGTCACCTTTAAATTGATAGTATACAAAGATAAATATTATAGTTGTCCAAAGATAAATATCATAGTTATCCTTTAATTTACTTTTTCCTTTTCCTTTTATTATTTTAATATTATTTAAAGATCTACTCGCATGTGTAGCAATATATTTTTAATATATTTTTTTATTATGATTGGATTTTAAGATATAATAATTAAATAATTAATTCTATAGGATAGTTGTAATAATTTAATTAAATAAATATTCTTAAGTACCAATCTAGATTCATAATTTTATATCAAATTATAAAAATAATTTAAATTTAACATAAAATCTTTTAATAATAAAAAATAAAATATTACAAATAAAATAGGTAAGCTTTAAAGAGTATTTATCTTATTAATGTTTTCTCTATTAACTAAAGTAATTGAGAATTTTAACTTGAGAAATTGAGATCACACTTTTTTATGATGTTAGATACCTTCTCTTTCAATTTTCTAGATAAATTAAAAAGTGGTTCCATTATAAAAAGTATAATTTAGTAAAGTTAATTACACACACACACATACTCATACACATACACATACACATACACATACACATACACATACACATACACATACACATACACATAAACATACACATACACATACATGATTATAGGAAGTTGAAAGTGGTCGCGTTTTCTTTGTAATTAGTATAAAACAATTTGAGACAAGAAATTCAAGATAGTCATGCTTAAACTTTATAAATGTGACAAAAACTAGATTAGTTAAATTGACCCTAACACTGGATAATTTAATTTGAATGTGAATTCATTAAAACTACTAATATAATCCTAAACTAGATGAAGACCACCTAAATAGTATTAAAATTGATAAAGTGAGTGGTAATCTAAAGAATTGAAATAAAAAAATAAAATAATATATTAAAGTGACAAGGAAAATTTCAGATGTATAAATACCATAAGTTATTAGACTATACAATCAAATATAATTTTTCACCCTTGGAATATGCTACTATTCAAGTTTATCATGAGTATGAAAAGTAGCTCCATTATTTGTGTTCTTATTTAGATAAATTTTTCTAAGTCGAAAGTTTACATATTTTCATCTTTGTAGTCTACTTTATTGGAATATAATAATAATAAAAATATTTGTGTTGGTGACCCCATATCTTAAAATGGACTTTCTATGTTTTCAATGTAAACTTTTATCAAAATAAAATAAAATATGGTTGGACTATTTGAAGTCATTAACTTTTTGAATTATCACCATTAATTTGACAACCATCCATCATATTTAAACTCAAACTATATAATGATAAATATTATACTTGTCATTAAATTCAATTTTTTAATTTTATTATCTTTATAGTGTTAGTCTTTTCCTTTTCTATAAAATTATCAAAAGGTTGTACTTTAGCTTTAAAGTGTTGGCATTGTGTTGTCGATGATTCCAATAGGCCCATTGTAGTTATTGCAGTTAGCTGGTGTAAGCATTGTATTGTCATTGATGTCCACTGATATAATTGTCATGGATGTCAACCAGCCATATGGTCAATGAAGTTGAGTCACCAGTATGCAAGCTTATGTGGCACTGAAGAAACTGGTGAGTATATAAGTTGGTGTCAACCGATAAGAAAGCAAGGTTGAGAAATTGGAGAAAGTGCAAGCAACCGATATGTAAGATGTCAAACAATAGGACTCCCATCGGTCAAAGATGTTGTCAAAGGATGAAGAGAATACTGGCAAAAAGAATGCTACTACAAGATATTAAGGAAGATATATAATAAGTTTACCAGATCATACATCTGAGTAAAGTTGCGTCTGCTCAAATAGGGAAATCATATGGATGTAATACAGAAAGCAGAATGAGAAACAAAAATCTACTTTCACCGAGTGATTGGCAAGTTAAGTGTAACAATATATCTACTCCCACCAACAAGTGGTATTTTTTAAGTTATCTCCCAACATGCATGGAATGCATCATTACTCTCTAAGATAAGACAAACATAGAAGTTGAAGTTAGGTGATTGAAGGCTTATACTGGATGACCATAGTGGAACTTGAGGATGCCTCAGGTGCGTGAAATCAGAGATATGCTTCATTTCAAAAAGTGAAGGCATGATGTGCTAGCCAGATAGAAGAGGAAGAATAAGTAGAAATAAGAATGTGACTGAAGAAGGATAGGTAAAGGTCTTGCATCTGCAGATATGGAGTTACACCAGGAGGCAAGAGTGTGTTACTTGAATGCAGTTGGAGAGTAGTGTTGCCACATATGCATAACCATTGGATATTGCTGGCTTGGAGTCATCATGGGTGTCACCAATATGAAGGAATAAGTTGTGTCAACCAGTAAATAGGGTTGTCAGTATGCAAGATAGTGTAGAGGTGAAAGGGTCCCATTAGATGAAGATGAGCATTATGTATGGTATGGATTGACAAGGTTGGTGACTGGGCTTATGTGATTCCACCAACAGGATAGTAAAATACAGACATGAAGGTTATCTTGTTAGTGTAAACTAGCAGGGTTAGCAAACTGGTAGGTAAGCACCGATAGTGTATGATGTAGTGGGTGATAGAATCTAAACCGACACAGGTGACTGAGCTGAAGTGGATGCTGACAAAGTGGACACATGGACTCCAAGTGTCAAATGTACAGTATGAACTATGAGTCGGTGAGGTAGTTGGTGAGTAGGTCGACATTAATATCGACCACGCAATTCACGGGATGTGGTGCAAAGGTTTGCGGCTCGATATAGATCGAAAGGAAAAGATCTCCAGTGCAATGTTTGATGAAGGTTGTTCAGTTGCAGATTAGATTTGGTAAAGAAGACCATAGATTCATTTATGGTGATTCATCAAGAAGCCAAGGCGACAAATAGTCCATGTTTGCTAAGTATAGCAAACATGGTTTGGAAGAAAAGAGATATGGTGGTGATGTCTAATTTCTAGTAGGTTGTCGACTGACATACATATTAGATCTGATTTGATATGCCTCATGGTTGGGAGAGAAAACCCTAGCATGCCAAATTTGAAGTAATGTTTTTGCAGGAACATGCACAGATAAATAGGCAAATCAAAGATTGAACATGATGATGTTGCGGGCTGGATAGAAGAGAAAGAGAGTGTGCCAGTTCCTCATGCAGTCAGAGTGCATGGAAGTGCAACCGTTGAAATTTTTTAAGAGAGGTTTAACCGGTGAGGTCAAGGTCACCTGTGAACTGTCAAAAGTATGAAAATGGTATGAATAGGAAGCATGTGTACCAGTAAAAAGGCAGTAGAGAAGAAGGTAGCATAGAGTGAAATGGTGTGAAGTGAGTGGTTGAGGGGATTCAGCAAGCTAAATAAAAATGGAGGGTTAAATCGGTAAGTGGAGTAACTGGTAGCAGGTGTATAGTCTCATAATTGATCATATCGGCAAAGTCAGAACTGGTGAGGTAGTAGCAGCAGTGTGGAGAGGAGAAAAGAGAGAGAGGGTAAGAGAAAGTCAAACATGGAAGAAGTAGAGTGATAGGAAGTGGGCTTAACAGGTAAGAGAGAAGTGAAGAGTAAACTAAAAGAAAGAAGAGATTACAATGGTTACAAAACTCATTTGTAATCAGGTTATTACTTTTGTAGTGATTTGATAATGTTCATTATAGATCAGTAAGTTGGTGCTCATTGCAGGGGTTGGTTCTCCTTTGGGTTGGTGCTCATAAATAGTCAGGGGTTGGTCCTCCTTGGGTTGGTGCTCCTTGGGTTGGTGTCCTAAATATTGTAATAGTTTTTTTTTATTGTGAGGATAGATTGGAGCAGTAAACTCCAATAAAATTTCTCACTGAGGTTTTTCCCTTTTGGGTTTTCCTTGTATAAACTAGTGTTATGTGATGTGCCTTTATGTGGTTGCATTTTGATATTTTTCCCTTATCTCACTGGTAGGTTTACTTAATGGTTGAATTGCTAACCGATACTCACATTGAGATTAAAAGGCTAAAGATTAGAAATCATTGATTCACCTCCTCCCCCTCTTAGTGGCATCTTGTGTCCAACAATTGGTATCAGAGTCTAGGTTCCTAGTTAGATAAGATTTCTCTAGCTTGGATAGATTCTGGTAAGGTGACACAATGGTTAGATTTGAGACAATCCCAGCTCCTTTGTTTGATGGCTCAAACTATTCTATTTGGAGTTGTAGAATGGAAGTCTACCTGTCCTCCTTACAGTATGATGTTTGGATTTTAGTGGCTAATGGTCTCTCTAGACCTATTAGTCCTCCCACCAGTCCGAAAGTAGAAAGAAGATCTATGTGTAATGTTGAAGCTATGAAGGCCATACTTAGTGGACATACTGGTGATGTTTCTTCAAAGGTGCACAAGTGCAAATCTGTGAAGAGATTCTGGGATAGACTAAAGAAGCTCCATGAAAATGAGTACAACTGTTGGATCAGTTTATGGAAGCAAGAAGAAAAATGAAGTAGACACATGTGCAGATGATAAAGGTAGATTTGTCAGTTGTTACGGTGATGTTGAAGGATAAACTCATCTCTTCATGGCACAAGAAACTCAAATTGAGGTACACACCTCAAAAAGTGATAGCTCAGATTAATCCTATCGACAAGATGTGTTTGGCAGTGATGGGGAATATGAAGAAGATAATGAAGCTCGGTTTGATCTTGAAAGTGAACTAGTAAGTGCCCTAAAAGAGCTAACAAATGTTAGAAATGAGTTTGAGAATTACAAAAAATTAGTTCATGAAGAATGCAACCAGTTGAGGACATGTCTTAAAGAGTCAAATAAAAATATTTGCATATTGACAACTCAATTGGAAGAGGCAAAAGGAATGAATGATGAATTGAGATCAATCTTTGATGTGAAGAAGAGAATATGTGAGGAGTTGGAGCTAGAAGTAGAGATTAAAGATAAAGAGTGCCAGAAGTTAAAAGGAGAAATGGAGAATCTTTGGAAGGACCTTGAGAAATGCCAAGATGAACTCAAGGTGAGGATCCAGTATGATGGAAACACTAAAGCCTTGGATAAAATGTTGAGTAAACAAAAACACTCCAAGGATACAAGAGGATTAGGATTTGATGTTCGTGAGTGCTCCACAAGCAAGGATGTCTCAAACAAAGACATTCACTGTCTCCTCAAGTGGAAAGGACAAGGGTCAGACCTTCACAATCAGAAGTGCTCAAAGGAACAAGGTTGACCTAAGTACAACTAGTGAGGACATGAGGCTAAAGATGAAGACCAGTACAACAAGAAGAAATAATGTTGATCCAAAAGAAAAAGGAAAGCTGAGAGAAAATAGGTTCACCAGAAACAAGAATACAAGAAGGCAACCTAAAAGATCTCCTACCACTAGAAGACAAAGAAATAATGCTACCCACAAGAAAAAGAAAGTGTGGGAAAAGAAGGGATTGGATGAAAGGACTGCAATGGCTAGACAACTCAAGTCAAGTCCCTTGAGAAGCAGAAGAAGAGAAGCCAAACCAAAAATATCACCTCATGTTTGGCATAATAAATTTATAAGTAATAAGCCTCCATTCTTTGGTTACTGCTTTTCTTGTAAAGGATATGGCCATAGGGCAGAAGAATGTAAAATGAGGTCTAGGAATAGAAAAAGTGTTCTTCCTAGGAATAGAAATTTCATTTGTAAAATATGTAATGCATATGGGTATAAGACATCAAAATGTAGAAACCTGCACATAATCTCTCTCGGTTATGCTAACAAGAGTCCATTCCAAGAAAAGAAAATGTTATATATTATCATTGTTTGGACTTGGCCATAGAAGTCTCATGAATACTAAGAGGGGGGGTGAATTAGTATGACAAAAAATACTATAAGAAAACTCTCAAACAATTTAGCAGATAACTGGTGCAGTAGATTCACTAATAAACTGGTTAAGATAAATGTAAACCAAATAGAAAACAAAGCATTCACCTACAAAAGCACATTCACCATAACACAAGATATTTGATGTAGAAACCCAAATGGGAAAAACCACGGTTAGCAGAAACTCACAAGTAACTATCTGCAGAATAGTAACCAGATCGGTTAAGGTCAGACCGGTTAAGGTCATACAATGTTCTTCACTAGAACAGATCCTATTGGGAATCTAGATCTCTGTTAGGAGATAAGTCCTGTTAAAGACTACCCATTAGAGGATTTAAGATCCACAGTTGTGAACCACCTTGTTAGAGGATTTACAAAGGCTTTGCTAAGCTTACCCAATTAAGGGCTTTATAATTGTCAAATATGTGAGTAATCGCCAAGTGAATGATCTATATAATAGCATAGTATGCTTAATTAGATCCTTGACAGCTCTTTGTTATTGCATTTCAGCATTACTTTAGTCTTCTATATCTGCACACTCTATCTCTTCACACAAACCTAACCTTCTCTTCAATGATCACACATAATAACCTTCCCTTTTCTGTATCACATACAAAGGAATCTGATTTTATGTTGGTCCAATAAGATTAGACTACAACTTCCTAGGTATAGTGCATCTAGACACATTTGGTAACACGACACAAAAAAACCACCAGAGTGTCAGTGGATTATAAATCATTACAAATTACAATAATATCAGTTGGTAACTCATCATAGATATGTATCATTTAATACGGTAATATATCGATTACCGGTTGTCAAAAAAATGAAGACTGGAAGATCATAATGTTTCGATCAAAAATTGACTACCTCTTGGGTCCTTCGTTTCGCTTGAGATCCTCATACCGCTTGGGGTCTTCATACCACTTGGAGTCTTCAGTCAATCTGTGACCGATAAACCATCTTTTGCAAAATATCGATAGTCTAAAGACTACATATTCAATGACATACAATACTGGTCGGAATAACTACCTATTGAGCATAACTAATACATCAAGTAAGTGTCTGTCCATCAATGACAATCAAACCATCATCAAAATACTAACAATCTCCCCCTTTGGCATTAATGGCAACACTAAGGAAAATTTTGACATCTACGTGCTTTACAAAAACAATGATGCCATAATCAAAATTACTCCCCCTAAGCATATATACTCCTCCCTTTGCAAAAATTACAAGTAAGTCCATAAAATGGTAACATTCACCAAAATTTTAATGTACACTACTCCCCCTTTGCCAACAATGACAAATTAATGCAAAGTATCCCTTTTATAAAATAAAATAGAGTAGATGTTCATGATAGTAAGGAATGCAATTACTCAAAAATAGATAAAAAGTTCTGCACAAAAGTCTTCATGTCCGATGTCCATGACTCAAGTAGCAAGGTAGAAATATCACTTCCAGTCTTCATCTTGAATGCCAATTCTTCCATTGCATCGATGGTACTTGTCTCTTGAGTTACCATGATAGCTTCCAAGTTGAGAAAACATCTCTGAAGAACCTTCAATTTTGGCAATAGGAGCAGTTGAAGCTCTTGCAGATCTTGAGTCTGGTTGTTGATTTCTAAGTCCATCTTGGTAGTCTGATGCTGAAAATGATGAACAATTTGTCCATAGATAGTGAATAAATCATAGGGCATCTTGAAGTTGTAGATGTATTCCTGTAACTCCGATTGGAATTGAGCTTTCTATTTGAGCACATCTTCACAAAACAGATGGGGTTCGCAGATTTTACTCAAAAGTAATTTACCCTCACCCATAGCAACACTGATATCATCCTTCTGCTTTAGTAGTTGTGTCCTCAGTTCATTCATTTTCTTGACTAAGGCAATATGAGTGCCTTTTCATGGTTCCTTTTTGTGGTTGCTTGAGAAACATCCTGCAAACATTGTACCTGGTCCTTCAGTATGGTACAAAGAATTTTGAGCTTGGATAGAGAGGAGTTGGTATTGGAGAGGTTAGGGGTAAGTGCAAGAAGATGAGTCCACTTTTTGGCCAAAAAGTGGAAGTGTTTTCCCTGATTTTTAGATTTTGTCTCATTTGAGCTTAAATTTTGAAACACTTAGAGATTGAATCTTGGAAAAAGTCAATAATATAAAAGATAGCCCTCTGAGTGTACTTTCCAAATATGTAATTTATTTTAATACTCACATAATAAAAAATAACTTTTTGAATGGAGTTTTGAAAACTATGTTTTAAAAATGCTTGTTTCAGGACCATACCATGCATGTGTACGACCCACACTTTTTGACACAATTAAAATTATTTTCTCAAACCATTTTGGGAAATGGTTTGTAACACACTAAAAATTAATGAGCATATTTTTCTGTATTTTTTTTTCTAATATTTTTTTTTAAATTAATTTTTTAATGGCCATAATTATCTTTTTAAAAATTTGACGTGTATGACCCACATAATTTGATGTAAACTTAACATTTTTTTATTTTTATTTCTTTTAAATACAAAATAATTTTGTGTAGATTGATGACATATAAATTTTTTTCCAAAATTCTTTAAAATAAAAAAGTTTTTAAATTAACAAAATTAGTTAATATTTCAAATATATGGATCTGATTTAGTATAAATTAAATGAAAAATAGTTAGAATAATCAATTTTTAAATAAATTTACATATTTAGAATCTAGATAGTATAATCTGAAATGGGTTTTAATTTCGTATAAAAATTCTCTGATTAGAGGCACGTAAACTATTTCTGGAGTTCATATTTGTGCTTTCATTCATGGAGATTTGAATTTGCAGGTCCATGTCTCAGGTGTGGCCATCCCAGGCCTATCCCAAGCCTAATCCTGAGCCAAATGGTGGGTTGTGGAATCAACTTCCACAAAACGGGCCCCCATTTTCAAACAATGGTGGCCTGTGGAAAAAAAGGGAAAAATGCGATTTAGAAACGGGGGCTCGTTTTAAAAAATGGGCCCCCATTTTGTTTAAAAGTGGGCCCCCATTTTAGAACAAAACGGGGGCCCATTTTTGTTTCTTCGGACCCCCGTTACCTTTTGGCTCGGGAGCCTGAGCATAAACGGGCCCTCGTTTTCAGAGCCAAAGCATAAACGGGCCCCCGTTTTCCGAGCCAAAGCATAAACGGGCCCCCATTTTTTGGAAACGGGCCCCCATTTATAAGAGCACGTTTCCAATGCATGGACTTCCATGAATTTGTGACTCATTACCTTGAACTTGCCCTCTTACAGTCTCTCCTATGCAAGTTTAATGCTTTGTAGCAGCTCAAACTCATCTACTGATTGAGTCAAACATGCAAGAGTTAGATCAATAAGATTGGTGGAATCAACCTGCATGGTTTGATCATCGGTTGCCTTAGGAGTCTGCCCTCCTTCTTTGGCCTTGATCTCCACTTGTTTTCTCTTCTCTACTTCTTTCTCCTCTTCCACTCTTTTCTTTTCTTCTTCTTTCTTCTTCTCTGACTCTTTCTTTTTCTCCTCTTCTTGTTTCTTTTCCACTTGTTTCTTCTTCTTATCCTCTTCCTGCTTTTTCTTCTCTTCCTCCTTCTTCCTTTCTTATTCCTTCCTCTTTTCTTCTTCTTTTCTCTTATCTTCTTCTTTCCTCTTATCTTCTTCTTTCCTCTTCTCTTCTTGTTTCCTCTTTGCTTCTTCTTGCCTTGCTTTTTCTTCTTGTTCTTTCTCTGCTTTCTCTTTTTCTTGTTTCTCTTTCTCAGCTTTTTCTTTGTCTAGAATGACATCCTCGTTATCTAATGCATCAACATCAATAGGGTCATTTTGTTCTGTCACTCTTTCACCTTGATTGTCAAATACCTCATCCGGTTTGACTGAGGATAGGTCAGGTGCTTGATCAGCTTGCCTAGTGGCTTCAGATACTTGGTGCATTTTGCCAGCAACTTTAACCTATATATGTGTATCTTTTTCTACTTCAGAGGTTTTACCTTCTAGTAACCTGAGTCGCCTTCTTCTCATAAAGAAAATGCCTTTGTACTTATCAATAATTTCAAATAACTCAGAATTTGAAAGAAGGTACTGTGCAAAAATTTTCTCCCTGATCTCTTGTTCTCTTTCAATGGCAATGCACAATTTATTATCCAAAGAATCATACAAAGAATTTGGAGCAACAAATTAAATCTCAGAAGGTGACTAATCATTAATACATAAATATTTAATGACCTCCTGTTCTACATCCCCTTTCTCAATATCTATAAAGTCATCAAGAACTTTCCTCCTAATATTCTTTATTGTCCTCTAACAATGTGTAATTGGTTTATAAGAAGTAATATCTATATTCACCAGTGCAGAAGTTGCTGGTACATTACCAGTAGACTTCGGCTTTTTGCTTGATTGCCTTGACTTCTTTATTTCAATCTCTGTTGCAGTGTCTTTTGACTCTAGTGAGTGAGTCCTAGATTTCTACTTCCTCTCGAATACTTTTGTCAGAATAATCTCAGGTTTCATTTTGGCCGGTGACCTCTTGGTTACTTTTGGACTGGCAGATGTAACTGGTGCTGATACCGATGGTATTTCTTTGCTCTTTTTCTACTTTGGTTCTTCAATCAATGTGACCCTCTCCAAGTAGGTACCGGTTCTTTTCTTCTTTGTATCTAGTGGTGAGGCAAGTAGGGTAGAGGCATACCCGATAAATATGTCATTCACCACTTCATACCCCATAGGGTCAACTACTTCCTTTCTAGGTTCCATCGCTTGCATTATGCAATGATCTATCCTTATTGTGAAGCAGATGTCATATTCATACTTCTTCACTAAATCACCAGATATCCTTATTCTTTGGTTCATCTTTAGTTTGAATTCATCAAAATACTTATTTAGAACCTCAGGATATGTAGTTCCCATTGCTTGTAGACTCTCCTTAATCTGACTAGAAACCAGTAGGTCAATAGACCATTGAACATCATTGACTTCAGGGAAATAACCTTGAAAATAGAAGAATAGACTGACCAGAAGATGGCCAAACTTGAACCTCAGTGATTTGTCCTATTTGATGGACTTTAGATTGTCCAACAATTGCTTCCGTAAATAGGTACATAGGTCATATTCAGTATCTTCCTTAATCATCCTGTAAGAAGCATTTACCGCAGTAGTAGGGACAAAATTCATTCTGCTGGCATAAAATATCATGTAACCAATCACCATGCAAGCATATCTCACCAAATCATCATTAATGGTGTTGACAGTCATTGCTCGTTGGTCAATCACAAAACTGCTGAGCTCTTTCATTTTAGTTTTGGTGACCTTCCGTAGAATTGGTATTTCTCCAACATTGTAGAATCTGGTGATGACAAGAATCACTTTTGGTGTGATGTCATGGGTCCGCTCAAGGTACATATTGTCACCATGAACTCTACTGAGGATAATGCAAATATGTTCTTCTAAGAATTCTTCTAGAAAGTATACCGCATTGTGCAGTTTCATCTACTCAAGGATGCTATCCTCTGGTTTAATCTTCTTGTCATCTCCATAGAAGAAACTTAGCTGGGAATGAATTACTAGGGATCCTAGGTCTTCCAACTTACAGCCTATATACCGTGAAATATCTCCCTCAATAATAACTCCAGCGGGAATTTGAGATAGGGCATTGTATCTCATTTTCTTCTGAAGAAACTCAAGTGTATCTACGGGTGGACTAGAACTAGAGTGCAATGCAAAATCCATAACCAAATGATAAGAATAAATTTTGAAAAATACCTTCACAATCTGAAATTTAGGTTTTGCCAATATCATGCACAATACACCACTTCGGTCACTAGTTCACCACTTAGTGTTCTTCATTGATTGCTTGAAAATGATTGCAAGATTTCACATCTTCAAATGCTAAACAAATCACTCTGGTTGCTCTTCTCTTGAAAATTATTCTTCCAAAAATAGATAAGTAAAAATGACAACAAAATTCCCTTTTAAACACTCTCTCACCTACCATAATAAATGCATCACTGCTAGGGTACAAACCTTAATCTTGCCTTGTACCGCTTCAGATCTTATGTTGATTGATAGGTAACATATACCAATAAAGTTCTTTACTGATATAAACTAGGGGATCAAAATATTTCACCGATATGTTCCCCCTAAGCTTTTCTGAAGCTTAGTTTGTCGGTTCAAATACTTCCACACTAGGTGTAGAAATAGGTTCATCCTGTGACTCTTCTTCTGATTTCTTTTTCCAAGTTTTATTCATTTCCATTTGAACGGTTTCAACATCAATCTTCCCTTCTGGCATGATCGGTATATCACCCGATAGGTTCTTTCTCATTCTGCAAGTTCTGGTAGTGTGTCTCGGTTTGTTGCAATGATAGCATACCACTCCAGGTGTTCTCCATGGTCCGTCATTCATAGTTCCATTCTTCCTTTTGCATGTTGCAATAGTGTGACCACTACCATGATAGATCAAACAAGTTTCTCTCCAACTAGTTGCCGCTTGATAACCGACTGACCGATGGTCATAGGTATTGTACCAGTTGGGATTCCGGCTCACAGAAATTTCTAGGATTACTCCTTGATTCTTTGGAGGATATATCCTAGTGTTGTGCAAAACTGACCTACATTCAAATGCTCTATGCCCAAACTTGTTGCATGCATAATAGTTTCCATTGAATCTATTGGATCTAGGCACATTGTTTTGAAAATAAGGAAAATTATTGTAGGCCTTGCTTCTACACACATTGGTAGTATGTCCCTCTTGGAGATAATTAAAGCAAACAGGTTTAAATTTTTTCTTACCTTTACCCTTGGATGTCAGTTGCTTCTTTGATGCTTCAGCTTTTGTTCCAAAGGTCTCACCTTTCTCATACCCAGAGAAACCAAGTCCAGTGGTATCCTTTGCTAGCTTTGCAAATTCTAGCATTTGCTCTAGCTGAGCAGTACTCTGATTGAATTTGGCAAGTATCTCCTTTGACTCACTAAGTTCCTTGGAAATAGTAGCATTGGATTCCATCAAGGTTGCATTCTTAGAAATATCAATGTTTACTTCACCTTGCATTTCTTCTTTTTCCACTTTACTCTCTTGGAGATGAGCAGTAAGGGTACTGATTTCTTGCTTCAGCTTGGAGATCTCATGATCTTTGTCTTTTACCAGATCTTCAGCTATCCTTCTATTCTCAAGCTCCTGACACATTTTGATAGTCAATCCTTCCAACTCCCTTCTCAGGTTGGCTTTAGATTCATTCAATTTTTCAAATTCTTCAACTAGGGCATCAATGTCTGCTTCATCAGAAGAGCTATTTTCAGTAATTTCCATCAGTTTCTCAACATGCTCTCTTCTCTTGGCCAAAGAGGCTTTATACTTGACTTTGAGTTCATCATAGGCTCTCTCAATCTGAGTGAGATGATGAGTAAGTTCCCTCACACTGTATTCCCCCATATCTCCTTCCAAGTGGTTAGACTTATAGAAAGGTTGGCTCTGATACCAATTGATGAATACCTAGAGGTGGTGGTGAATTAGAATGCCAAAAAATACTATAAACAAACTCTTAAACAGTTTAGCAGATAACCGGTGCAGCAGATTCACTAATAAACCGGTTAAGATAAATGCAAACCAAATAACAAACAATGGATTCATCCACAAAAGCACAATCACCATAACACAAGATATTTGAGATGGAAACCCAAATGGGAAAAATCACGGTGAGCAGAAACTCACAAGTAACTATCTATAGAATAGTAACCAGACCGGTTAAGGTCATACAATGTTCTTCACTAGAACAGATCCTATTAGGAATCTAGATCTCTGTTAGGAGATAAGTCTTGTTAAAGACTACCCGTTAGAGGATTTAAGATCCACAATTGTGAACCACCTTATTAGAGGATTTACAAAGGCTTTGCTGAGCCTACCCGGTTAAGGGCTTTAGACTTGTCGAAGATGTGAGTAATCAACAAGTGAATGATCTAGATAATAGCACGTGATGCTTAATTAGATCCTTGAAATCTCCTTGTTAATGTATTTCAGCATTACATCAGTCTTCTATATCTGCACACTCTATCTCTTCACATAGACCTAACCTTCCCTTTAATGATCACACATAATAACCTTCCCTTTTCTGTGTCACATACAAAACCTAGACATGATGTCCTTATAAACGAATCTGATTTCATGTCGGTCCAATAAGATTAGACTACAAGTTCCTAGGTATAGTGCATCTAGACACATTTGCTAACATGGCACAAAAACACTGCCAAAGTGTCAGTGGATGATAACTCATCACACATTACAATAACACTAGTTGGTAATTCATCACAGATATGTATCGATTAATACAATATACCGATTACCGGTTGTTAGAAAAATGAAGACTGGAAGATCATAGTGTTCCGACCAAAAATTGACTACAGCTCAAGTCCTTCGTTCCACTTGAGATCCTCGTACCACTTGGGGTCTTCATACCGCTTGGGGTGTTCAGTCAATCTATGACCTATAAACCATCTTCTGCAAAATACCTATAGTCTAAAAACTACACATTCAATGATATACATTACCAGTTGGAACAACTAAAGGTTGAGCTTAACTCATACATCAAGTAAGTGTGTGTCCATCAATGACAATCAAAACATCATCAAAATACCAACAAAGTCATGAATGTAGGAAGAAGAAATTTCAGACATATGGCAACCAATGTAACAATCATGCTCAACATGGAAGAGGTTATAGAAAACATGAGAATCAAAGACCTACTTGGAACAAAAGGATAAATGTTTCTACAACATCAAGAAGTCTATTGAAACCAGTAATTAGTTATAATGACATTGTTTGGAGAATAAAATCAAACCAGTTTGATAGAAGGTCATCCAATCATCCAGTTGGCTTGAGCAAAGTATGCTTCTACAACAATGTTTTTTGTCATGCTACAAAGCCATGTAGAGAAAATTCAAATCAATAGAAGAAGACAAGACCTTCTCCCAAGACTGCAAATGTGAAAAGGAGTGAGACCAAGAAGGTATGGAGGAAGAAGGAAGAAAACACAACTATGGGCATATACTATGCATTCAATGCATAGGTGATATCTCCTAAGGCCTAAAGGAGATGCAAAACTCAGGGGGAGTTGCACATTGATCACATCATTCACCCCCAAAACTGAAAAAAGGCAATTGTAAGGATAGGCTACTCCAGTATAAAGAAAAGATGAAGTTAGTGCCTTGGCTATACATCCACAGAGGTGAAATGGTTTACTACTACAAGTGCAAATGGATGGTTTAAATTGTGGAATAGTTGTAGTGGCATTTGATAGGTAAATGAAGGCTATTAGATAAAGTGTTCCAATAAAGATATTGGAACAACAAATTAAACTGGTATGTGCAGTATGCTACTAGTATGAATGTTAGCCAGTACTACAGATTATATGAATCAATGTATTCTGGTAACATTGCAGTGGTCCTGGGATGGAAACAAAGGAAATTGATAAGGAATGCAACGAAATGGAGATGAATGACTCCAATGTTGAAGACAACTAGAACGATGAGGAGCTGGGTAATGAGGAAGAAAGTGGTGATAATGAGCCTGGTAATGAAAGCCCTATCCTCAGTGATTGCCCTGGTAAGGATAACAACCATCCTATAAAGGGTTAGGATTTCAAGGATAATGAGGAAACTGATGTGAATTCTGAGAAGGACTTGACTAAGGACAGGGTTAGTGAGGATAAGGAAAGTGCGGATAAAGGGTTAGTGTTGGATAACCTCAAGAAACTCACTGAGGTGAGAATGGATTATGACAGGTGGACCTATGGGCTCCTGAAGAACCTGGAAAAAAAAGGGGAAAAACACGAATGAGAAGAGGGAGGATGACAACAAAGATCAGATAAAATGGAAACAGAATATGGAGGATAAGGTTAAATTGTTGGAAGGAGGGAGAGAGGTGATGAAAAATATGATGGGTGTTATCCTGAGTATCCTATCAGCTGTCACTAAAAACTTGGAGGATATTGCTAAGGTCTTTGATCATACCAACTCTCCTAAACCAGTAGTGGAACTTGACTTGGATGAAGAGACTATCCAGACTGGTAGCGGTGAAGCTACTCTGGTTGGTGGTGCTGCGAAGAGGACCGGGGCTAGTGTCAAGAAAGTTATGGCTACTTCTGCAAAGGATCTCCCTAATCTCAGGGATAACATCAAAGAGATGCATGAAATTAGCAACACCCTGGCGAATGCCTTGGAAAAAATCAACTAGTTTCTCTCTTGGAGTCTGGCTAGCTTGCTGGCTTTGTGGGGCTTTTTCTTGTTTTCTTTGGTTTTTTGCTAGCTTTTTGATGGTCTATTTCTTTTTGTATCTCTTTGATTTTGTTGTTTAAGTTCTGCTTGTAAAGGGTTTTGGGGCCCCTTCAAAACCTGCTTTTATCTTAATAAAAAACATTGTAGTGGTCCTTGTGGGTTAGACAGATGAAAATTTATCCTAGGTGACATTGGAGGAGTCCTAAAGGAAAATGTGTTGGACTGGTGGTAAACTTCATGAGCATGCAATCTATATGAGTCAACCAGTTGGACAAGTGACATAAAGTTTGTTGAACACAATGTACCACTGAGAGGGGGGGTGAATTAGTGGTTCCTAAAGTCTTTTCCCTTTTTTATTTAAACAACTTTATAATACCAGTTATTATCCTAAGCACTAAATAGTCAAACCAATAAGACAAAAGCGGATTCAAAAGGAGACAAACACACAAATGCAACTCACAACACCAGATATATGAGGAAAACCCAATATGGGAAAGACCTTTCTAAGAAATGTTGTTGGAGTCTATTGTTCTAATCCAACCTCACAAGTGAAACAATTAATTACAAAGATTTAGGGCACCAACCCCTATTGATTTAGGGCACCAACCCAAGGAGCACCGGCCCATGCACCAAGCCCAACTTGGTGATGTATATTGAAATATAATTTTGATACAGTTATAGCTTCTGGTTGCAAATGAGTTCTGCAACACTTGATCAAATGGATTTTTTCCAGTTAACAGTCTTCTCTTCTTCACTAGATCTCACACTATTAGATATGAGATTACTATTTCTCATACTTGGCTATTATTCCTTCATTCTTAACCACACAACACACTATGTCACACTTGGATTCCTTCTTCTTTGATTACACCTCACTAGTTACCTCAAATATCAGACTTTCAATAGTTTACCAGTTCTTTATCTATCAGTTAAACCCTCTCACCAGTTTTCTCATTGACTCACTCAACAAATTTCTTAGAATAAATTATAAGGAAGATGATCCTTCTCTTTTCTCAAGCTCTCTTCACTCTCCTTCTTATCATCAAGCATCATTCATTTCTGCCTCAAGATCACATATTTATAATCTTGGATTCCTGCCAAAAACCACATTCAAACAATGTCATGTTAGGTTTTGCCTTCTCCAACTTGATCCAAATTAGATTTAATTTGATCTACTATTCCAGCGATATGATCTTCATGACATTGATCAACACCAGCAAAGCTTCACATTCCAATGTGCATTTACTAAATCTAGAGGTCTGCACAATGTTTTTCTACTTTTCTCTGTCATATACCATTAAAGACTTTGTTGTTTCCTTCAGCAAATGGGTATGAAGATAAAATATTCTTGTAGGATCAGTTCGGTCATTTGCCACTTGCCTTCCTCAAGCCACAATCCTTTGACATCCACCATGACTTGCGAGTTCTTTTTAAAAGTTGACCTTCTTGCTGACTTGTTATGTCAATGCACACTCCACCGACTTGTGCAATATCACCACCTGACATCCAGCTTCCATGCTTGTCGAGATCTACCTCTACTTGGATTTCTATGTCCGTTTGACATTCTTTGTTGACCAAGGTTGACTATTGACTCAGTTCGCCTTACTAGTATGACCAACAAACATCCTTTGTACCATCAGCACATCTGCTTGATAGTTCATTTTGCCTTCCAGTAAGTCTTCATGCCATCCTCTTTGTTTTGCTCACCAGTTGTTGTTGTGAATTCAAACAACCAACCTTCATCTCGATTTGTGCCTCACTGGTAAGCCTTCTTTACCAGAAAATGACACAATTCATGTGTATTGGTAGCCTTCCTTCTATCTTCTCACTCAAATGTGCATTGCCATCATATGTCTTTCTCTTCTTATACTGATCACCACTTCTTACCTACCGGTGACCTTGCCAAACTAGTTGACATCAATGACAGCTTAATGCCAATAATGCCAACAATCTCTCCCTTTGCCTTTGATGTCAACTTACTGCAAGACATCATACTGTGTAGATTTCTCCCCCTTTGACATAATGACAAAGAGTGTTGTACACTCCCCCTTTGATCCATACCTGACTCTCCCTTAGGCTGCTACTAGTAATTGTAGCTAGTACCAAGATGTGGTTCAAGAATTATAGATGTTTCTATGAACTCCCCTTGAACCATATAAATCCTTCCTTTCTCAAGTGCATAAGACAGGTGACACAACTCCCAACTTGTGTCTTAGGTACTCAAAAGTGCTTACCGATAATGGTTTGGTGAAAATTTCTGCTACTTATTCTCCAGTAGGGACATAGTCCATCATTACTTCTAGTTCTTCAACCTTCTCTCTAAGGAAATGATACTTGATGGCTATATGCTTTGTCTTCGAATGCATCACTACATTCTTTGAAATGTTGATGGCACTGGAATTATCACACTGGATGAGAATAGGATCATTAATGCCCACTTGTATGTCTTTGAGAGTTTGCTTCATCCAAAGTACCTGAGAGCAGCATGTAGCAGCAACAATGTATTCTGCTTTAGCAGTTGATAGGGAGACTGAATCCTACTTCTTTCTATTCCCTGAGACCAACCGGTCACCTAGGAAGAATGCACCACCACTTGTGATCTTCAGATCATCAATGCAACTGTTACCTTGTCATTCGTCCCTCATAACATGACTAAGTTGCCTTGCAAAATTTTATTTGAGTCTTTATCTTGTGAAAAATTCCTTGGTTCAATCCTTAATCCGCTTGTAAATCATCTCTTAATATGTAGCGTTAAGTTTCAATGGTCTATTTGAACCTCATGAACCCCTTCAACCATCTTGAAAAGAGTTCATAATGTTCATTTAGGTACCGCAGGTTCTAAGTTGTGTCTAAAATATTTTCAGGATAATGTTCACTCAAGTGTTTTGCAACAGTTCTATTTCATAGTCGTGGATGATGTTTCATATCCTCTTTCTCCAGATTGTAAACCATTTGAACCTAGTTCAAACAGTTCAGTGATGTTCAACATGTTCAATAAAGTTCAAAAGGCCAGTGGCAATTAACAAAGTTAATCTTTTCAAAGTAAATTTCCTTCGCACAGCGTATGCTTTGAACTACCTGAACCCTCATGAAGTCAGTTCAAATTATTCATGCATGTTCAAATAAGGTGGGTCCCATGGACTAAATGACATGATGGTGCATTTATTGCTAACTATGATGAAGATTGAACCATATCTTGGGTGATGTCAACTAGCCAATTTTTGAAGGTATGTAATCATTTTTGGGAATTGGCGGTTACCCTGAAAGCGCCGCCATGCATTCAATACACACGCATGATGTCAAATCCCAATGCTCAGCACATTTGAGTTGACAGCCAAAATTAATGCACTAAATGAGCTTTTGTCACTTGATTTGCTATAAGGTATGAAATGATTAATTTTTTAAACTTGTTCTTCATTGTTGGGGAGTGTTTGATATATGGTTTTTCTACTGGTAATCATTCGATTCGTTTCAACTGTGAAGGTGAGTTTTGATTCCTATCTTCTCTAGTGATTTTTAGCTATTATTCTCTCTTGTAATAAAAATTCCTAGGAGAAATAAGGGTTGTTGTTTATGAATTATGAAGTCCACTCTACACCTTTTCAAAAATATTTTCAGTCTTGCTTGCATAGAACCCATTGTCAGTGACACAGACCTGAAAGGAGAGAATTTGGAGGTCTTGAAGGAAAGGGTGTTTAAAGGAATTGATGGTTCTATTTGTTACTAATTACTAAGTTGCCATTAGTTTTATGTCCAAAGTCATTCTATATACTCTATTCGGTTATTACTACCGAAACATTTAGTCGGTAAGAACAGAGCAGTCAGTTATAGAAGAAAGTAGTCACAAAGCTTAGTATACACTGAGTTGTCTATCGAGTAACACTCTATGTCTACCAAGCAGCAAAAATGATAGACCGAGTGAACACACACCGAGTGAAACGTGTTACCAGATTCATTGAACCTAGACACATATGGTAAATGTGTTACAAGATCAAGGAACAGGGAATCATTATCACTTAGTAAATTGCACCTTAGAGATTTTGTATGATCTTGAGGTCATCTATCCAATCAAATATTTTCTATGGTTATTCATTTGATGAATCATGTTTGTAAGATCGAAGCATGAATAGATCACTGACATAAGAGATCTATTTATACAACATGAATTTAGAGAAGGTGAAGGAAGCAAGACATGTGAAATAGATAAGGAAGCACTGAGTATTGTGACTATTAGAGACACAGAGGTCACCGAGAAGGATTTCAGAGAACAGTCAAGGAACAGAGTAAATAGAAGGGTTTACTGAGTTAACCTATGGATTACTAAGGTATGCTATAAGCAAGGGAATCTCATTTTGAGCACATAGAATCTTCTATAACATTCCAGATGTGAAGTTGTAGATATTTTGTAAGATTTTATTGTAATATTTTGAGTTGTAAGAAAAACCTTTAACAAGGTAAAAGACTCTAACAAAGTCTATAAATTGTAAAGCCTTTAACCAAGTGCATCTTTTAGAATAAGTGTTGTAAAATCCTTTAAAAAGGTAGATCTAACGATCTTGATACTCCTAACAAGGTAAGCTATTAGAAATAGCTAAACATGTAGCTCTAACCAAGCAACCTTTATTATTGTAGTAGTGAAGTTGTGGGTGCCATCCCCACCATAGTTTTTCTCTCTAACCAAGAGTTTCTACATAACCAAAATATATGGGTTATGGAGTGAATCATGTATGATTGTTATTTATTTTTTTTAGCATTATATTATGTTACAATAGTTTTTGGTTTATGCATAACAGTAAAGTTATTGTTGAAGAAAATATTTGAAGTACAGATTCACCCTTCCCCTCTCAGTACATTAGCTTTCCATATTGGGCCTAACAATTGGTATCAGAGCTTGAATCTTGGAAAAGGGTTTAATTGCCTAAAGAGAAAGATCTTATCAATGGAAGGCTATAGACAATCTCAAAGAATTGTGAATCTTAAAAATGAATTAGATCATGCTAATCAAGTGATTGCTGACATGCAGAAACAAATGCAAAAATCTCTGAAAGTTAGAAGAAGATTGTTTGATGATTTGCAAGACTCTCAAGAGTTAGTGGAACAAATTGAGACATCATTTGAGAACAGTATATCTGAAGAGACTAAAGAAATGATTGGAGAACTAAAAGAAAAGAACAAAGCACTGACTGATCAGCTAAAAGAAATGAAAAGAGGACATGAACATTTTAGCACACAGATGACTAAAAATCTTGATGCATTGAGGACAACTGAGGATAAATTAAGAGATCTAGAAAGAGAAAAACAACAACTTGAAGCATTAGTATCTAAAAGGAATGATGAAATCACAACATTGACTGGAATTCAACAAAATCTGTCAGATCAATTGGGTTATGCACATCATGAAGAAAATCTGAAAGATGATAAGAATCAAGCATTGAAACTTGAAATATCAAGGTTGACCGATGAACTTGAAACAGAGAAGAAATCCAAAGAAACAATGAAGAAGAGTTATGAAGCATCAAAGATGTTGGATGAGCAACTTAATACAAAAAGACCCAACAAAGTTGTAGGACTCAGTTACAAAGGAAAAGACTCTACCGAGAAGGAAATCCACACTACCGAGAGAGGAGAATCATCAAAGCAAGCTAGAAACAAGAAGAACATCAAAGGATAGAAGCTTATTTACAATTACTGTGGAAAACAAGGACATACTGCCAGCATGTGCCAAATCAGAAAAGGTAAGCAACCGAATGTCACAAGGTCTAATGGCTATTGTTACAATTGCAATAAATATCGTCACACATCTAACCAATGTAGGACAAAGTCTGCTAGCAATTGTCAGAAGGCAAAATTTAAAGGGTTTTGTAAAAATTGCAATAGATATGGACATAGTACCGAGAAGTGTTGGTTTAAGTAGAAGAACTATATGTGGTTTGCACACTGAGCAAATACTAGAAGATACCGAACTCACACAGATCTTAACCAATAGTATACTACAGTACCATGGGATTACAATACAAGGATATGGTGTGAATGTTGTGGAAGATATGGACATATAAGTGCCAACTGCTTTATAAGGTTTGGAATGAACAACCGAAGATCATGGAAAAATCTTGGTATGGCATGTTTTCATTGTCACAAAGCTAGACACTTGGCTAGAGATTGCAGAGATCAACCTAGAGAGACACTGAGGAAATAAGCAGCAAATTACAGATGATTTGGAAAAAGAAGGAAATTGTGTCAAATGAAGAAATCACCTTACCTACTGAGTTAGGTGCACCTATTCCAAAGTAATCGGTGAAGGTATCAAAAGACTGCATTCTCTCAAGGTTAAATCTTAACAATTCCTATTTTGTCATGTACTTAATTCAAAATATGCATAGCTAAAGATTCATTAGGAAATTTGAAATTTTATCAAGTCTTTTGGAAGCCTATCTAGTCGATAAATACAGGAAGTCTGGCTACTCAATAAAAGCATAAAAAGGAAGTGGTACCGAGTGCATTTAATGTTTTCTTACCTAACTACACAGAGCTTGATAAGGCAAAATTGTGTACTTAAAGCTTTTGCACGGTCATTTTACACTTACCAAGTTTTCAAGAAAGCAGAGAAAAGTGATTCAAAGGCGATCAAACCTCCTCTGAAGTAAAATTCAAGGTATTTACATCAATCACAACACATTGTCAAGCTAGTTTACTGATCATATCAGTTGTGAATATTTGTTTTACATTTACTAAGTGGAAAGCGTTTGCCATTTAAAAAGTCTTCAAACCCTAAGGATCTTTTGTTAAGTGATTATCCTAAATTTGCAATGGCACCTAAGATCCAGAAGCCCATTGTTGTTGAGAACATTGAAAAGCCCTCACTGAAATACTCTCTAACTCCCAAAGTAGCATCTAAATTGGATGACAAAACTACATTTTCACTCATTTCAGATAGGGTTTTACTAGTTGAGGATATCAGATTCTTCACTAAGTGTCATGTTGAGGAACTAGGTCATGTTGAGATCAAGGACACTTATGATGAATTGTGTACTGATGGAAAACTAGATAACAAGTTTGAACACATTAAAGTCAAGGGATTGACCGAAGCCCCAACCTACCCATGAGTCTTCAAACCCCAGTGGGTTAAATTTGTTTTGAGCAGAGTTCATGATGACTTCATGTGGTTAGAAGAGAAACCATTCAAGATCACCAAGGAAAACATCCACTTGATCACCGGTTACCCTATTTATGACCATGCCCGAGCTCAGAAAATGATTTCACATAAGGAATTGATCACTTTAACCAGAGTAGAATCTGATTGCAGAGGTCTAAAACTGAATAATGTCATAGATGCAGAGCTGAAGTTTGTCATTAGAGTCATAGGCTATTGTTTTTTTCAATCGGCAAGGGAAAATAGTGTACCCTGTGCAGCAGTCGATTTAGCCTATGAAATTGTAAAGAAAGGTATGAAGATTGATCTTTGTGAAGTGTTGTTGAAAAATTTGTTTGAAAATCTCAACACAATAAGGAAGCCAAAGAAGAACAACTCAGCAAACACACTGAAGTTTGGATCACTTTTGGTATGCATGTTTTTCTATTTTGAGAAATTCTTTCCATCAGTTGGTAATGTAGTTTGGGAGCTACACCAACCAATCACCCATCAAATCAATGACTTCATCAAACAGCTAGGTGATAACTTCAATGATATTATGGATGATTATTTTAGCAAGTTTCAAGAAAAGATGCATAACAGGTATAGGATTCCACCCAAGTTAGTGGAGAAATACAAGGATGATATATGCTTTGAAGTAGACACCGACTACTGCTATGTCAATGCGGTGGAATCGAGAACTCAATCTTTGCCACCTATGGGTTATGAGATTGATTTTGATATTACACAACAGTAGATAGATGCTTACCTTGCACTTCCAAGGCATGCTACAAAAATCAGGTACGGAACCTATGAAGAGGTTAAAAAAAAAGTTAAGATGAGCAGTGTAGTACCTAAGGCAACAAGGAAAGCAACAAAAATGATTAAGGCATTAACAGAGAAATTTGGAGAAGGTTCTTCCTCCACACCTATCAAGAGAATTTAAGTCATCACCGAGGAGGAATTTGAAGCCCAAGAAGTAGCTATTACATTGAGCATTGATAATTTATGTGCTAATCTGAAACAATATGATGTATTTGGAGAATTTATATATGTTAAATATGAATCCATAAATGATGAAGAAAAGAGACAAATAGAAGAAGCTATAATCTGCACACTTCTGAAATTCCGATTGGTCCCATTGGAAGTAACTAATTCTCTTCCAAAAGAATTGTATTTGCATATTGATAATAGGTGGAAATATGCTATGGACTTGGAAAAACAGATGAGAGAAAGAAGTCTAGTACATCTCTTCTCAGACATGTCAGTAGATGAGATCAATGAACATCTAAAAAACCACCAAATAAACTTCCTAGTCAAGCAAAGAGCCTTGAAATTGATGAATGGCCTTTATCTTGAAGTAGAGAATGAGACCAAGGAAAAGTGGCAGGAAATCTTTCAAATCAAGAATGTTGGTGAGCAAGTTGAAGTTGAAATAGTTGATGTCACCGAGCAAGACCTTGCTGATACTATACAAATTGATGAGGATATCATGGACACCGAGGTACAAGAACAGGAAATGATTGAAGGGAATGCTTATGCCAAACTGGTATCCAGTGAGTTAGTTTTGGAACAAGTTTAGCCCTATCCTCCGGTCACTCAGCATATTTCAACCGAGGCACCTCAAGATATTGAACAAGGAAAAGAGGGTCACAAGTCTACAGAAGGAGTAGCTACTTCTCAGGCCACCGGGGAACATACCTCTCAAGCCCCTTCTAGCATTGAAAATGTTACAACTGAGACCCAGAGAAAGGATTCACCGAAGGCTACATCTGAGGTTACAGAAATTGACAAAAGTGTTGCCTCTATAGAGCAACCTACCGAGGGTCAACAAGCCTCCCAAGCCATTGTATTAGTTCAACCAGTGAAAACATCCTCATGTAAAGAAAAGAAAATGAAAAAGCATAGTTTCAAGTTAGATTTGTCAAAACCAATAGTGTTACCAAATGTAGACATATCCAAATTAAAAGGGCAAGCACTTATTGAATTTGGTGAACTATGCAAAGCCAAAGCAGAACAAGAGAAGCAAATGGCTATACAAAAGAAAAACAGAGTACTTCAAAAGGTGAAAGCACTATTAACAGATATGCTACCTGAAGCTACAGTGACAAAAGATGCAGCCATCCATGTTCAACTAGATGAACTCCTAACTAAAATAGAGATATCTGGAGTAGACGCATCTGAATACTTGAGCAAGTTGAAGGACAAAGAGCTCACTGCAAAAATGATTGAAGAGGTACAGAAAGCTATTGCTATTGGCAAAGTAAAACTTGCCAAATTTATTGCTAAGTTATCCCCTCAACTCAAGCACATTCTTTCTTTATTTCAGAAACTCTGTACATATTCTTTATTCATTAAAGACATCAAGAATAAAATAGAAGTGATTGAGAAATAGATCACTGATCTCTCCCATACATTGACCACTGAGCCAAATTCTATTTAGAATTTCCATACCAAGTTACAAAAGCTCATGGCTCAACAATTGGAACTTAGGAATGAAGAGCACAAAATAAGGATGGACATTATGACTCTTCTAACATTATTCATTCCACACTTGTCCTCTGTCCAAGAATAGATTAACAAGGCTACCTCTTTATCCACTCAGCCAGAGGGAAGCACTTTAGATGGACTGATTTCACTGTTAGCCGACATTACAACTTAGAATTCACTCATGGATAGTGTCAAGGATGCCCTCTCTGCCGCTCTCACCGATGCAAGGACAAAGTATAAATCCATTTTTGACCATTTGCCTCCACCAAATGGTAACTAAGTTTTGATGTTTCTCAAAAAGGGGGAGTATAATATCAAAGTATCAAAGGGGGAGTATACTGAGCAGAACAAAGTATCCAAATGCATAGTTGAATTTGACAGGGGACCAGTAAACACAGAACATTGATCACTGAGCATGCAAAATTAGAATTATGTACAGTATATTGATAAGGGGAGTATATCTGAGTATACTATTTTATTGACTATTGTATATACTATCAGTTTAATCAAATTTTGTAAGTATATAGATTTTTTGAGTTATGACTTTAAAAGAAGTTTTGTCAAACACCTCAACTAATTTCAAAAGGGGAGATTGTTACTACTTACTAAGTTGCCATTATTTTTATGTCCAAAGTCATTCTATGTACTCTAGTCGGTTATTACTACAGAAGCATTTAGTCGGTAAGAACAAAGTAGTCAGTTATAGAAGAAAGTAGTCATAGAGCTTAGTATACACCGAGTTGTCTATCGAGTAACATTCTATGTCTATCGTGCAGCAAAAATGATATACCGAGTGAACACACACCGAGTGAAATGTGTTGCCAGATTCATTGAACTTAGAAACATATGGTAAACATGTTACAAGATCGAGGAACAAGGAATAATTATCACTTAGGAAATTGCACCTTAAATATTTTTAATGATCTTGAGGTCATCTATCCAATGAAATATTTTGTATGGTTATTCATTCGATGAATCATGTTTGTAAGATCGAAGCATGAACAAATCACCAACATAAGAGATCTATTTATACAACATGAATTTAGAGAAGGTGAAGGAAGAAAGACAAGTGAAATAGATAAGGAAGCAATGATTATTGTGACTGTTACAGACATAGAGGTCACCGAGAAGGATTTCAGAGAACAGTCAAGAAATAGAGTAAACAGAAGGGTTTACCAAGTTAATCTATGGATTACCAAGGTATGCTATAAGCAAGGTAATCTCATTTTGAGCACATAGAATCTACTATAACATTCCAGATGTGAAGTTGTAGATATTTTGTAAGATTTTATTGTAATATTTTGAGTTGTAAGAAAAACCTTTAATAGGGTAAAAGACTCTAACAAAGTCTATAAATTGTAAAGCCTTTAACCAGGTGCAGCTTTTAGAATAAGTGTTTTAAAATCTTTTAGCAAGGTAGATCTAATGATCTTGATACTCCTAACAAGGTAAGCTATCAGAAATAGCTAAACATGTAGCTCTAACCGAGCAAACTTTATTATTGTAGTAGTGAAGTTGTGGGTGCCATCCCCACCGTAGGTTTTCTCTCTAACCAAGAGTTTCTGCGTAACCAAAATATATGTGTTATGGAGTGAATCATGTATGATTGTTATTTATTTGTTTTAGCATTATATTATGTTACAGTAGTTTTTGGTTTATGCATAACAATAAAGTTATTGTTGAAGAAAAGATTTTAAGTATTGATTCACCCCTCCCCTCTCAGTACATTAGCTTTCCATATTGAGCCTAACACTTTTGGTTTAGAAATTCTAAGTGGTGGTCTCATAGAGGTGGCAGCCTTTCCTCCTACTATTCCTTGCCCAAAATTAGTTAGGGAGTGCATTGCGAGATATGATCCTATTTTTGAAACTATCAAGAGAGATAATGGTGAAACTCTCCTCGCGATTAACAAGGAAGTCATTTCTTCTATTTTCAAATTTCCTAATTATAAGTTCTCAATTTTTTCCCCTGCCTAATCAGTCACTGAGTTCAATGCAGATAAAACAGGACACCGAAACAATATAGCAAAGCATTGGTTGAAAGTTCCTTAGAGGGGTGGCTCTAGGTTACCTAAATATCCCAACAAAAATCACATGCTTTCCCACATCCATGATGTTATGTTATTGTTACACCGAGTTAGAGGTTCAACTAAGGCCTATAGTTTTGATGATTGGATTTACAATTATGTGCAACTAGTGTTGGAAGGAAAGCAGTACCTTGACTAGGCAGAGCTTATTGTTGACTCCATGAGGGAACAATTGAGCATGGCGAAAAAGTTCAAGAAAAATTTCTTAATGTCTTCGTATTTGATATATTGTCTGGCATGTGTCAAAGAAGTAATAGGAATTCCTAGGCAACTTGCTAAAGGGGATGTTTGTGTATACGAACTTTACCCCATGTTGCAAAAAGATAATGCATTGGAAGATTTTAGGAGAGTACATAATGCTTTCCTGGGAGACTTGTGTTATGAATTGAAGAACATGAAATCTAAAAGGATGTCTAAAGATTCCCAGGCCTTAGTGAAAAGATATGGTAGTTTCTTTGTTCAGTTTCCTCATTTCTGTTATATAAGGGTAGGTGGTTTTGAAGAAGAGCCTTTCAAACTTCCTCATTTTTGTTCAGATTGTTTTGTCCTTGCTGAGATGTGTAGGCAATTGTCTACCATAATTAAGAAATGTCAACCCAGAGATAAATGGGAGGATCATTTTCATGTTCAATTGGGAATTTTATCTTGTAGTTCAATGTCAAATGCATTGAGCATAGGAGCTGACTTGAAGAATTTTAATTTTCCATTGTATCATAAATGAAGGGCTTTGATAATAAAGGTTTCTCATGGAGGCTTGGTTTGATGCCGCACCTTCCTATCCCACACTTGGAGGACTTTTGGGAAGATTGTTGTGATGAGCTTGAAGTGTTCAAAAGAGCACATATGAGAATGGTTCTAGAATAGGTAGTTTCACTATAGGTGAAACTTGATATAAGTGGAATCGAAGATGATTATCTGGAGCTTTTTGAACCTGGATATCTAGACCAAACTAAACCTAAAATGTCCTGCATTAATTGGGATGTGGAAGAAGAGGATGATATATAGCTTAGAACAAAAAGAGTCTTGGAGAGAACTACAAATTGGGTTAATAAGAAAAGAGCAATGAAATTAGGCATTAAGATTGATCTTGCAAGAGATAATGTGGTTTCTCTACATTCCCCAAAACATTTTTTTAACCCCACTTCTATGCCTGTTCATGTAGGGAAAAATAAGAAGTCATCTCACACCAAGCACGAGCCTAATCCTGCTTTGAACTTTGCTGCCCTTCGATATACAAGGTCATAGAGTGTTGCACAAAAGAAAATGGACCAGGTCAAAGACATAGAGGTAAAAGACAAGATCCTTGATACTCATATTTTTTATCAACACCATGGATTCTCATGCAATAACTGTAGCCATGACATTGCCACCTATAGTAACCGGAGGAATAGCTAGTTCAAGTACAACTCCCAAATGGTTAACTACTTCAGTAAGAAAGAAATGAAGCTCCATCCCAATGTCCATCCCAATTCAAGACATGGTGGTCAAATACATGGAGAAGGGTCCCAAGCAGAAGAAGTTCAAAACAACTGCCAGATTGGATGCTGATGAAAAGACCAGGAGGTGGGTTGCTGAAATTGCTTCCTATAAGCCCAAGGATGAGAATAATGAAATAAATGCAGAGGATTTTGAGTTCACCAAAGTGGATCTCAGGAACATGATCAGGGACTTTGATAACCAACTTTTCAATGTGACGGCTAAGAAGATGCTCACCAGGTCAGAAAAAGATGGACAAGAGAAAAGAGAACTGAAACAACATATCAATATTATAGCTCAATTCATTAATAGCATGGGTTGTTTTGGAACACTTCCCATATTGCATGCTTCAGAAAGTTTTGACCCTACTTCACCAGAGAATAAGAAACTGATGAATCAAGTTCAGTGAGCCAAGAGCATCGCAGGGGCCATAGAGAAATGGATTGAAGGAGTAATCAAAGATGGCAAAAAATATATTATAGACTCCAGAAGCTATGCGATGAAATACAGAACCTCACTGTAGAGATTCAGAATCAGATCGTGCCATGGGATAAGGAAGAGCATAAATGGGAAAATATATTACCCATGTTCACAAGATAGAAAAATATGGAGCCACAAAGTTTTTAGCATAAAATTCAATTAAATTGGTAACTGATGAGTGTCGACTCTTCATATTGAAGAAAACTATAGCATGGCGGGTAATTACATTCAAGTCTATGATTTTTGATGCCAGGGCCTCTGTTTACGAGCCCTAGGAACTTCAGTGGAGCTTGGTCAATGACAATAAAGTGGTTAACCCAGACCATGATTGGCAAATGGGACTTTGTGGGTTGAACACATAGGACATAGTAAAGGCATTTAGGCTGCACATGGAGAAAGTTAAGGCCAAAGGTAACTTTACTTCCGAAGATATAACACAAATCACTTGAATTGAGTCCATGATGTTCATTGGTAATGATCAGTTACCTAAGCATGCCTAGAAAAGGTGAAACACAGGTGGGAAAAGGAAGCTGCAAAAGCAATTATCAATGCCATGAAAAAACCAAGTTAGTCTATAATTCAGGAGCTTGCAACTGTCCACGATGCCTAGAAAACTAGAGGAGAGGATGATGATGGAGATGAGGCATAACATGATGCTTATGCTTTGTTTTTATTTTATATGTTTTTCATAACCTTGCAATGACTTCGGGACATCTATCCCCTAAATACTCTGTTGGTTTTTATAACTGTTTTAGAGGAGGTCGGGTTTTGAGGGAGACCTCCTATGTTCTTTAAGAAATTACTATAAATTAGATGAAGATAGATGGAGAAAGGGTTAGAATAGTATACTTAGATTTTTAGAAACTTTGGTTTTGTATGAAGGAAGTGATCAGTTTTTCAGAATCTGAAATTGGAAAGAACTTATGCATGTATTTTTATGTCTTTGTTGCATGAAATACACATATAAAGATCATATGCATTTTGAGGTGGAAAATCTTTGAGTTTTGAATCCATGGAGTATTATTTCTTTGCAACTATTAATCTAATCAAAATATCTGTGATTATCTTCCTGATGGTGGATGTTGTTATTAATCTGGGGCTTCTTTCTGTGTTGTTTAGAAAGATATTTAG
Source organism: Cryptomeria japonica (assembly GCF_030272615.1). Lineage (NCBI taxonomy): Eukaryota > Viridiplantae > Streptophyta > Pinopsida > Cupressales > Cupressaceae > Cryptomeria > Cryptomeria japonica. Next base: position 635,213,300 of record NC_081408.1, read on the forward strand.
TTGAAAAGAGACTTTGCTTCTCTTGTTTATTTTTAAGAAGTGCTAAAATCAATGTTATTGAACTTTGCTTTGATTACTTCTAATTTTTGTGGCAAAGCATCTTGTAGAAAGTTATTTTGAAATATTTACATATTATCTGGCCTCTCATCTAAGAATGAAGTAGGCATCTTTACATGCTTTCAGGTTAAAAGTATATCAATTTATTTAGTTAGAATATTCCTTGAATAGCTAATGGAGGGAGTTGTACCTATCTCAAATTCAAAGGGAAGTGATGTATGTCACACTTACCTAGTTGTTTAGTTGAAATTTTATCTTTCAAAAGGGGTAACAAAGCTTAGAATCAATTCAATTTAAAGAAAGACCAAATTTGTTCACTAACAGAAACCTGCCTAATCAACATCAGTGTATGCTTCCAAGATGAATTGCCCTTGTTTAGGGTACCACAATCCATAATTGAGTGTTCCTTGTAGATACCTAAAAAATCTTATTACAACATTCATATGTGACTGCTTAGGTGCAGCTTGAAATCTGGCCACCATGCACACTACTTGCACTATGTCTGGTCTAGAAGCAGTTAGATACAATAGGCTACCTATCATGGATCTATACAATGTCTAATCTACCATCGGTGATTCATCATTCTTACTTGATTTGCTTCTGGTCACCATGGGAGTACTTACCGGTTTGTAATCCTCAATTTAAAATTTGTTTAACATATCCTTTGCATACTTGGTTTGAGAGACAAAGATTCCCTTATCTTGCTATAATACCTGCAAACCAAGAAAGTATGTTAATTCACCAAGCATTAACATCTGAAATTCTAACTGCATCTAATCAGCAAATTCTTTGCAAAGGATATCCTTATTGCCTCCAAAAATAATGTCATCTACATACACAACCACAATGATCATGTGGTTTCCATATTTATTTATCTATAAATTACTATTAGCAGCCCCCTTTATGAATCCTTGCTCCTTCAGGTACTGATCTAATTTTGAATACCATGCTCTAGGAACTTGCTTTAAACCATACAGGGCCTTCTTCAACCGGCACACAAAGGTTTCATCATCATGTAGTAGAAGCCCTTCTGGTTACTCCATGTACACTTCTTCTTCCAAATTTCCATTTGGGAAGGCAGATTTTATGTCCATCTGATATACTTTATAACCCTTGTAGGCAGAAAAGGCTAGAAACATCCCAATTGCTTCTAATCTAGCTATTGGTGTAAATGTTTCTTCAAATTCAATGCCCTCTACTTGAGAGTATCCTTTGGACACAAGTCTATCTTTATGTCTTACAATTTTACCTTCTTCATTCATTTTATTCTGGTAGACCCATTTAATACCAATAATGTTCTTATCTTCCAGTCTAGGAAGTAATTCCCAAGTCTTGTTCTTCTCAATCTGTTGCAGCTCTTCTTCCATGGCATCCATCCATTTTTGTCTTTTGCTGGCCTCATTGAATTTTTTAGGTTCTACTTCAGTCATGAGGTAGAAGTTGACTTGTTCATCATTCCAGGCAAGTCTTCAACTAGTTTGCACACCATCACTCTTATTTCCTAGAATCTGCTCTTCTAGGTGATTCAAGAGCAAATACTAGTTAGGAGCCTTTTTGGATGTTTCTTTTGGTTCATTGTCTAATTGATCTTCCTCACCTTCATCTCTAAAATCATCATATTGGTTCACTTATAATTGACTTCCTTTGTGCATATCATCATCAACTCTTACATGCACACTCTCGATGACTCTTCTTAGTCTTTTGTTGTAGCATTTTTAGGCCTTACTGTTAGATGAGTAACCAAGGAAGATTCCTTCATCACTCCTGGAATCAAAACTACCTAGACCATTCATGTCTCTCTTGATAAAGCACTTGCTTCCAAATACCTTGAAGTATTTGACTGAAGGTTTTTGATCATACCATAACTCATAAAGTGTCATTCTGTCGATTGTTCTTAGTTGAACCCAATTCAAGGTATATGAAACAGTATGAACAACTTCCTTCCAATATATTTTTGGCAAACTAGCCTCATTCAGCATGGTTCTCTCCATCTCCTTGACTATCATGTTCTTCCTTTCTACAACACCATTTTGTTGTGGTGTCCTAGGGGCTGAGTATTGCCTTCTAATTCCATGTCTTTCACAATAATCTTCAAACTCATTTAATGTGAACTCTCCACCTTGATATGATCTTAGACATTTTAGCTTGCATCCACTTTCCTTCTCCACCATCTTCCGAAAGATCTTGAATCTATCAAATGCTTGTGATTTATCTTGCAGGAAAGTGACCCATGTCATTCTTGAATAATCATCAATAAAGAGCATAAAATATCTTTCACTGGCAAGATCTCTTGTCTTAGTTGGACCACATTGATCAGTATGTACAATCTCAAATGGTCCTGAGGTGTTGTGCTCTTTTGTCCTAAAGCTCGCCTTAGTCTGCTTCCATTACACACATTCATCACAAAATGTGCTTACCAGTTTGATGATGGGTCGAATATTTCTTACACACCCCTTTTTACGCACAAAAACTAAGTTATCAAATTTTCTGGACTAATCTTCGGTGTCATAGCCAGCTTTCATCAACTTGTCCCATCATGCATTAGGACTCATAGCATTCCTTCAAATTGTAAACATTCACATTTGTTCTCTTTCCTTCCGCCACAACCTGATTGGTACTCTCTTTCTTTATCTGGTAGCTGGTTGAGTTAAAGGTGAATTTATAACTTTGTCACACATGTGACTCACACTGAGCAGATTTTTTTTAGGCCTTCCACATAATATACATCATGTGCCTTCAATTTTACATCAATATTTAGAGTACCTTTTCTCTTTATTTTGATGGATGAGTTGTCTTTGAATCTTACTGAACCACCATTCTAGTCTTCAAGCTTGATAAATTTCTTTTTATCACTAGTCATGTGGTTGGAATAGCCACTGTCTACAACCCATAGTTTTTTTCCTTTAGCATGTAAGGCAATCTGCACTATCAGACTTGATTCTACCTTTTCTGTTTCTTTCTCAACCCATATTGGTTTGGTTTCCTTCTTCTTCTCAGCTACTATTTTGTGCTCTGGTTCAACTACCGGTTCTTGATAAGGATTTGTCTTCTTCTTGATCTTCCTATTTTTACATAAATTTTTTGTATGTCCAAACTCTTGATAGTTATAGAATTTGACATTTTCATTTAAAGTTGAATCTTTGAAATGATTGTATGAGACCAGTTTATTCTTCCTACATTAAAAACTCCTATGACCAAATCCATTACAGTGATAACAGATAACATTCATATCCTAGAGTGCACTAAAAGGATTTCTACTTTCAAAACTCATAGAGGGCTTATTGGTTAATCTACAGTCAGCTATTCTATGCCTAAATTTGTTACACCATTAAAAATAACCATGAAATTTTGAAACATACCGGTTAGGTTGCCTTGGTCCTAAAAACAACTACCTCATCAGGGGTCTTCCCTTCATGTTGTTGACTTTGGTGAATCCTTCATGGTCAACTCTTCCATTTCTCCTTTGATCTACATATTGGTACAATGAGTGTGGCTTCCGGTTGATTTCTTGTGTATAGTGATTTGTGTGGTGATTTCTAACAATATCTGCATATGTTTTCTTACTGGTATCCTTGCTTACTATGAAAGTCTTCTTCTATTTACCTCCATTGGAAAAAGTGAATTGTATCTCCTTACCGGATGTGTCTTTTATGTTTGAACTTTGACCTTCTTCAAATCCTAAGCCACCAATATCTTTGGATTGCTTTTGTTTGCTCAACATCTTGTCTAAGGCTTTGGTGTTGCCATCATATTTTCTTCTCACTTTTATTTCTTCCTTACTTTCTTCAAGCTATTTCTGAGCTTCACTATTTCTGCTTCCAGATCTTGGTGATCCTTTTCCTTCTTCATTAGATTAGAGGATGTGACTTCACATATCCTCTTAACTTCTTCCAACTAAAGTTTCAAGTTAGATATAACTTCATTGGTCTCATCTAGGGATTGCTTCAAGAGACCTTGTTCATCTATTGCATAAAGCTTGAACTTCTTGAGTTCTCTTCTTGTTCTACTTAGCTCCTCAAGAGCACTTATAAGCTCACCTTCTAGATCTGCTTCATCCTCAATGTCTTCTTCTTCCTCATCTTCACCAACTAGTTTGTCAAGTGCCATAAAGAGATTAACTTCTCTGTCATTCTCATGGTAGTCATCTTTTGATGCACTTTCTTTGTCTGTGGTATCATCCTCAATAGTGTATAGGTGCTTCTTCTTCTAGTAGCCTCTTCTTCCTTGCCGGTAGACATTTCTTTCTTTGTCATTACCATCAAATCTGCTAAAGCTTCTTGATTCATCTCCATCGGTTTCATTATAAGGACATTTTGCACCAAAGTGTCCAACTTTACCATAGTTGAAACATTTAAGTGGTAACTTTCCTTTATACTTGTCAGATCCTCTTTTGATATTTCTGACAAATTTTTCTACCTCTGCATCAGAGTCTTCACTAGATCCTTTATGAGAAATCACTTCTTTACCCTTCTTGGTGGAATTGAATGTTGCCTCTTTCCCTAAGGATGTATCACCAGTTGTTGTCATTTCATAGGTTGTCAGTGAGCCAAATAGCGTATCCATTGTGAAGGTCTCCAAATCCTTGGATTCTTTTATGGAAGATAGCTTAGTATCATACTTAGGTGTGAGAGATCTAAGTACCTTCTTGACAAGAATCTCATCTACAATTTGTTCTCCAAGTCCTCTGATGGTGTTCACAGTTTCATCAAACCTGTGAAGGTAGTTTGCAATATTTTATTCATCTTTCACCTTGATGCCTTCAAGTTGACCTCTTAGTGCTTGCAACTTGGCCTCTTTAAATTTTGCATCTCCTTCAAATAACCTCTACATTTTATCCCATCTCCTTGGCAGATGCACATTGCATGACCTTGCAAACTCATTATTAGACAACCCACTCAAGATATCATGTTTAGCCTTTGCATTATTCTCATACTCCTTCTTGGCATCAGGATCAATCGGAGGAACATTAGGGATAGTATACCCATTCTTGATAGACATCCACAGATCAGAACCAAGGGAGGAAATATAGGTTTCCATTATTATCCTATAGAGGGCATAGTTTTGATTAAGTAAAAGCAGGTATTTGAAAGGTACCCAAACCTTGTACAAGCCAGGAGAATAGAAGAACAAGAAAGAAACGTGCCTGATCACTTCAAAAAATAGAAATATCCCACCCAAACAAAAAGGGGATCAGCTTACATAACATTAAAAACCAAAAACATACAGCGAAAGGACAACACAATGACAGCAAAAAGACATAACCAAGAACCCCTGTAGAAATAGAGGTAGACACCTAAATACTTTTCATGATATCCTTTCCATGGACAACCATTTGTTTCATGTTGTTCGCTGAGGTCTTTAATTCCTCTAGCTCATGACCTTTGATGTTGCCCTTGGTCCTTGTATTAGCTCTAGTCCTCTTTTCATGACCCTTCTTGTTGGGTTGATCTTTGTCACCATCCTTCTCTGCATTGTTTTCAAATCTATTGATTGGGATGTTCATGTTATCCACCGAAGCTTTGAGATTCTGAAAATTTTGTTCTACAATCTTCTTAACATTGAGTTCCAGTATGTCGATTTTGCTACCTAGATTGTTCTTTTTATTTTCCATTCCTTTAATCTCCTTGTTATCTTCCATCTCGTTGACCTTTTTTTCTGTTTCTATGATTTTACCCACCATAAATTCAATTGCTTCCGCATTGTGAAGTGCAACAACCAGTTCCTTAACATGTTTTGCCAGGGGTTTATCACCAACCGTTACTCTTGTAATAGCCATCATATTAGTCTTCAAACTATTAATATCCTTCACCATGGTTACAATGATATCACAGAAAGATTTATAGTATCACTATTAGGATTCCCATAGATACTGAGAGGAGGGGGTGAATCAGTATCTAACTGGTTATAAGATTTTCTTAACTTAAAACATGTAGAGCATATTAATACTATGTACTAGTAAATAGAAAGTAATGCAATAAACAAAGACAAAAGCAACCACATGAAAAACACACCATAACACAATATTTTAATGAGGAAACCCGGTGTGGGAAAAACCTCAATGGGATTTGTAACCCACAATATTCACTTACTAGCCAATAAGAGAATATTACTGCTACAAGAGGGGCCTACACATGCAGGAAGGCCAAGTGCCTAGAGCTCACTGCTCAATTACAAAATGGAAGTCTCACTAACTTACAAAATGGATTATATAAATCCAGTGTCTTGTACTGCTTCACAATAGCATCTATAATGCTAGATCTAGTACCGGTTTATGCTTTGCTTCTTACATAAACCCTTAACCTATAATTTGCATAATAGGTCTGCCTTATTTCGCCTAATTACATTCCTCCATCTATTACAAAATGTTCTATAATGATCTCTCTTATATAAGAGTCATTTTACAACTTGCCAAGTGGGCTTACAATGATTTTTCAATAATAAACAAAAGATATTAACAATAAAATTCATGTCGTCTTTTGTGCTAGTATGCTTCCTTTCACTGCTGGTGCTGATGGTCTGAGTGCCGGTGTAGAGTCTGATCTTGCTAGTGCTGGTGGAACACCTTGCTAGTGTCATAGGATTGTAAGGTTGCCATCAATGACAAAACCTTCAATCACCTACAATGTCTCATTGGAGTGTGCATATGCCAACAATCTCCCCCTTTGGCATTGATGGCAACACTCATGAGAAAATTCAAAAAGTGTATCCAAAACTTGTAATCCAAAAATTGTGTACCAATAATATGTGAGCTCCCCCTGAGCAGATAAGTCTTTTGCTGATTATTTTCTCATACTACTACTCCCCCTTTGGCATCAATGACAAAGGTTGTCAAAGTGCCAATAGAGTTGTAGTTTTTTGTCTCAACCTTGTAACTGGGTGGTTACAATTTGAAAAAGATCCACCAAAACCAAATTTATGCTTTCCAAAAACTTCTTACTATCTTTTATTGCTACCTCTGTTCTTTGAACTATACCGGTGAGGTGCTGCATATGCTCTACCGGTGTTTTCTATCCTTGTACTAGTGCCTCAAATATTTCCTTCCTCAGGGATGCTAGATAGTCCAGTCTTGGACAAGTAGTCTTAATCTTAGATTCTTATCCTTGTCTATTATTCTCTCCTTTTCTCTCTCTAGCTTCAGTAATTCTTTCTCAAAACTAGCTATCTTTTGCTCAAAAACTGATAATGTATCAGGTAAATTAACAAAATTGTCAGCAAGTTTATTTATTTCTTCTTGTACCTTGCTCATTTTCTTATCTATGTCAACTGTTAAAAAGTTTGTCTTACAAGTGTCTCTGTACAAATTTTTGAACTCCTTCAATGTGTTACATAGTTCCGGTAGAAGTGTGTCAAAGTCCCTAGTACACTTCTTTATTTGTTCCTCAAAGAATTTTTGTTTTTCCTTTTCTAACCTCTCTTTGAATGCTTCCTCCTTTATTTGTTCAACTATCACTGTGTTGTCAGTAATGTACTTAGAAAAAGTGTTGAGTTGGCTCAACGAATCCTTATTATCTACATTTCATTTTGGAGCTATCATCTTCAAAACTAGAATTGTGTCATCTAAAGCTTTATATGCCTGTGAGCTGCAATCTGTTATTTTCTTAATGGAGTCCAAAAGAACTTTAGTTACATTTGTTGATTTAAATCCTTCAGTTGAAGAGCTAACATTCTAAATTTTGCCAATGTGAGCAATATAATTGCTTGTAGTGACCTCTGGTAGGTTAGTTTGTGTTTCCATTTCCTTAAGAAAAGGTTTTTGTTGTTCTCCTATTGTCACTGGCATTGTTTCCACATGAACCTGTTGTTGTTTCGGAGCCTATTGCTCTACTTGTTTCTCTATTTGTTGATCTGTTTGTTGTTCGGTTTTCCCATCTGTTAGTTTACCTTCAGTGTTATCAATGTTCTCAGCTACCGATGGCTCACTAGCCATATCTGTGTTACCGGTTGTAATTCCAAACCAGTTCTATTCATGATTTTTCATTTTCCATATTTGAATTGTAACTGAAATCCTTTCTCAACTAATTGACCAACACTCAAAAGATTATGCTTTAATCCTTCAACGTAGTAAACATTATTAATGTTATGCTTACCATCAAGAAGTATGGCTTATCGATACCACTTTTATCCCCTTTATCCTCCTTTTGCAGACTTATGGTGTTCAAACCCTCAATGTTGCCCATCATTGGGTATTCCTCCCCCTCTTTATGCTAACCCTCATCCTTCTTGTTCTCCTCAACTTCCTCCTCAGAATCAACTAGAACATGGCTGATGTCTTTATTATTTCTCTTTCTAGTGTTCTTCCTCTGAATCTGCTTTCCAGTTGCTTTCCCTTTCTTTTTTTTAATAATTTTTTTCTCAAAGGATTCAGTTTCAGACTCCGAAATGTCTGAATCCACCACAATCCTTTTCCTCTTATCCTTATTCCTCCCTTTTTCACTAGTCTCTTCTAATTCTCCCTTAGCCTCTAAATCAAAGTTGAATCTGTTGGCTTCACTCTTCATTGTCTCATCTCTTGCATTTTTTCCTATAATAGGCTTTTCAATGCATTTCCCCTTAAGCATTTTATAAATTAAAACCATAAGCCCTTGGTGGAGGGCATGGTCACCTTTGGGATCTTTCTGAACCTCCTTGATAGTATGGTCCATAGAATAGGCTAGGTAATAAGGCAAGCTCACCTTTTCTTGATGGTGGAAATGATTGAGTAGGACAGAGTGATGACCATTGGCTCTAGTAAACCTACTATCCAAAGTAATGTAGGCAATAAAAGAAAATAAAACAAACCTCCATGGCCTGCCTATCCTCTTTGAGGCATGGTAGGTGTAGACACCTAAAATTGTCCAGTCTAATTAAATAAATATTTTATTTCTTTAATTATCTAATCTTAATTCTTCTATTAATTAAATAAATCTTTATTTATTTAATTAATTCATTTATCCTCTTCTAGCCTTATTTCTTATTTAAATAAATACATTTATTTATTTAAATTGTCCTTTTCCTAAATTAAATAAATATCTTATTTATTTAATTAATCCCACTTCTACTATTAATTAAATAAATCTTTATTTATTAATTAATTCATTAGCCTTTTCTACCTATGACACATGTCATTCATCTCTTAATTCCTACACTACCTACCCCTTTCATTATTTTATTATTTTCTTTACCTACCCTCTAATCATAGCCAACCTCCTTTTACACCTCTCAATCTTATCCCTCCATTTCTTATAGTGTCTTCTATATAAGGAGATGCTTCCTTCATTATTAAACCCTAACTACTTGATCAATTGACTACTTGGCATATGCGATCCTACTTGCAACCACTTTCCGTTCTTTGTTGAGCACTTGTGCACATCAAATCTGAAAGCAAATATATCAAGCAAGATCAATGGAGATAGGAAGAATGGAGATCCAAACCCTATTGGACATGTGATGGTATAATCTTTATGATTTCATTTGATTTGCATTGTCTTAGGTAATCTTCATATGTTATGGTGGATCTTTGTTGTTGTTAGGCTAGGGTTTTTGTGGTTGAATTCATTTAGCTTTTCAATATCATTATTATTGTTATCCATTTTCACCATATACATTTTGGCACGCTATTGGACTCGAATCTAAAATTAAAAAATAAAGAAAAGTCCTTTAGTTCAAATCAAAATCAAAAGCTATTGGACTCTGCAAAAATCAAAGTCAAGGATAAAAATACTATGAAAGAAAAAGAACAAGAGTTGATCTCCCCTAATAACAAAATAACTAGGGGTAAAAGTTCTAAAATTTCAAGTCAAAAAGCATACTTGTTGATCGTAAGTCTCCATCATGCTATTCTACTTTCACTTCTTTTCGCAATCATAAGCCTTCATAACTCATCCACTTGTTCCACACATCCATTCCCTTATAGTGATACATCATGGACCTTTAACGGAGCTTCCTCAAGGGACTTTGTTATCAGGGATGCCCAAACTTCTTTAGGCGACATGCATATGGGCTTGTGGAGTCCACATGCTAGTAATTCTATCTCAGTTCCCTTATCAAGGAAGACAGTCACTCAAGCTACACATCATTCAGTCAAGGAATGATGCAACTATAATCATAAGGTTCAGCCTCACACATTTGAGGTGGGTGACTTAGTTCTTATAGAGAATCCTAAAAATCAGCAAGACAGAGAGAAGAAGGACAAGTTCAAACCAAGCTGGCTTGGTCCTTACATCATTCCAGCAACATATGGATCTGGGGCATATCAGCTCTCAACTACAAAAGGTGAACCTTTGGAGGATCCTATCAATAGCATGCACCTTCACAAGTTTTACACATAGCTCTTCAGAGTATCCTAATTCAAAAAATACAAAAAAATCAAAAAATTCAAAAATACAAAAAAAATTATAAAACAAAAAAATCATTACTTGGTGAAAACCTGACAAATAGGCGCCTTGTGACAAAAAAAAAAAAAAAACATTGAAAAATCAAAAAAAGTAAAGAGAAATAATTTCATCCAATGGTGAAAACCACTTTGGTGGTGCCCTGGGCAAGTACCATGGTGAAAACTGGGTCACCAGTGCCATGCATAGAGACATTGATCCTCCCTCCTTCAGGATTCACTTTCATCCTTTCACTTTGCACACACTCACAACCTATTCGTTCATAATAAACTTACCCATTCCCATCATGGCTTGTTATTGATCTACCCAAGATTGGTTAGCCATTCATAATAAACCCCCTTTTCACTCCTTTCCATCCATAATGAATCAGATCCTATTTGTGGCTAAGGCAAATCCTACGTCTAGTGATGGGTGTGGAACTGAGAACATCACATGTTTCGAGGAGTATAGTTTCTTCTAGCTTCCTTCAGTCTATTCGCACACAATTCACAATAAAGAAGCATCTGCATCACGGGTCCGCAATAAAGTTTCATCTTCTCCACAATAAGGTATCAGTTTCATGGATTCAGTCAGTTTCAGATGAGACACAGCAGCAACAATGGGCTTCAATAAATCAAATCTTTCAACAGACTCAGACAACATATGGTTCAGTGCTATCTATCCTTTTTGTGAAAGTAAACATTGTGACCACAATCAAATAACACTTATTCAAGTGATAAGAGACACTAAACTTGAGGACTACAGTGGATGTTGGTGTCGAGTCTTGGTTTTCTTTTGATTTTATCTTTTGGTGACATGTCTTTTAGCTTTTTCAGGATGTCTCTGACTAGAGATTCTATCTCCAGGATGTCTTTGACTAGAAAGGCGAGGATGGGGTATCGTCACCTATTTGTATTTGCTGTCTGTGGATTGTCTTTTAGTAATGCTATGACTTGTCCAGGGATATGAGGACACTGTGAGTCTAGTGTGAACTGGGGCATTCCTTGTTTGCAACTATCTTATCTCCATGCAAATAGGTACAATGACTTTCTGGGTCGAACATTTGCCTTGATTGTCATAACCTATTTTGCCATAATAAAGCTCAATGATGATAATGCATAAGAAGCTCTTTCAATTTCATATCTTCTATCTTTCATCCCCCTTTTCTTGATTGACTTCCATTGTCCTTCTTGAGTTCGTGTAGCCCGCTATCACATGACTGAGTATAATGACATGCCAAAAACATTTGCATTTCATGTAGTTGCACTTGCATTACCACATATAAGCATTTCATACTTATATATAGATATCACAACTGTATCACATCCTACACACAATACGTGTTAGCACAATTTACATTTACATTATCATATTCATCTGCATTACATACATTCACATTTGCATCATGCATACACATATAAAACATAAAAGAACAAAAAAAAAATATATTGCATTTTCTCATGTACATATTTGCATCCATATCATAAGCATCACATAAAACATACATCATGAAACATCTCATCACATAGGTACACATGCATATAGCTGCCACAAAGATGAATCATCTCATATATATATATATATATAAAGTTTCATGATACAATGATGTCAAAATCATATGGCTAAAATCACCCGAAGGTGTCTACATCATCATACAAAAATGATACAATACTGATACATAGGGAGCCCTCTACGGCTATGATGAACTCCCTCCCTCAGAGCCACTTGGCCTCGAAAGAATCTAAGCCCTCGAAGGACCCGCCCTAGGATCATCCCTCTTGTCTTCTCTATCTGGTGGTGGTGGAGGACCCATAACCCCACCACTAGACGCCTATCACCTCTGGCTCCCTCCCATAGCTATCGCTATCCGTGATGGTCTATGGAAGCTCCTCACCTACTAATCAGCTGGGACTGCACCATAATAGAGATCTCGCCAGTAGGCAATCTCCTCCCCTACCCGCAAGACGTAGGCATATCTAGCCCCTATGTCCTCTGCCGCTTGCCCCCCAGCCCTCAGTGCTGTCTCAGCCTTTGTGTAGCACTGAATGGCCTGATCCCGCTCCTGCTTAGTATCTCTGAGCCACCTCCTGAGCCTATCCCTCTCTCTCTCCAGGTCCTGGATCTCATCTGCCTATCCTTGGTAGATCTCCCTCAGCTCTGTCAGCTCATCGTCCTCTGCCTCAGCCCCCTGTGGCTCTGCCTATGGCTCCCCCTGTACGGGTGCCTACCCCTGTACCTACACCTGTACTAGTTCCTGTACTAGTGCCTATCCATTTATCTGCCCCTGTACCTATCCCTGTACCTGCACCTGTCTGGGACCCTGTGCTGCTAGCACCTGTAGCGATAATCCACCATGACCCCTCACCACCTGAGCCTGCCTATCCTCTCCACCCTCCCTCCGTGGTGCCACCCTCCTCTCTCCAACTGCCCCCTCCTCCTCCCTTGGCCTCTACCCCCATCATCTCCATCATCATCACCATCCCCACCACCATCTCCATCTAGTAGCTCTCCTGGATCCATCAGGCATGGGAATGAATGCTCGGTCTAGTATGCTGTATACTCGGCATCCATGCCGACATCCTCAATCTCTAGCCACATATCCAAAGGTAGGGGCATCATCTCCACTAGCTATGTAATAGCCTGATCATATGATAATAAGGGCCCAAACTACGCCTGATCCCTGACAGTCCGTGCATACATGCCTGAACCTCATGGCATCCGCTAGATCCTGTCAAACTGCCTGCCCACCCTATCCACTAACTGCCTCTCCAATACATAGGGCATCCACCCAATCAGATACCTACTCCAAAAGGTGTAGGGCAGCTCTACCACATCATCCTCCCACTACTCACATCTCAGGTATGGCCTCCATATAACCGTATCAATGTCATCAATCACCCGCTGCCAATGCTCTAACCTACCAATCTGTGGCTACGAAGTGATCATGTCGTACAAGTGTATGAAACTGCGTCTGTGACCTCTGCCCCTAAAATGTATTGGTCTCGTCACTGGTAGATGCTCATAGGCCCACACCTATAACAATGTGACCCCGTAGCCCAATCCCACTAACCCATGGTACACAAACTAATGCAGCTCGTAATACAGGTGTGCTAGCACACATGGTCCCTAGGCATATCTGGTGTGCTATATCACCAGTGTCTCCAATGCACCTCCCCAGCCCACAGCCAACCCTTGTGTTTCTCTATCAGGACACAAGAACCCACTGATCGCTCCTCCTATCACTGCTGGCAGTGCTAATCCTATAGCTGTCATGGTGTCCCAAGCCACATGTCCTGCCCTCATCTCTAGTCCTGGGTCTCGGAACACTCATCTAAGGGCATCCTTGTCTCCATCTCGATCATAGGGAATTAGCTCCCCATCGATCAGTATCTTTAGGATCCTGTATACATCCTCGAGGGTGACTGTCATCTCCCCCATCAACAAATGAAAAGTATAAGTCTTAGAGTGCCATCTCTCCGCCAGTGCAGTCAACAATCCCATGTTCACCCGAAACTCAGGCACATACGGAATATGTCTCAAACCCGTAGCCTCAATCGCAGCTCATTCCTCGGCTGTCAACTCAGGTCGCAATCTCTGCATCGATGGGAATCTCTCCCATGACTCCAACATAGGCAAATAATCCTACAGTCAAGCAAATCAATCATGTCAGTCATAGCGACACTCACTGTTCATCACAAAGTGTTGCTTCTATCCTAGCGACACTCACTGTTCATCACAAAGTGTTGCTTCTATCCTAGTGGTACTCCGTGTTCATCACAAAGTACTACATGTTTGGCACTCACTATTCATCACAAAGTGCTCCTCACATTTGCACTCACTGTTCATCACAAAGTGCTGCTCATATTTTAGTACTCCCTGTTCATCACAAAGTACTCTATCTTGGTACTCATTGTTCATCAAAAAGTGCCTTGATCTATTCTAGTCTTCCCTAGAAGACCTGCTTGAGTGTATCCTCTCAGTAGCTTATCCAATCGACAGCGTATGTTCATCACAGAACTGTCGATTTGACCTAGAAGACACAAATTCACATTTTTGGACATAAACGCTCTTTTAGACCGCATAAACACGCCTGCCACCAACGCAGACGTGCCTACACATTTTTGACCATTTTTGGACCCTATTCTAAGCTCATTTATTACACTATCTAGCATGCATTAATGAGAACATTTATTGCAACAAAGTACAAGGAGGTTTTGTGGTACTTATTGGCTCTCCTATCTCTACTGGTCTCTAGAATCGGCGAACGCAGTCGAATCTGTAAACAAAGGCCATCTCTATTGACTACTGCTACTCTAATCTTGCTCTACACTCTGATCTCTTGGATGTGTGGATGATAATGAGGATGTATTTCCCTCGTGGTCTATCTTATAGACTGCCCTAGCCCTCGTTTCCCGAGTCAATCTTCATTATCCTGTGACTCTGTCACTTTATCCGGTCAGTCCATTCTATCCCATCTTTCTTATCGAGAGATTGTCTGTGATCTTTCCAAACATTTTTCATCCAATCTCTCAAGGGGGCATATCATTTCCATCTTGGGGCAACTTTATATCAGTTCATCTTATCTTCTTTGAAACAAGGAGGCAAGCTACATTGTCTCAAAGAGGGGCAAAATGTAGACACCTAAGATTGCCAATTATCTAAGCTTAATTCTTCTATTAATTAAATAAATATTTATTTATTTAATTAATTCATTTATCCTCTTCTAGCCTTATTTCTCATTTAAATAAATACATTTATTTATTTAAATTGACCTTTTCCTAAATTAAATAAATATCTTATTTTTATAATTAATCCCACTTCTACTATTAATTAAATAAATCTTTATTTATTTAGTTAATTCATTAGCCTTTTCTACCTATGACACATGTCATTCATCTCTTAATTCCTACACTACCTACCCCTTTCATTATTTTATTATTTTCTTTACCTACCCTCTAATCATAGCCGACCTCCTTTTACACCTCTCAATCTTATCCCTCCATTTCGTATAGTGTCTTCTATATAAGGAGATGCTTCCTTCATTATCAAACCCTAACTACTTGATCAATTGACTACTTGGCATATGCGATCCTACTTGCAACCACATTCCATTCTTTGTTGAGCTCTTGTGCACATAAAATCTGAGAGCAAATATATCAAGCAAGATCAATGGAGATAGGAAGAATGGAGATCTAAACCCTATTGGACATGTGATGGTATAATCTTTATGATTTCATTTGATTTGCATTGTCTTAGGTAATCTTCATATGTTATGGTGGATCTTTGTTGTTGTTAGGCTAGGGTTTTTGTGGTTGAATTCATTTAGGATTTCAATATCACTATTATTGTTATCCATTTTCACCATATACAGTAGGAATTGTCAATTTTCACCATCTTTCTCCTCTCATCATCCGTGACTAGGAACTTGTCTGCTGCTTTATCTGATATGTTGCAGTTCCTATAAAATTTCATGCCCTCAGTAATGACCTCCTCATCAATATTCATCATCTAGGACTCGACCAAGATTTTGCCATTTTTCCAGTTCTTGATGAAATAGATGGTAATTATGGGATCTTTCACACTTAGCCTCTTCATGAACACATTCAGACCCCTTTGCTGAAGCATATCCCACACTTTTCTATTATTTCTCCAGTATGAGAAAGAGGTGGGTTCAAATCTTTTCTTATTACCTCCCATTTTTGTGCACTTTCCTTAAAATTCCTTCTCTCAGCTTCAAAACCTCTTCTCTGGTTTCTGTGGATGCGCTGTAAAAATGCCCAGAAACCGTGCCAAATAATAATGAGAAGACATCTATATAAATGCTCATTACCTCCAAAATAACCCTACATCGATAAAAGTGGAAGAGGAATTAGAAACTATGATTAAAAGTACCATGTTGCCTACCCTAGCTGCAGTCCAGATTAAGTAGGGATTTCATTTCACTTGCAATCTCACTTTCACCATAACTAGTAATGATGTCTTCCGATTGGCAAGCCAGGTTGGCAGCCCAATCAACGTAGGAATTGGCTTCCCTATATACATGTGTAAAAATACACATTTCAAATTCCTGACTAATTTTCTTATTGCTTTAATAGCATTGCTAATTGACCAAGAAGGCGGTAATTTCATATTTAAACAGTTGATTATGTTCAATGAATCTCCTTCACACCAGACTCTAGTGCATTTGGCTTCCTTAGCAAGGATCATCCCATGGTAAGCCGCCATAGCTTCAGGGACATGGTTTGTCTGATTTCCTATGGGGATGCTTTTAATGATTTTGCATGTTCCCCATTCATCCCTAAGGACCACTCCACATCCTGCAACACCCGGATTACCCTTTGAAGCACCATCAAAATTAATATCCATCCACCCATTGGGCGGGCTGACCCATATCACACCCTCTCTAGGATTGATTTAAAATTTCTCTCGACCCTTTAATCTCCACTTATTGTAGATAAATTGATCATCCTTGTCTTGAGGATTATCAATGCCTCCTATGATTTTCATATTTTCCACTATATTTCTTTTTATTTTCTCAAACACAATTTTAGCCTTAGAAACCTTCTCTCCAAAAACTCTATCATTTCTCTCTTTCCATATACCTAAACACATATGAGGTAAGGCAATTTTCTACAATAAATTAGTAGACTTAATCCTTGAAGGATGATGCCAAGAATTGAAAACCTCCTGAATTGACTCTGAGAAGCCCCAACTGATTTTGAAGTGGTCCAGATATCTTCCCTAAACATTAGCAGAGAAAGGGCAATGAAAGAGCATATGATTAATGGTCTCCTTGTTCTGCTTACATAGAATGCAAACACTAGGCATGCTCATACCTCTTTTTCTGATATTCTCAATTGTTAGAATTTTATCTTGAAGGGTTGTCCAGAAAAAAATGTTAATCTTAGGGGTGAGGCCTTTCAGCCATGCCTTAGCCCAACATGGGATTTCCATGTTAGAGTACTGATGATAATAAAGAGAAGACATAGTGAATGTAGCACTTGTTATGAATTTCCAAATTAATTGGTCTTCCTCTTCAACCCTTACCATAGAGTTCATAACTTTGTTCAGACTTCCCAAGAACCGATCCACCTGAGATAAATCCTTCCACTGTCCATCTCCTAGTAATCACCCACCATAGATCCAGATCTTTCCATGCACTAGTTTTGAAATCTACTCCACTCAGGATTTTCAATCAAAGGGGACTCCAATAGTTACCAAGAATCATCCCAGAATTGGATAAGATTCCCTTTCCCCATTTTCCATTTTGCACCTCTAGCAATTAAGTCTCTTGTTCTCGAAACATTTTTCCAAATGTTGGAGCCAATTGGAATATTTTCTACTTTAATAAAGCTTTGAAGAGTTGGACATTATCTTTTATACTTCTTGTCCCATATCAATTTCCAATCTCCATGATTTTTATACCCTCTCCAAATCTGCTTGGCCATAAGGAACTCATTTATGTCTCTTATTCTTCTAAGACCTAGTCCTCCCTTTCTTATTGGCTTGCATACCTTATCCCAGGCAATCAGATTCATTCTCTTCTTCTCCTCAACCCCTGTCCATAAAAAAGTTCTCTGAATCTTTTCAATAGCCTCCGCATACTTGGCAAAAATTCTAAAAAGACTAATGGCATAAAGAGGGATACTTTGAAGAGTAGATTCCAGTAGCTGGACCTTTCCATCTTGGCTTAGAAGAGCACCCTTCCAGCCAGTTAGCTTCTTGTGGAATTTATCCACCAAAGCTCCCCAAAAAGTGTTAGGTGGATCATGGCATAAGGGGAGCCCCAAGTAGGAAGCAGGAAGAGTCCCTAATTGACAACCCAAGATATTACTTATTTTAATCCTCCTCTCCAGGGTGTTGATAAAATAAACAAAACTTTTAGACCAATTAATAAGTTGTCCAGTAGCTGAACCATAACTATCTAGAGCATTCTTTAAACTTCTACAGTCCTACACTATAGCTTTCCCCATTATTATAGACTCATCAACTAACTACTGGTGGGAATAGATTTGATCCGCTAAAGATGGATTCAATCCACAAAACTCCCCTTTCTCAACCAACTTCCCAATACATCTCCCCAAACACTCCACCATTATAATAAAGATAATCGGGGAGAGGGGATCTCCCTACCTGAGTCCTCTAGAGGCTTTAAAGAAAGGGGAAGGAGATCCATTCATTAAAATAGAGAAAGAAGCCGAGAAAACTAATTGTCTGATAACATTAATACTTCTAGAGATGAAGCCAATAGCAGAGAACACATCCATCATAAAATCCCAATCCACTCTATCATAGGCTTTAGATAGGTCAGGCTTCAGAAAAAAGCATCTTTTTTACAGTTAGATAAAGAATGGATATTTTTATGTACTGTGATGATCGAGTCCAAGATTTGTCTACCTGGGACAAAACTACTTTGTTGAGGAGATATGATAGAGGGAAGCAACTTCAAGATTCTAGAAGTTAGAACCTTGGGAATTATCTTATAAAGAGAGTTGCATAGACTTATAGGTCTGAAGAGATCCATAGAATCAACCCCCATCTTTTTGGGGATAAGAGCAATAAAAGTGCCATTTACCTCTTTCAAAAAATTTCTATCACCATAAAACTCTTTCACAGCTCTAGACACATCATCTCCAATAATATGCCAGTACATTTGAACAAAGAACATGCAAAAACCATCTAGCCCTGGGGCCTTGTTGCCTTAAAAGGAGTTGACAACTTTCAGAATCTCATCATGGGATGGGATAGCAATTAGGTGAGAATTTTGATCGTCCCCTAAGATTGTAGGAATGCATTCCAGAAGATTCTTTTGGGCTTGCATATCCAAATTATGATCCTTAGCAATTAGATTGGAGAAAAAATCCATAGCAGCCCTGCTCATGGATTCTTCTTATTCAACACTTCTGCCATTCACTTTAATCTGAGATATTCTATTAATGGCCTTATCTCTTAGGGTGGACATGTGGAAGTATTTAGTATTCATGTCCCCTTCCTTCAACCAAACATTTCTTGATCTTTGTTTCTAGTAGGTTTCTTCTTTGGCTATTATGTCATGATATCTCATAAGGATAACATCTTCAACATCTCTTGAAGTATTAGTATAACCATTATTATGTATCTCATCCTGAATATCCTTTCACTCTAAGAGGATTGTGGCTTTCAAGGTAAATATATTCCCAAAGCACTCCTTATTCCACTTCTTAACATTTTCTTTTACAATCTTCAGCATTTTAACCACACTGTACATGGCATTTCCTTCAATACTGACCTGCCACCAATCCTTAATCTTGCTTTCCATATCCAGGTGTTTAGTCCACATTCTTTCAAATTTGGAAAGGAAATATCTCCTTCTATTCTTTGCCTCTATTGTAAAGGTAATTGGGTAATGATCTGATCTTGCCCTTATGTGAGAAGATAAAGAATAGACATGAAGGTTAAACCAATCTAGGGATAGAAGAGCTCTATCAAGTCTAACCTGAATTAAATACTCGCCACTCCTTCTATTAGTTCAGGTAAATTTAACTCCTTGCAGCTCTAGGTCATGGATAGCATTATTGTTAATAAAGTCCATCAAGTCCAATCTATTGTCCAGATTACCTTGACTCCCTCCCTTTTTCTCATTTTCCTTCAAAGGGGTGTTGAAATCTCCCATAATAACCCATCTATCATCAACAAACCAGCTTCTTAACAAAGTAAGATTTCTCCACAAATCACTTATGTCAGTCTTAGTGTTAGGAGCATACAAATTAGTTAAGACCCAAGTAGTGCAATTTTTAAGATGCTTAAATCTGATGCAAGCCAAGTTGTTGTCCAGAATCAGCAGCTCTCCTTCTACATTGTTTTTACTCCAGAAGGCATAGTTAGATCCATCAAACATGGGAGCTTTTGAGGAGGCAGACTCATTTATTACCATTTTTTCTAAGTCTGAAATCTACCCAAGCATTAATCAATCAGAAACCTAGGCTCCGATACCAATCATTGAACACAATGTATCATTGAGAGGGGGGGTGAATCGGTGGTTCCTAAATTCTTTTCCTTTTTTTTTAAACAACCTTACAATGCCAGTTATTATCCTAAGCACTAAACTGTCAAACTAGTAAGACAAAAGAGGATACCAAGGAGAAAAACACACAAATGCAACTCATAACACCAGATGTATGAGAAAAACCCAATATGGGAAAAACCTTTATGAGAAATACTATTGGAGACTACTTCTCCAATCCAGCCTCACAAGTGAAATAGTGAATTACAAAGATTTAGGCCACCGACCCAAGGACCACCAACCCTTGCTGATTTAGGGCACCAACCCCTACTGATTTATTGCACCAACCCAAGGAGCACAAACACCTGTACTATGCCCAACTTGGTGATGTATATTGAAATACAATTTTGATACAGTTACAGCTTTTGGTTGCAAATGAGTTTGGCAACACTTGATCAAATGGATTTATGTCAGTTAATAGTCTTCTCTTCTTCACTGGATCTCACACTGTCGGATATGAGATTACTCTTTCTAATTCTTGGCTATTCTTCCTTCATTCTTAGCCACACAACACACTGGTTACCACACTAGTTAGCTCAAATATCAGCCTCACAATAGTTTACCAATTCTCTATCTCCATCAGTTAAACCCTCTCACTAGTTTGCTCGCTAACTCACTCAGCAAATTTCTTAGAATAAATTTTAAGGAAGATGATCCTTCTCTCTGCTCAAGCTCTCTTCGGTCTCCTTCTTCTCATCAAGCATCATTCATTCCTATCTCAAGCTCACATATTGAACTTCTTGAGTTCTCTTCTTGTTTTACTCAGCTCCTCAAGAGCACTTATAAGAACACCCTCTAGATCCACTTCAGCCTCAATGTCTTCTTCTTTCTCATCTTCACCAACCGGTTCATCAAGTGCCTTAAAGAGATTAACTTCTCTGTCATTCTCATGGTAGTCATCTTATGATGTGCTTTCTTCATCTGTGGTATCATCCTCAATAGTGTATAGGTTATTATGCTTCTAGTAGCCTCTTCTTCCTTGCTGGTAGACATTTCTTTATTTGTCATTACCAGAAAATCTGCTAAAGCTTCTTGATTCATCTCCATAGGTTTTGTTGGTGTAAATAATTATTCATCTTGGATATTATTACACTATACTTAAGTTTACTTAGAAAATGTACTTCATAGTAGTTTGGGTATGAGACACTTGGGTGTTTGTGCCACATTGGGATAGTGTGTGTAGGAGAATTTCCACCTTTTGTGGACTTATCTTGTTGTTACATTCCACATTCATTGGGTGATCACCCTCATGTGAAATATTTTATTATTTCTCTTACCTACCCACACCTATTTCCTACCTATCCTTGTTTCTTATTGAGTCACATGTCATGTTTGTGTGCTCACATATCCATATAGCCTTGCCTATATAAGCAGGCTCATATTCATTGTATGTAATGAATGCTTGATGATCTAGTTGATCAGTATTTCATCTTGATAGAATACAGTTTATTCCTATAATCTATTTTGTTCTCTTTTATTTGTTCTTGCCAGTGCCTCTTGATCTTGGCAAAATCTCACATGGTATTAGAGCCATTAGAGTGTCATTGGTTTCCCAATTGAGTTAAATTTGATGCTATTTGGGGTTGTGTATTTTGGAGCTTTCTATTGCAGGTTATTATTGAAGTTTGATTGGTCAAATCTAAGGTTACCATTGGATTGAGGAGTTCCAAGAAAGTCATTTTTGCCTTTTGTTTCATCCAAATCAGACTTCGGAGGCCAAATCTAGAGGCATTTGAAGTTTGAAGCTACGACAGAAATTTTCGAGAAATTATAATTTTGCAGGCAATTTTCAAATAGCGATATCTCACTCATCCGAACTTGTTTTTTTTAGCAATTTTTTTTTGGTTTGGGGTAGAATATCATGATCTATACAATGGTGTGGGATTTTTTGGATTTTTGGATACAGGTTTTTTAGAAATCATGAAAGCCTAATTTTTACAACTATGGAGGCTTCATTTGGGCTCATATGGACTCCTTTTCAGGTGCCGTATTTTTTAAAGTGCATAATTTTTCATCTACTTTCATAATCTTCTATCAGTTTTTAGCAATTTTGAGTAGAAATTGTACTTTCATCATATGGTCTTATTTGGCCAATTTGGCATTTGTATTGCATAGATCTATCTTTTTGATCTTTTGCTTTGTAGTTCTTAGCCTATTGGGGCAGTTGTAAAACAAAATCAGAAGTCAACCTTGCTATTTTTTGCAAGTGGCCTATTGTACACACACTACATATAAAGTACCAAAATCATCATTTTTGGGGGGGGTACTTTGATTGAGTGAATTTGGGGGGTGTCTCTTGTGCTTTTGTGCTCTTGTGCTCCTTCCTTTTTGCTATTATGGGTTCTTCTAAGTTTCCTCTATTAACTCCTAATAATTATGCTACTTGGAAAATTGATGCATGGAGCAAACTTATGGAAAAAGGACTAAATCATTGTATTGATGGAACTATTGTTGATCCATTTGGTCACTTGGATTGGCTCACTAAAACTATCATGGCAATTGGTACCTTAAGAAAGTATGTATCAAAGGATCTCATTTTTCATATTGAGAAGTGTACTCTAACCAAGGATGCTTGACCAAAGTTTCAAGACTTGTATTGTCAAGTTGATGAGATTAGGGGATATCAGATTGATAGTGATCTCACCATGTTAGATCCCAAGAACTTTGATACTATACAAGATTATGTCACTAAGGCAAATGAGTTGAGGGCACAACTCAAGGATTGTGGCATTGATAAGAAGGATACTCAATTGATCTTCAACTTGATGGGCAAGCTTCCACAAGAATATGCAACATTTGTTTCTAGTTTCCAAACCCATAGGATGAAAATGGGTTCAAGCTACACAATGCCTACATTTTATTCTTTCACTAAAATGTTGATGATGGAACAAACTAAGTTGATAAGAATGGGTATTCTTAAGGCTTCTAAGTCTCAAGCATTAATGGCAAATCAAGGGAACAAACGAAATCAAGGAAAGGACAACTCAAACAAGAAGAAATGGCAATCAAAGCCTAAGGACAAAGCATCATCCTCTCCACAACAAGGAGATTCATCCTCTTCCAAGAGGGATAACTCACCAAAGAGGGAGAGACCTACTTGTGCCTATTGTAAAAAGTTTGGTCATGAGGAGCATCATTGCCATTCTAAGAAAATTGATGAGCTCACACATATCCTCAAAAAGCATAACATTGATTTGCCTAATGTCTACATGAAGGATGATTCATCAACTTCCACTTCCTCACATTCAAAAGGAAAAGGTCAAGCATTCATGGCTTTTACAAGTGGGAAGACTTACTCTTTTGGGACAAGAAAAGGAAAAGCTCTTTGTGCTACAACAAGTCATGATTCGAAGAGATGGCTTCTAGATTCAGGGGCTTCTCATCATATGGCATCTTTGTAGTCTATGATCTCTACATTTGAGCCTTGCACCATGTTGCAGATTTTGATGGGCAGTCATACATACATGGATGTGATTGGGAAATGATCTATTGACATTGGGGATAACTCATTCAATGATGTGTTGTGTGTACCCCACTTGACAAACAATCTCCTTTTCATCTATCAAATCACACATGGCACAACTAAGAGAGTTGTAGAGTTCACACCTAAGTCAGTTTTCATTAGAGACTTGGAGACTAGAGATATCATTGCGACTAGGGTGGTTGATCATGCATCTCGGTTATACTCCTTTTCAAATTTTGTTGATGATGATGATTTCACATTTGATGATTCTACACATGATGATCACACTTCTTGTGATGGTTCATATTTTGAGGAGAACTTTGGGCACTTGAACATGGGGATTCTCACATGTGACCCCATTCTTGAGCCTTGTATTTCATCTCCTCATATTGATATCACATCACCTATTGCACCTGATGATGCAGATAGTGCGACAGTTTTGTCTTCATGTGATTCAGTGCAATAGGATATTCATTATCTTCCAGCTTCAAAATCATGGGATGATTACTTGACAGACATTGCAGGTTTGTTTGTGGAATCCTGCATTGAAGATTTGGGAGACATCATGTATGACATTTATCTTCTCTTTGATGAAGATGATCCTTCTTTGATTGTTGCGAGGGCACACTCTGACCCTCTTGTTCATTCTCTACATGATCATTCTTTTGAGGTTGACATGATTGTGGATACTTATGTATAGCAGTTGGAGGAGGTCTCTTTATCTTTTGAGGAGACATGTGAGTCTTTGGGACATGTTCTACATCAACCTCCACTAGATCTTGGAGTGCCTTTTTCAGCAGTGTGGCATAGTTTACCACCTTTGGAGGGGGTATCTTTCAGCATCGACATGGGGACACTTGAGCAGTTTTCAGAGATTCCATTCATCATGAGTTTTTTTCATACATCTTTCCTTCATGATTGGGGAGACTTCATGGATACACCTTTGGTTTTGTTTCTTCCTAAGGGGAGGAATGTTGTTCAACGTTCATGGAGCAGGTTCTTCATACATCGAGCTTCTATCATTGGTGCAGATCCCACATTGATGGGGGACTTCCTAGTCTCTCTTCTTCTTATTCTTCTTCTCTCATATGGGGGGGACTTTTTCCTCACATGGGGTTTTGTCCTTCACATACTTCTATGAGAGTTCTTTGTATCTAGTTTTCATCTCTCTTTTGGGAGAGGGTTTTTTCCCATTGGGTTTTTCTCTCTTTCCCCTCTTTATGAGAGATTTCATTGCATTGGTTTGCATACATTTGCATTTTTACATGGGTACCTAACACGACCTAGTAGCCGGGGCCCATCTTGCATTGCTTAGTTGCATTATATACTTAAGTGCATTCCCCTAAGTTGCACTTAAGGGGGGGTGCTGGTGTAAATAATTATTCATCTTGGATATTATTACACTATACTTAAGTTTAATTAGAAAATGCATTTTATAGTAGTTTAGGTATGAGACACTTGGGTGTTTGTGCCACATTGGGATAGTGCGTGTAGGAGAATTTCCACCTTTTTTGGACTTATCTTGTTGTTACATTCCACATTCAGTGGGTGATCCACCTCATGTGGAATATTTTATTGTTTCTCCTACCTACCCACACCTATTTCCTACCTACCCTTGTTTCTTATTGAGTCACATGTTATGTTTGTGTGCTCACATATCCATATAGCCTTTCCTATATAAGCCGGCTCATATTCATTGTATGTAATAGATGCTTGATGATCCAGTTGATCAGTATTTTCATCTTGATAGAATACAGTTTATTCCTATCATCTATTTTGTTCTCTCTTATTTGTGCTTTCCAGTGGCTCTTGATCTTGACAAAATCTCACAGGCTTCATTATAAGGACATTTTGTAGCAAAGTGTCCAACTTTACCACAGTTGAAATATTTAGGTGGTAACTTTCCTTTATACTTGTCGAATCCTCTTTTGAGATTTTTGACAAATTTTTCTACCTCTGCATCGCAATCTTCATTGGATCCTTTATGAGAAACCACTTCTTTGCCTTTCTTGGTGGAATTGAATGCTACCTCTTTCCTTGAGGATGTATCACCGATTGTTCTCATTTCATAGCCTATCAGTGAGCCAAATAGCTCATCCATTGTGAAGGTCTCCAGATCCTTGGCTTCTTTTATGGCAAACATCTTAGTATCATACTTAGGTGCGAGAGATCTAAGTACCTTCTTCAGAAAAATCTCATCTACAATTTCTTCTCCAAGTCCTCTGATGGTGTTAATAGTTTCATCAAATATGTGAAGGTAGTTTGCAATCTTTTCTTCATCCTTCATCTTGATGCCTTCATGTTGACCCCTTATTGCTTGCAGCTTGGCCTCTTTGAATTTTGCATCTCCTTCAAATAACCTCTGTATTTTATCCCAAGTCTCCTTGGCGGATGCACATTGCATGACCTTGACAAACTCATTATCAGACAACCCACTAAAGATAGCATGTTTAGCCTTTGCATTATTCTCATACTCCTTCTTGGCATCAAGATCAATGGGAGGAACACTAGGGATAGTATACCCACTCTTGATAGACATCCACTCATCAAAACCAAGGGAGGAAATATAGGTCTCCATTCTTCTTCTCTAGACGGCATAGTTAGATCCATCAAACATGGGAGCTTTTGAGGACACAAACTCATTTCTTGCCATTTTTTTCTAAGTCCATAATCTACCCAAGCTTTAATCAATCAAAAACCTGGGCTCTGATACCAATTGTTGAACACAATGTATCACTAAGAGGGGGGGTCAATCAGTGGTTCCTAAATTCTTTTCCTTTTTTTTTAAACAACCTTACAATACCAGTTATTATCAAAAGCACTAAACAATCAAATCGGTAAGACAAAAGAGGATACCAAAGGAGAAAAGCATAGAAATACAACTCACAACAGGAGATGTATGAGGAAAACCCAATATGGGAAAAACCTCGATGAGAAATATTGTTGGAGACTACTGCTCCAATCCAGCCTCACAAGTGAAAAAGTGAATTACAAAGAGTTAGTGCACCAACCTAAGGAGC
This sequence comes from Cryptomeria japonica, assembly GCF_030272615.1. Classification (NCBI taxonomy): domain Eukaryota; kingdom Viridiplantae; phylum Streptophyta; class Pinopsida; order Cupressales; family Cupressaceae; genus Cryptomeria; species Cryptomeria japonica. Next base: position 635,240,231 of record NC_081408.1, read on the forward strand.
ACCAACCCTTGCTGATTTAGGGCACCAACCCAAGGAGCACCAACTCTTCCTGATTTAGGGAACCTACCCAAGGAGCACCAACACCTGCACCAAGTGAAACTTGGTGATGTATATTGAAATACACTTTTGATATAGTTATAGCTTCTGGTTGCAAATGAGTTGTGCAACACTTGATCAAACAGATTTCTGTTAGTAAACAGTCTTCTCATCTTCACTAGATCTCACATTGTTGGATATGAGATTACTCTTTCTAATTATTGGCTATTCTTCCTTCATTCTTAGCCACACAACACACTCTATCATACTTGGATGCCCTCTTGACCGATTACACCTCACTAGTTAGCTCAAATATTAGACTTGCAATAATTTACTAGTTCTCTATCTCTATCAGTTGAACCCTCTCACCTGTTTGCTCGCTAACTCACTCAGCAACTTTCTTAGAATAAATTCTAAGGAAGATGATCCTTCTCTTTGCTAAAGCTCTCTTCACTCTCCTTCTTCTCATCAAGCATCATTCATTTATATCTCGAGCTCACATATTTATAATCTTGGATTCCCACCCAAAACCACATTCATACAATGTCATGTTAGGTTTTGCCTCCTCCAACTCAATTAGAATCAGATTTGATTCAATCTGCTTTTCTAGCAATATGATCTTCATGACATCGATCAACACCAGCAAACCTTCACACTCTATTGTATGCATACTAAATCTGGAGGTCTGTACCATGCTTTTTCTTCTTTTCTCTATCATATGCCATTAATGGCTTTGTTGTTTCCTTCAGCAAATGGGTATGAAGATCAAATCTTCTTGCAAGATTAGTTTAGTTGTTTGCCAGCTTGCCTTCCTCGAGCTACAATCCTTTGGCATCCTTTGTGACTTGTGGGTTCTTTATAAAATTTGACCTGCTTGCTAACTTGTTACGTTGATGCACACTCCATCAACCTGTGCAATATCACCTCCTAGCATCCAATTGTCATGCTTGTCGACATCTACCTCTGCTTGGATTTCTATGTCAGTTTGACATTATTTGTTGACCAAGGTTAACTACCGACTCTGTTCACCTTACCAGTATGACCAACAAACATTGTTTATAGTGGCAACACATTTGCTTGATACTTCATCTTGCCTTCTGGTAAGTCTTCATGCCATTCTCTCTGTTCTTCTCACCGGGTGTTGTTGTGAACTCAAACAACCAACCTTCATCCTGATTTGTGCCTCACTGGTAAGCCTTCTTTACTAGAAAATGACACAATTCATGTGTACCAGTAGCCTTCCTTTTGTATGCTCAGTCACATGTGCATTGCCATAATATGTCTTTCTCTTCTTATACCGATCACCACTTCTTAATTACTGGTGACCTTGCCAAAATAGTTGACATCAATTACAACTTAATCCCAACAAAGTTGAGGTGAGTTGGAATTGTAGTCATGCAATACCATGTCATAGAGTTGGGATGGACATCATGGGAATAGAAGACCATCTATGGATCATATATGCTCACCCCCATAGATACAAGGTGCAAATTGGCACACCGGTGTAGGACCTTATAGGCAATGAAGACCAGAGATATGTGGTTTAGAGGGAGTTCATAGGCATATCTTCTGATTGGTATGAGACATGTTGGACATAGGGGAAGATCAAGTGTCTATGCTACTGCATTGATAAGGTTGAAAAATTGGGAAGTACTTGTCAGTCCCTATTTGTGGTTTCTTTCAATGTTTGTTTATTCAATTTGTACTTAATTGAAATCACAATTGGACCACCAGGTGAAAGGAACACAATCGATATATAGGGAGATGTGAACAAAGAGAAAGAGTTACCTACATAGGGGGAGAATATGTCAGATTGGTATTTGATTTCTATCAATAAAATTGGTGTGAGAACACCCCCCAAAGAGAGAAAATTTACCATTAGTATCAGTGTCTACATCGACAATTGGTATCAGCAAACCAGTGTCAAAATAACTTGTTGCATACCAAAGAGAGAGATGATGCAGTTTGGCTGGCAGGTAACTGATTGGCATATACTTTTGGTAGTAGAGCAATTGGTTTAAGTTGATGTGTGAGCCCTCTAATTGTCAAAGGGGGAAAGGAAATCAGTAGAAAGTTCTATCTAGACCCTTTGTCATTGTTGTCAAAGGGGAGAGAAAATGCATGTAGTATACCAGATACTACATTTGTTGACGTCAATGCCAAAGGGGGAGATTGTTGGCATTATGTTGTCATTGATGTCAATAGGCATTATGGTTATTACAGTCAACCGATGTAGAAATTGTATTGTCATTGATGTCCACCACTATAACTGTCATGGATGTCAATCAATCGTATGGTCAGTGAATTTGAGTCACCAGTATACAAGCTTATGTTGTAGTGAAGAAACTAGTGAGTATATAAGTTGGTGTCATCTAGTAAGTGATGTGTTCACATTAGGTTACTGTCAACTCGTAAGCTGGTAACTGGTAAGAAATCAAGGTTGAGAAAATGGAGAAAGTGAATGCAACCGATATGCAAGATGTCAAATAATAGGACTCCCACCAGTCAATGATGTTGTCAAAGGATGAAGGGAAGACTGACAGAAAGAATACTACTACAAGATATTAAGGAAAATATATAACAATTTTACCAGATCATATGTTTGAGTAAATTTGTGTTTTCTCAAATAGGGAAATCATATTGATGCAATAGCGGAAAGAGAATGAGAAACAAAGATCAACTTTCACTAGGTGATTGGGAAGTTGAGTGCAGTAGTTTATCTACTCCTAGAAGGAAGTGGTATTTCTTAACTTATCTCCCTACATGCATGGAATACATCATTACTCTCTGAGATAAGACGGTCAGAGAACTTGAAGGAAGATGATTGTAGGCTTATATCAGATGACCATATTGGAACATAAGGATGCCTCAGGTGCATGAAATTAGAGATATGCACTGGTTCAACAAGTGAAAGCATGATGTGCTGTCAGGACAAAAGAGGAAGAAAAAGTAGAAATCAGAACCTAGCTGAAGAAGGAGAAGGAAAGGTCTTGCTTCTACATATATGGAGTTACACTAGGAGGAAAGAGTGTGTTACATGAATGCAGTTGGAGAGTTGTGTTGCCACAGATGCATAACAGTTGGAGATTGATGGTTGGAGTTATCATGGGTATCACTAGTATGAAGGCAGAAGTTGTTTCAACTGGTAAATAGGATTGTCAGTATGCAAGATGGTGCAGAAGTGAAAGGGTCCCATCAGATGAAGATGAGCCTGATGTATGCTATGGATTGACAAGGTTGGTGATTGAGCTGATGTGACTCCACCGACAAGATAGTAAAATGTAGACATGAAGGTTATCTCGTCAACGTAAACTAGAAGGGTCAGACAACTAGTAGGTAGGCACCGGTAGAGTATGATGTGGTGGGTGACAAAATCTAAACCGACATAGGTGACTGAGCCAAAGTGGATGCCGACAAAGTGGACACATGGACTCCAGGTGTCAAATGTACAATATGAATGATGAGTTGGTGAGATAGCTAGTGAGTAGGTTGAACATAATGTCGACTGCGCAATTTGCAGGATGTCATGCAGAGGTTTGCAGCTCGATGTAGATTGAAAGGAAAAGATCTCCAGTGCAATGTTCGATGCATGTTGTTTAGTTGTAGATCAGATTTGGTAAAGAGGACCACATATTCATTTATGGTGATTGATCAAAAACCCAAGCCAATAGATAGTATGTGTTTGCTAAGTATAGAAAACATATTTTGGAGAAAAAGAGATATGGTGGTGATTTTTGATTTCTAGCAGGCCATTGATTGACATATAGATTAAATCTGATTTGATATGCCTTGTGGTTGGTGGAGAAAACCCTAGCACACCATATTTGAAGTCATGTTTTGGTAGGAACATGCAAAGATAAATAAGCAGATCAAAGATTGAACATGATGATGTTGCGGTCGAATAGAAGAGAAAGAGAGCGTGATAGTGCCTTGTGCACTTAGAGTGCAAATTGCAGAAGATCATAGCTACTGAGTGCATGGAAGTGCAACTGGTGAAAGGTTTTAAGAGAGGTTTAACTTGTGAGGTCAAGGTAATCGGTGAACTTTCACAAGTATGACAGTGGTATGAACAGGAAGCATGTGTAGTGGTAAAAAGGCAGTAGAGAGGAAGGTAGAACAGTGTGAACCAATACAGAGTGAGTGGTTAAGGGGTTCCAATAGGCCAAAGAATAGTGCAAGGTTAAATCAGTAAGTGGAGTAACCGGTAGTAGGTGTATGGTCTGATAGTTGATCCTATCGGTAGAGTCAGAACTAGTGAGGTAGCAGCTGCAATTTGGAGAGGAGAACATAGATAGAGAGAGAGAGAGAGAGAGAGAGAGAGAGAGAGAGAGAGAGAGAGAGAGAGAGAGAGAGAGAGAGAGAGAGAGAGAGAGAGAGAGAGAGAGAGAGAGAGAGGAAGTTGATCATGGAAGAGGCAGAGTGATAGGAAGTGGGTTGAATAGGTAAGGCAGAAGTGAAGAGTAAGTCAGAAGAAAGAAGAGATTACAATGGTTACAATACTCATTTTTAACTAGGTTATTACTTTTGTAGTGATTTGATAATGTTCATTATAGATCACTGAATTGCTCCTCGGTGCAAGGGTTGGTTCTCCTTTGGGCTGGTTCCCATCAACAGTCAGGGGTTAGTGATCCTTGGTTTGATTCCCTAAATCAATAGGGGTTGGTGCCCTAAATATTAAAACAATTGTTTTTTTATTGTGAGGCTGGATTGGAGCAGTAGACTCCAGCAACATTTCTCACCAAGGTTTTTCCCTTTTGGGTTTTCCTTGTATAAACTAGTGTTATGTGATGTGCCTTTGTGTGGTTGCATTTTGATATTTTCCCTTATCTCACCACTAGGTTTACTTAGTGGTTGAATTTCTAACTAGTACTCACATTGGGATTAAAAGGCTAAAGATTAGAAATCACTGATTCACCCCCCCCCCCCCTCTCAGTGACATCTTGTGTCAAACATAAAG